>NW_026294558.1:0-323971 GCF_007827085.1 Peromyscus californicus insignis
AAAATGACGTCTTTTCACAGATCGATTCTATATGTCAACAAAACTACATTTCCAACTGTACCATTCTCTACATTGTCACTCTACATTTCCCACAGTTCCACTCTCTATGTCATCAGAACTACATTACAAAGTTTCTTTCTCTCTTTCTTCAGAACTACATTTTCCAAAGTTCCAGTCTCTCTGACATCAGAACTATATTTTCCACAGTTCAATTCTGTACAATGTCAGGACTACTTTTCATATTGTGTCTTTCTCTAAGTCATCAGAAATATATTTCCCACAGTGCCTTTCTCTGTATCATCAGAACTACTATTCCCTCAGTGCCTTTCTGTACATCATCAGAAATATATTTTTTTACAGTTCCATTCTATATGTCATCAGGACAACAATTCCCACAGTTCCATTCTCTACATTATCAAGATGACATTTCCCACAGTTCCAATCTCTATGTCATCAGAACTACATTTCCCACAGTGTCATTCACTATAGTCATCAGATCTACATTTCCCACAGTGCCTTTTTGTACGTCATCAGAACTACATTTTTTCACAGTTCAAGTCTCTGTGTCATCAGAACTACATTTTCCACAGTGTCTTTCTCTGGTTCATTAGAACTATATTTCCCACCGTTGCATTCTCTATATCATCAGAACTACATTTTCCAAAGTGCCATTCTCTACATTGTCAAGATTATATTTCCCCAGTACCTTTCTCTGGTTCATCAGAACTACATTTCCCACAGTCAATTCTCTACATTGTCAAGACTTCAATTCCCACAGTTCCATTCTCAATGTCATCAGAACTACATTTTCCACAGAGCCTTTACTCTACATCAATATAACTTCATTTTCCCAAAGTTCCATTCTCTATGTCATCAGAATTATATTTCCCACAGTTCCATTCTCTGTCTTCAGAACTACATTTCCCATAGTTCCATTCACTGTTATCAGAACTACATTTCAAACAGTTCCATTCACAATATTTTCTTGACTACTTTTCCCAGAGTATCTTTTCCCTAGGTCATCTGAACTACATTTTGCAAGTTCCATTCACTCTGTCCTCAGAAATACATTACCTACAATGCCTTTCTCTACATTATCAGAACTGTATTTTCCACAGTTCCAGTCTCTATGTCATCAGAACTACATTTTAAACATTTTCATTCTCTATGTCATCAGAACTACATCTCCCACAGTGCCTTGTTCTTTGTCATCAAAACTACATTCCCCAGAGTTCCTTTCTCTATGTCATCAGCACTACATTTCCCAGAGTCCCATTCTCTACATTGTCAAGACTATATTTCCCACAGTTACATTCTCTATGTAATAGAACTACTTTTCCCACAATTCCATTCCCTACCTCATCAGGACTCCATTTCTCACAATGCTTTCCTCTACATGATCAGAACTACATTTCCCAAAGTTCCTTTCTCTAAGTCATCAGATCTACACTTCCCACAGTTTCATACACTACATTGTCATGACTACATTTCCCTTAATGTCTTCCTCTAGGTCATCAGAACTACATTTCCCATGTTCCATTCAACATGTCATTAAAACTACATTTCCCACAGTTTTATTCACTGTCATCAGAACTACATTTGAAAAACTTCCATTCTCTACCTCGTCATGACACTATTTCCCAAAGTGCCTTTCTCTGGGTCATCAGAACTATATTTCCCAACATTCCTTTCCCTGTATTTCAGAACTACATTTCGCACCATTCTTTCCTCTGTGTCTTCAGAACAACATTTGCAAGTGTTCCGTTCTCTGTGTCATATGAACTACATTTCCCACAGTCCCCTTCTCCACATTGTCATCACTCCATTTCCCAGGGTGTCTGTCCCTAAGTCATCAGAACTACATATAACAGAGTTCCATTCTCTATGCCATCAGAAGTACATTTCCCACAGTACCATTCTCTACAATGTCAAGCCTTCATTTCCCAGGGTCTTTCTCTAAGTCATCAGAACTATACATCCCACAATTCCATTCACTATGACATTAAAACTACCTTTCCCAAAGTTCCATTCTCTACCTTCTCAGAACTACATTTCCCATAGTGCCTTTCCCTGTGCAATCAGAACTACATATCCCAACTTTCCTTTCTCTCTTTCAACAGAACTACATTTCACTCAGTTCCATTCTCTATGTCATCAGAACTACATTTCCTACAGTTCCATTTTCTACATTGTCAAGAGTATATTTCTGACAGTTCCAATCTGTATGTCATCAGAAGTACATTTCCCAAAGTTCCAATCTTTAACTTCACATGAGTACATTTCCCACAGTTCTTTTCTCTTTGTCATCAAAACTACATTTCCCAGAGTTCCATTCTCTATGTCATCAGAACTACATTTCCCAGAGATCCATTCTCTATATTGTCAGGACTACATTTTCCAGAGTGTCTTTCTCTATGTCATCACAACTACATTTAGCACAATTCCAATCACTATGTCTTCAAAGACTACATTTCCCACAGTTCCATTCACTATGTCTTCAAAACTACAATCCCACAGTGCCTTGCTCTACCTCATCAGAATTACATTTCCCACAGTAACTTTCTCTCTTGTATCAGAACTACATTTCCCACAGTTCCTTTCTCTAAGTCATCAGAACTAATTTTCCCAAAGTTCAATTCTATATGTCATCAGAGCTACCTTTCCCAAAGTTCTATTCCTACCTTCTCAGGACTATATTTCCCACAGTGCCTTGCTCTACATCATCAGAATCACATTTTTCACAGTACCTTTCTCTCTCTCATCAGAACTACATTTACCAGATTTCCATTCTCTATGTCATCAGAACTACATTTTCCCACAGCTCCATGCTCCACAATGTAGGACAAGATTTCACAGAGTGTCTTTCTCTCAGTCATCAGAGCTACATCTACCACAGTTCTATTTTCTTCAGAAGTACATTTTCCTCAATAACTTTCTCTACATCATCAGAGCTACATTTACCAGAGACCCATTCTCTACATTGTCAAGATTATATTTTGCAGTGCATTTCTCTATGTCATTCAAGCTACATTTCCCAAACTTCCATTCTCTAAATTCTCAGGACTACATTTCCCACAGTGCCTTTCTCTGGTTCATTGAAAATACCTTTCCCACAGTCCCACTCTCTACATTGTTAAAAGTCCATTTCCCACAGTTCCATTCACTATGTCATCAGAACTACATTTCCCAAAGTCCTTTCTCTCCCTCTTCAGGACTATATTTCCCACAGTGTTTTTCTCTGGGTCATCAGAACTACATTTCCCAAAGTTTCTTTCCCTACCTCATCAAAACTGACATTTCCGACCATGCTTTCCTTTGTGTCATCAGAACTATATTTCCAAGTGGTCCGTTCTCATGTCATCAGAACTACATTTTCAACAGTTCCTTTCTCTACAATGTCAGGAATACAATTCCTAGGCTGTCATTCTCTAAGTCATCACAACTTCATTTCCCAAAATTCCATTCACTATTTCATTAAAACTACATTTCCCACAGATCAATTCCTTTCCTTCTCAGGACTACATTTCCCACAGTACCTTTCTCTGGCTCATAAGAACTACATTTTCCACAATTCCTTTCCCTACATCATCAAAGCTTTATTTCCCACTGTGCTTTTCTCTGTGTCTTCAGAACTACATTTACCACAGTGCCATTCTCTGTGTCATGAGAACTACATTTACCACAGTGCATTCTCTCCATCATCAGAACTTTATTTCACACAGTTCCTTTCTTTGTGTCTTCATACACACATTTTCCTCTGTGCCTTTCTCTATGTCATCAGAACTACATTTCCCACAGTTCCATTCACTATGTCTTCAGAAATACATTTCCCAAAGTTCCATTCTCTGCTTCCTGAGGAGAACATTTCCCACAGTGCCTTTGTGTGTGTCATCAGAACTACATTACCGAGAGAGATTTTGTCTACATCATCATACCAGCATTTCCCTGAGTGCTATTCTGTACATCCTCAGAACTACATTTCCTACAATGTCTTTCTCTACATCATCAGAACTTCATTTCCCACAGTGCCTTTCTGTGTGTCATCATATATGAATTTCCCACAGTGCATTCTCTGTGTCATCAGAACTACATTTCCCAAACAGCCATTCTTTACATCATCAGTACTACACTTCCCCCAGGCCTTTCTCTACATCTTATGAACTATATTTCCAAAAGTGTCTTTCTCTGTGTCATCAGAACTACATTTCACTCAGTGCCTTTCTGTACATCATCAGAACTACATTTCCCACAGTCTATGTTCTGTAATATCAAGACTACATTTTCCACAGTTCCATTCACTATGTCATCAAAATTCCATTTCCCACAGTTCCATTCTCTACCTTCTCAGAACTACATTTCCCATAGTGCATTTCTGTTTCCTCAGAACTACAATTCACAAAGTTCTTTTCTCTATGTCATCAAAACTGCATTTCTCACAGTGCCTTTCTCTTTCTCATCAAAACTACATGTCCCTCAATGCCCTTCTCTACAATATCAGAACTACATTTCCCAGAGTTCCATTCTCTATGTCTTCAGAACTACATTTCCCACAGGTCCATTCCTTATGTCATCAGAACTGCAGTTCGCACAGTGCCTTTTTCTCTTTCATCAGAACTATATTTCCCAGAGTAACATTCTCTGTGTCATTAGAACTACATTTCCCACAGTGCATTTCTCTACCTCCTCAGAACTACATTACCCACAGTGCCTTTCTCTGTGTCATAGAAATACATTTCCCTCAGTGCCTTTCTCTACATTATCAGAACTACAATTTTTGACAGTTCCATTCTATATGCCATCAGAACTACATTTCCAACAGTTCCATTCTCTACCTTCTCAGGACTGCATTTCCCACAGTGCCTTTTCCAGTATAATCAGAACTACACTTCCCACATGTCCTTTCTCTCTTTCATCAGCACTTCATTTCATACAGTTCAATTCTCTATGTCATCATAACTACATTGCTCACAGTTCCATTCTCTACATTGTCATGACTACATTTTCCAGGGTGTCTTTGCCTACGTCATCAGAACTATATTTCCCACAGTTCCATTCACTATGTCATCAAAACTCTATTTCTCAAAGTTCCATTCTCTACATTGTCATGACTACATTTCCCAGGGTGTCTTTCTCTAGGTAATCAGAACTACATTTCCCAAGTTCCTTTCCCTACATCATCAAAGCTTAATTCCCACAGTGCTTTTCTCTGTGTCTTCAGAACTACATCTACCACAGTTCTATTCTCTTTATCATCAGAACTACATTTTCCACAGTGCTTTCTCTATATCATCAGAACTTCATTTCCCACAGTGCTTTTCTTCATTTCTTCAGAACTATATTTCCCTCTGTGCCTTTCTCCATGTCATAAAATCTACATTTCCCACAGTTCCCTTCACTATGTCATCAGAACTTCAATTCCCAAAGTTCCATTCTCTAAATTCTCAGCACTACTTTTTCCACAAGATATTGAGACCATGATTGGAAAAGCACAGGGACAAATAGCCAAACCAGTAGAAACACATGGACTACAAACCAATGGCTGAGGAGCCCTCATGGATCTGCACCAGGCCCTATGGATAAGTGAGACAGCTGATGAGCTTGATCTGTTTGGGATGCCCCTAGGCAGTGGAGCCAGGACCTGTCCTTGGTGCATGGGCTGGCTTTTTGGAGCCTGGGGCCTTTGCTGGGACACTTTGTTTAGCCTGGGTGTAGGGAGGAGGGGACTGGATCTTCCTAGGTTGAGTCTACCATGCTGGGTTGACTCCCCAGGGGAGACCTTGCCTTAGAGGAGGTGGGAATGAAGGTGTGGATTGAGGGAAAAGTCTGGGGGATGGGAAGAGAGATGATGGGGGAATCTGTGGCTGATATTTGAATTTTAATTTAATTAAATAAAAAAAGAAAAGAAAACTTTTAGTGAAAAAACATAAACTGCCCAAGAGTCAAAAAAAGAATTCTCATCTGATATAGGTCTAATGTCCAAAATGTACATGTACCCAAGAAACCAGAAACAAAAATAAAATAAAATAAGCAAAATAAAACAAAAATTCTAATCAGATTATGGTCTACTATCCAAAATATACCTATTGAATATAATTAGAAAACTAAAGCAAGAATTTTCATCTGATAAAGGTCTAATATCAAATATGTACTTATTGAACCCAAGAAATTAAAGAACATAGAAAATTATACCTGATAAATTCTAATATCCAAAATATATATATTGAACATAATTAGAAAAATAAAACAAAAATGCTCATCTGATAAAGGTCTAATATCCAAAATATACATATTGAAAAGAGAAATCAGATAAATAAACAAATATTCCCATCTAATCAAGATCTAATAATCAAAATACACATATTGAACATAATTAGATAAATAAAACAAAAATTCTCATCTGATAAAAGTCTAATATACAAAATATACACATTGAACACAAGAAATAAAATAAATAAATCAAAAATTCTTATCTGATATAAATCTAATATCCAAAATATACATACTGAACTCAAGAAATTATATAAAACAAAAATTCTCAACTGATAAAGGTCTAATATTCAATATATATATATTGAACACAAGAAATCAGAAAACCAAAACAAAAGTCACATATGATAAGGTCAAATATCAAAAATAGTTTCCTTGAACACAAGAAATTAAATAAAACAAAAATTGGTACCTGACAAATTTCTAATATCCAAAATATACATATTGAACACAAGAAATTAGAAATACAAAATCCTTACAGGATGGTATAATATCCAAAATATACATATCAAACACACAAAATTAGATAAATAAAACAAAGAATCTCATCTGATAAAGGTCTAATATCCAAAATAGATATATTGAATATAATTAGATAAATAAAACAAAAATCCTCATAGGATAAGGGTCTATTATCTAAAATACACATAGTGAAGAAAAGAAATCACAAAAATAAAACATAAATTCTCATCTGATAAAGGTCTAATATCCAAAATATACATATTGAACCATATTAGTGAAATAAAACAAAAATTGCCATCTGATAAAGGTCTAAGATCCAAAATATATATGTTGAACACAAGAAATTAAATAAAACAAAAATACTCATTTGATAAAGGTCTAATAACAAAAATATACATATTGAACACAAGAAATCAGATAAAAAAACAAAAGTTCTCACCTGATAAAGGTCTAATATTCAAAATGTACATATAGAACAGAAGAAATCAGAAAAACCAAACAAAATTATCACATGATAAAGGTCTAATGTGAGAAATATACTTTTTGAACACAAGATATAAAATAAAATAAAAATTGTGCTCTGATAAAGGTCTAATATATAAAATATACCTATGGAATACAAGAAATAAAATAAAACAAAAATTCTCATCTTTTAAAGGTCTAATATCCAAAATATACAGATCAAACATAATTAGATAACTAACACAAAAACTCTCATCTGATAAATTACTAATATCTAAAATACAAATATTGAAAAAAAGACATCAGAAAAATAAACTGCAATTCTAACGTGATAAAGATCAAATATCAAAAATATACTTATTTAACACAAACAATCAGATAAATAAAACAAAAATTCTCATCTGATGAAGTTTTTATACCAAAAATAAACATATTGAACAAAAGAAATTATATAAAGAAAACAAAACGCTAATTTGATAAAGATCTACTATTTGAAATATACACATTGAATACAAGATATCATATATTTAAATAAATACTCCAGTCTGATAAAGGTCTAATATCCAAAGTATACATATTGCATATAATTAAGAAGATAAAACAAAAATTCTCACCTGATTAAGGTCTAATATCCAAAATACACATACTGAACACAAGAAAATAATTAAAAGAAAAATTCACATCCAAAAAGTTCTAATATTAAAAATATGCACATGGAAAATAATTAGATATATAAACCAAAAATTCTCATTTGACAAAAAATCTAATAACCAAAATATACCTATTGAACACCAGAAATCAGATAAATAAAAGGAAAAATCTCATTGGATATAGGTTTATTATTCAAAGTATACATATTAAACACAAGAAATCAGATAAATAAGATGAAAATTCTCATCTGATAAAGGTCTACATCAAATATACATACTGAGCACACGAAATTAAATGAACCAAAATTTTCACCTGATAAAGAACTAATATCCAAAATATGCATTTTGAACACAAGAAATAAAATATATAAAATAAAACTTCTCATCTGGTAAACGTCTAATATCCAAAATATGCATTTTGAACACAAAATCATAAAAATAAAACAAAAATTCTCATCTGATAGGGTCTAATATCCAAAACATACATATTGAACATAATTAGATAAATAAACAAAAATTTTATCTGTTATAGGGCTAATATGAAAAATATACATACTGAACACAAGAAATTAAATTAAACAAAAATTCTCACCTGATAAAAGTCTAATATACAAAATATACTTACTGTAAACCAAAAATTAAATAAGAAATATCCTAATCTGATAAAAATCTGATATCAAAAATATTTACATGGAACATAATGAGATAAATAAAACAAAAATTCTCACCTGATAAAGGTCTAATATTTACAATATACATATAGAACACAAGAAATCAGAAAAACCAAACAAAATTATCACATGATAAAGGTCTAATGTGAGAAATATACTTTTTGAACACAAGAAATAAAATAAAACAGAAATTCTGTTCTGATAAATGTCTAATATAAAAAATATGCCTATTGAACACAAGAAATCAGATGAAATAAAAAAATCTTATCTGTGAAAGGTCTAACATCAAAAATATACATATGTAACATAATTAGGTAAATAAAACAAAAATTATCATCTAATAAATGTCTAATACAAATATATACATATTGAACACATGAAATTAAATAAAACAAAAATTCTCATTTAATAAGGGACTAATATCCAAAATAGACATATAGAAAAATAAATTAAGATAAATACAACAAGAATTCACATCTGAAAACGGTCTAATATACAAAATATAGATATTGAACACAATATACTAAGTAAATAAAAGGAAAATTCCATCTGATAAAGGTCTAATATCTAAAATAAATATATTGAAAACAAGAAATCAGATAAATAAAACAAAATGTACCATTTGATAAATGTCAAAAATACAACATATACCTCATTTGATAAAGGTCTAATACCAAAAGTAAACATATCAAACAAAACAAAACAAAACAAAAAACAAAAATTCTCATGTGATAAAGGTCAAATATCAAAAATATACTTATTGAACACAAGAAATCAGATAAATAAAATAAAAATTATCATCAGATAAAGGTCTAATACCAAAAATAAACATAATGAACACAAAAATTACATAAATAAAACAAAAATTCTAATCTGATAAACATTTAATATTCCAAATATATACATTGAACCCAAGATATCATATAAATAAAATGAAAATTCTCATCTGATAAAGGTCTAATATCCAAAATAAACATATTGAGTAATATTAGAAAAAATAAAAATCTCAACAAATAAAAATCTCATATCCAAAATACACATAAAGAACAGAAGAAATTAGAGAAAACAAAAATTCTCACCAGTAAAGTTCTAAAATCAAAAATATAAATATTGAATATGAGAAATCAGATAAAGAAAACTAAAATTCTCACCTGATAAAGGTCTAATATCCAAAATATACATATTGAACACAAGAAATCAGAAAACCAAGCAAAAATTCTGATCTGATGAATGTCTAATATGCGAAAAATACATATTGAACATAATCATAAAGGAAAACAAAAATTTGATCTGTTAAAATTCAAATATCTAAAATGTACTTATTGAACACGAGAAATTAAATAAAACATAAAGTTTCATCTGATAAAGTTCTAATATCAAAAATATACATACTGAACACAACAAATCACAAAACAAAACCAAAATTCTCATCTGATAAATGTCTAAAATCTGAAATATACATACTGAAGATAACTAGTTAAGTAAAATAAAAATTCTCATATGATAAATGTCTAATTTCCAAAATATACATATTGAACATAATTTGAAAAAAAAACAAAAATTCTCATCTGATAAAGATCTAATATCCAAAACATACATATTGAACACAAGAAATTAAAAAAAAATTTTAACGTGATAAAGTTGTAGTATCAACAAATATACATATTGAACAGAAGAAATTAAATAAAATAAAAATTCTCATCTGATAAAGGTCTGAAATTGAAAGTAGACATATTGAGCTCAAAAGCTCAGATAGAGGAAAATTCTCATCTGATAAAGCTCTAATATCCAAAGTATACATATTGACCATAATTAGATAACTAACAAAAAATCTGATAAAGGTCTAATATCCAAAATATACATATTCAACACAAGAAATTAAACAAAATAAAAATTCTCACCTGATGAAGGTCTATGTCCAAAAATATACATATTGAACCCAGGAAATCAGATAAATAATAAAAAATTCTCATCCTAAATAGATCTAATATCCAAAATATACATATGGAACACAAGAAATTAGATAAATAAAACAAAATTTCTCATCTGATAGAGGTCTAATATCAAAAGTATGCTTATGGAATATACTTAGATAAATGAAACAAAAATTCTCATCTGATAAATGTGTAGTATCCAAAACATACACATTGAACACAAGAAGTTAAAGAAAACAAACATTTTTATCTGATAAAGTTCTAATATCAAAAATATACTTATTAAACATGAGAAATTAAATAAAACAAAAATTCTCATCTGATAAATATCTAATATCTAAAATATGATATTGAACATAATTAGATAAGTAAAACAAAAATTGACATCTGATAAAAGTCTAATATCCAAAACATACATATTCAACAAAAGTAATTAAATAAAAAATATTTCTATCTGATAAAGTTCTAATATAAAAATATACATATTGAACACAAGAAATCAGATAAACAAATCAAAAATTCTCGTCTGATAATGGTGCAATATCCAAAATATACATATTGAATATAATTAGATAATTAACACAAAAAAATCTCATCTGATAAAGGTATAATATATAAAATATACATATTCAACACAAGAAAATAAATAAAACAAAAATTCTCACCTAATGAAAGTCTAATATCAACAATATACATATTGAACATAATTTGACAAATAAAACAAAAATATCATCTGATATATGTCTAATACCAAAAATATAATTATTGAACACAAGAAATTAAAAAAACAAATTCTAATCTGATAAAAGTCTGAAATCCAAAGTAGACATATTGAGCTCAAGAGCTCAGATAAATAAAGGAAAAATGTTATCTGGTAAAGGTCTAATAACAAAAATATACCTATTGAACATAATTAGATAACTAACACAAAAAAAATCTCATCTGATAAATATCTAATATTCAAAATATACAAAATATACAACACAAGAAATTAAATAAAACAAAATTTCTCATGTTATAAAAGTCTAATATCAAGATTAACTATTGAATGCAAGAAATTTGATAATAAAAACAAATATTTTCATCAGATAAAGATCTGAAATCTGATATCCAAAATATACATAATGAAAACAAGAAATTAAATAAAACAAAATATCACATAATAATGAACTAATATCCCAAATATGCATACTGAACACAAGAAATCTAATATATGAAACAAAAATTATCATATGATAAAGGTCTAATATCCAAAATATACATATTGAACATAATAAGATAAATAAAACCAAAATTCTCATCTGATAAAGGACTATGATTCAAAATATACATATTGAACACAAGAAATCAGATAAATAAATCAAAAATTCTTAGCAGGTAATTGTCTAATAGCCAACATATGCATATTGAACACTAGAAATCTGAAAAACAAAAGAAAAATTCTCATGTGATAAAGATCTAATATCAAAAATATACTTATTGAACACAAGAAATTAAAAAAACAAAAAATTTCATCAGATAAAAGTCTAATATCCACACATATTAAACACAAAAAATCAGATAAATAAACAAAAATTCTCATCTGATAAAGGTTGAATATACCAAATATATACATTAAACACAAGAAATCATGTAAATAAAAAAAATCATCTGTAAAAGGTCTAATATCCAAAATATACATAAAGAACATAAGAAATCAGAAAATGAAAGCAAATTTCTTATGTGATGAAGATCAAATATCAAAAACATACTTGTTGAACACAAGAAATTAAATAAAACAAAACTTCTCACCTGATAAAAGTCTATACCCAAAAGATACATATTGAACACTCAAAATCAAATAAATAATAGAAATTTCTCATCTGATATAGGTCTAACACCAAATATGTACATATTGAACACAAGAAAACAGTTGAATAAAACAAAATTTTGATCTGATGAACATCTTATATCCTAAATATACATATTGAACATAATTACACAAATAAAACAAAAATTCTCACTTGATAAAGGTCTAATATACAAAACATACATATTAAACTCAAGAAATCAGATGAATAAAAAAAAATTCTCACATGATATACGGTCTAATATCAAAAATATACATATTGAACACAATAAATCAAAAAAAGAAAACAAAAATTCTCATCTCATAAAGTTCTAAAATGAAAAATGTACTTACTGAACACAAGAACTTAATAAAAACAAAAATTTTTATACGGTAAAAGTCTAATATCCAAAATATACAAATTGAACACAAAAAATCTGAAAAATGAAACAAAAATTCTCTTGTGATAAATATCTAATACCAAAAATATAATTATTGACCACAAGAATTTAAATAAAACAAAAATTTTCATCTGATAAAGGTCTAATATCAAAAATATGTTTATTGAACACAGGAAATTAGATAAAATAAATAAAATAAACATTCTCACTGGTAAGAGTCTAATATCCAAAATATATATTATTCAATAAAAGAAACCAGATAAATAATACAAAAGTTCTCATCTGATAAAAGACTAACATCCAAAATATTCATATTGAAAACAAGAAATCAGAAAAACAAAAAATTCTGATCTGATAAAGGTCAAATATCAAACATATTATTATTGAACACAAGAAAATAAGAAAACAAAAATTCTCATCTAATGAAAGTCTAATATCAAAAATATACATCTTGAACACTGGAAATCAGAAATCCAATACAAAATTCTCATGGAAAAAGACCAAATTCAAAAATATACTTACTGAACACAAGAAATTAAAGAAAACAAAAAGTCTCATCAGATAAAGTTCTAATATTCAAAATATAGATATTTAACTCAAGAAATAAGAAAAAAAACAAATTTCTCACGTGATAAAGGTCTAATATCAAAAATGGACTTATGGAACACAAGAAATTAAATAAAACAAAAATTTGATTCTGTTAACACATTATTATCCAAAATATACACACTGAAAACGGGAATGAGATTAAAAAAAACCAAAATTCTCATCTAATAAAGTTCTAATACCAAAAATATTTATATTGAACACAGCAAATCAGATAAATAAAACAAAATTTCTCATCTGGTAAAGGTTTAATATCCCAAATATACACGTTGAACCCAAGAAAACAAATAATACAAAAATTCTCTTCTGATTACGATCTAATATCCAAAATATACATATTGAATATAAATAGATGAATTAAACAAAAATTCTCATCTGATAAAGTTCTAATATCAAAAATATACATATGGGACACGAGAAATTAGATAAAACAAAAAAGCTCACCGGTAAAGGTCTAATATCAAAAATATACATATAGAACACAAGAAATCAGAAAAACAAACCAAAAATTCTCATCTATAAAGGTGTAATATGAAAAATGTGTTTATTGAACACTAGAAATTAAATAAAATGAAAATTTTTATGTGATAAATATCTAATACTCAAAATATACATATTGAACACAAGAAATTAAAGAAAAAAAATTCTCATCTGATAAAGGTCTAATATCAAAAATATACATCTTCCATCAGAACTTGAGATCCACAACCTAGCCCCAGGTGGAACTCTGGGAGACCAATCAGTGAGAAAGAGGAAGGATTATCTGAGGAGAGATATTGAAACCAAGAATGGAAAAAGCACAGGGAAAAATAGCCAAACTAGTGGAAACACATGAACTGTGAACCAATAGCTGAGGAGCCTCCATGGAACTGGATCAGGCCCTCTGGATAAGTGAGACAGTTGATTAGCTTGAACTGTTTAGGAGGCCCCAGGCTGTGGGACCGGGACCTGTCCTTAGTGCATGAGCTGACTTTTTTGGAACCTAGGTCCTATGCTGGGACACTTTCCTCAGCCTTGGTGTAGGGAGGAGGGGACTGGACCTGCCTTGACTGAATCTACCAGGCTGAGCTGAATCCCCAGGGGAGTCCTTGCCCTTGAGGAGATGGGAATAGGTGTGGATTGGGGGGAGAAGGTGGGGAACTGGAGGAGGGAGGACAGGGGAATATATGGCTGATATGTAAAATTAAATTAATTATAAAATTTTAAAAAATGAAGTGCTTCTCCCATCAAAGTGCTAAAAGAAAAAAACTTGCTTTGCAAGCATTGCTGACTCTGATATCTGCCCCCAGCATGTAACAGGAGCCTCCTAAATTCTGATTTTTTTCAATGGAAAAACTTTTACAACTCCCAAACATATTCTGTAACAGTAGTTTATTTTAAAAAATTTTCCCCCATTTTAATTGGGATGGTTCACTTCCACTCAACCAAGCAAACCTTCCAAATAAGAATAGCAAGTCAGAGAAGAAAATATTAATAGCTGGACTCAATATATACTACTTGAGTTCTAGTAAGTCACCAAAATGGTTCATGTGTTTCTATTAAAATACACCAGTGGGCACAGGTGGCATTTATTTGTTGTTAGATTAGCCAGATAAGGATTAGAATTCTGAGATTGGAACAGGCAAACACAACTCTATATTTAGGATCAAACATGTTGATTTCTACCTTCCCTCTCCATCTTCTTTGCTTTTAGCATCGGAAAGTGGCTAATCAATAAAGAGTAGCTAGCTGCTGAGTCTTTCCAAACAGCAAAGGAAAGGAGCCACGCACAATATTTGGTAACAGTCATGAAGTGTTAATTTTTTTTTCAAACAAGGGAAGTGATTCTCGGATCTAAAGCATCATTTTCAGCACTTTTTCTAAGTTTAGGATCTGATTCCTCTGTTCCCAGAAAGAGATGTTCACCAGAAAGAGATGTGTAGCTTAGCTCATATAAAAGCTAGCTCATCATCACCACCAAAAAAACCAATGCAAACAAACAAACAAACAAACCAAAAAAAGTCCCACTTATGAAAGAAGTGATTTTATAAGTCATGCCTTGTGACAGCACCCATCTCCATGGTGCATTCCAACCCATCTTTCTCTAGGGAGAAGTCACTGACATGCAGAGAGGCTAAACTGCCAAAGACATAACCGAGAATTTCCTGGGTGTGCCTGCTGTCCTGCCCTTGTTTTGCAATGTTCCTCAGACCTACATTCTAAAGCTTTACCTGTGGTTATTTCAGACCTTATTCTCTTGGATAGCCTTTGATGTAGTTCAAAAGGGCCTGTTACATGTCCTAGGAGGTGAAGGACAAAAATCAAAGTGACTTTTCACATCTGATAAGGTCTACTTACTTTTGAAGGAGGAAATTTGTCAAAGATCTGTTTACAGAAACCTTGATGAAGAGGCACAGAAGTTAGAGGAATACCAAGAAGTTTTCACAGGGATCTATGTACATCAGCCCTGGAGTTAATCTCCAATCTAAGGTAACTAGTGGACACATTGCCAGTCATTACCTATAACCCCTCACACCTGGAATTTAAGGGGCTATTTTGCTCTCAGCTTTAAGAAGCCTCTTCTGACCTCCAAGGAGGGACATAGCATAAGATTGAAATTCATAGACAAGGCAGTGAATTCAGACCCAATTCCCCATATCTGAAAAGTTCAATGGTCAGGAAATTCAAAGAAAAATACATTCATTGAAGTGAAGCTCATTGTATATAACACATTGGAAGAATTTAGCATGGTAGTAGATATGGCAAGACAATATCAGGGGACATTTATTGACAGGGTGAAGTGGTTTGTGAGTCTATGGGTGTCTCTGTGTCTTTGTAAAACTGTGACATGGAAACACAGGTTGGGTTCAGGAGGAAGTAGGATCTCTTCTTCTGAGATAGATATGGTGCTGTTGAGCATTTCATGAAATACACATCTCACTGACTTGTGAAAACCCCTCTGTCATAGAGTGCTTTCTTAACATCTTTATTGCACTGAGTTATCAGGCACAACAACTTAGAATGTGAAAAATTGATCATAGCCCATAATTCCAGGTAATAGTTCCATTTTTGGGAAATCAAGGTAGGAACTCAGCTAATCATATCACATCCACAGCCAAGAGCAGAGATAAACAAATGACCAATGCTGCCTGTTTGCTTATGCTTACGCTCTAGCTTCTTCATACTTACACAGGTTGCAGACAATGAAATAATTCTGCTCATTTTAGGGAGTCTTATGTCAATTAACAATAAATAAAATCCCACAGAGACATGTTCAAAGTAAATCTGATCTGTATAATTCCTCATTGAGGGTCCCTCTTCCCAGGTGACTAGTTTGATTCAGTCTGATAATAAAAACTAAGAACCACACTGTCCCAGCATCACTGCCAGGATTTGAGGAGATTTCTGCCTGCATTCAGAGCTGTGGTAGTAAATCTGTGGGTCACCACCCCATTGGGGGTTACATATCAGATATCTTGCATTCAAATATTGGAATTATGTTTCATAACAGTGGCAAAATTAAAATTAAGAAATAATGCCGGGCAGTGGTGGCACACGCCTTTAATCCCAGCACTCGAGAGGCAGAGCCAGGCGGATCTCTGTGAGTTCGAGGCCAGCCTGTACTACCAAGTGAGTTCCAGGAAAGGTGCAAAGCTACACAGAGAGACCCTGTCTCAAAAAACCAAAAAAAGAAAAAAGAAATAATGAAACAATTATGCTTAAGATTCCCCATGACATGAGGAACTACTGTTAGTGATAGCTAAAGGGTCAGAAAATTGGAAAAATTAAGAACCATTGATCTAGAGTGTCCAGTGGAACCATAGTGTCTATTTTTCTAAACATGAAGGGGCTTGCAAAGGATTTTCCTGAATATCCTTTGCTCTATAGGAAAATAATGTTCTGTGTGGAATACTCCAGCTGTCTGGCCACCTTTACTACCCAGTAATAGTGGAACACTTTGAGCTAATCAACAGAGAGTACAACACCCACTACACATGTGTATGACACAGATTTTAGTCACACTGAGCTCCATGACCATATCACAATCCTATGGGTACATGTTGCTAGGCTGTGTCTGCCTCTCCTCTAGCATAACTCTGCCCAGATGTTTCCTGCAGACTCTTTACCAGGAAATTGTTTAACAAGTGTCCTTCTCAGTCAGCATTAAGTCTACAATGTCTTGTGGCTAAGGAGATAAGGAGATGCAGGTACTTATTATGAACTATAGCATATATAAATTTCTATGATATTATTACCTTGTGTACATAAAATTTGAGTAGGAGATAAACATTCAGTTCCACACATGGAAAGAACTAAAGGATGTCCAATCAATCAGGGAGAGATCTCTGGTTTGGATGAAGTGGGTGCTGAAGGGCTTCCCTTGTATCCCAGCAAAGGCTCCTGCAAAGTTCAGCTTTACTTCTAGTGTATTGTGATGAAAGCTCATTGGCAGGGAAACAACACAGTTTCCATGACATCTGCAGCTCTTCCCTGGACATTCTACTGTATCCTGGAGAGTCATGGCATCCTCTTTGATGTCACCTATGTTGTGGCAACACCAACTGCCCTTGGGAAGTTTATTCAATGTCTTCACCATTTACTGATGAACATGATGGCATACTGAAGAGTCTAATTCAAAAGGAGAATGAAGAGGGTAGAGAGACCAGAGAGTGACAGAAGAAAAATGACCTTCAGCCTCAGTGTAAAACATCAAGGAAGAAACGATCAAGAGAATGGTGTAATGAGTTTTGTGCAGGAAAATGGAAGCTTCCTGGAGGAACTGGGCTTGAGCTGAATCTTCCAGTATTGGGGAACAGAAAGCTGGAGTCTCTGGGAACCAACAGAACTTCCCTGTTTGGCATGGCTCTTGAAATTCAAGCATTCCAGGATATTAAGTGTTCTGGCTCAGAGGTCAGGAACTGGTGAGGCCAAAGCTTTATGCTGGGAACTCTTGGCTTTCATTCCTTTTGGAGGATAGGCATTGGTGAGTGAACATGAGACCAACATTAAAGAGGGAGGGATTAATGAGGTGTGCCCATTTCAAGGCATGACATCACTGTACTTCAACCACAGTATCTAACTTTAGGTTCTTCCCAGCTGCTCTGTGTGTCCTGAGTTGTCAGTGAGATGACTTGTTGAGTCTGGTGACCATGTTCTGCCCTTATATGTCTTCTCCATCAATAGTTATATGGTGAGTGACCTCTCAAGATATTTGGGGAAACTCTAAATTACTGGGGTGATTATGAACTATGGCAATTTTCTGCTGACTTGTAAACCAACAGGCTTGCAGACTCTGCAGCCAAGATAAATTCTGAGTCTGAAGCTGTGAATAAGCCTGAAGAGGCTATCTACTTGGTTAATTGGAGCATGTGCTATGAGGGCAGAGAGAACCATAGAGCTGTGATAAACACTTCCCTTCAAATAGAGTAGTCAGTTGTGTTCCCCAGAGGGGGCATCAGAAGCATGGGACAAAATAATTTGGGGTGTCAACTAGTCATTGGTAAACAAGCTTTCTCAAACATTTGATTAGGACTCAGGGTGTTCTGTACATCCTCTTTGCCTTGTCATACTGCAAGCTAATTTGAGTTCATTTACCCACAAGGAGCACCAGGGAGCCACCATCCCATCAAACCTTCCTCGCCAATATGCAGGTGAGTAGAAGAAGGTGCAGAGACTGACCTGTCAGCTACAGCGAATGACCATTGAAAGAAATTAGCAGTGAGATCGCATGATCTTTATCACAGAAGAGATCATGAATAATAGGTATTCATTCTTTTAAACCCTGTGGTTTCAACCCTAGGTCCACTCTGTCATCATTAATTCATTTTATACAAGGTTTGTGTTTCTGGTAGGCTGCATGTTCAGGGTATGCCTTCAGGGTTTGTATGCCAAAATCATGACTCTGAACTCCTCCTAAAGGCAGAACCTCAAATGTTGACAGGAATGACATGAGGACAAAGACTCTTCTGCTCCCTCTAAAAAGAAAAAAACAGAGCCTGTAGCATGAGTCATACTACTCATGCATTGAGGTAGTAGTAAGTGAGCTCCCAGAATGCATTTGAAGAGATTCTATCAAGTGCTGGCTAGTGTGAGATGTTAGTTGCTGTGAGTTTGAGTTGATTGTTTTGTTACTTGCTTGGAAAGGCCTTGTGTGTTTGATTCTCCAAGCAGCAGTTGGAGAGGCCTGGTCACACGTATAAATGTGTGGATACAGGGACTGAGACTGATCCCTGCTCCTTTTGTTCCTCTCTGAGAGGACACGCCTGCATGCCTTTGTTCAGCATCCAATTGATAGAGTTCTCCCACTCTCACTCAGTCTCTCTAAGTATCTCTTTCTCTGTCTCTTTGTCTCTTACACACTTGTATATGTGTTATGTATTTTTCATGTGTTTGTGCATGTATATCCCAATAGTTCCTGCAATCAGGGATCTGTGGTTGGGCATGAGCAGGTCCCTATCTCACAGTTCCCAGGTGATACCTTGGTGAAAATTGGGAGCACCACTTTGAGCATTATAGTTCTGCCAGTGTACTTATTTTAATGACACATAGATATACCTTTGGGGAATTTATAAATCTATCATGATGTTTAGTCCCATCCTCAAAACTGTTCATGATGTTATTTTCATCTCCATTGTCACAGGAACGATTATAGAGAATTTGTTTTTGAATACAGGAGAAACATCTTCACAGATTCTGGAGGGTGCACACCTGTGAAGTAGACACCAGAGAAATTCTTAGCTATTTCAGCAAACCTCCTGAGAGAGCTCATGTACCTCCACCTCCTATCATCTAAACAGCCTGCCTCTGCTGACCTAGGTTCAGAATAGCTGTAAGTAAATTGTATGCAACTCTGTGGGTTTGGTCCCGTGTTTTGGCACAAACAATATAAGTAAATTTGTTTCAACAACTCTGGGGAAAGGTGTTCTGACTACCTGGGGAGTCAGGCAACACCTTGAGCTGCTTAGGACAGCTCTGATGGCTGGAACTGCAAGAAGACAGTTTAGCCCTGGAGGGCAAGATATCCCACTCACCTTGAGCTGATCAGAACAGCAGCTGTGTCCTGAAGGTGTCCTGGACACCTGGAGTTGTTTAGCACAGCTCTGATGGCTGGAACTTCAAGGAGACAGTTCAGCCCTGGAGGGTGAGTTATCCTGGACACATCAAGCTGCTCACAACAGCTCTGCCCTGAAGGTGTCCCAGAGACCTGGAGCTGTTGTGCACATCTCTGACAGCTAGAACTTCAAAGAAGCAGCTCAACCCTGAAAGGGACAATTTTCTGACTTCTTGGGAAATTCAGGTCTGGAACTGATCTGGGATGATCTTCCTGCAGGATACAACAATCCTGCTCTTCTCCTGGATAGCTGCTACAGTTGAGTTTTGCTCAGGCCCCTCTTAAGGTGGCTTCCTAGCAGAGCTCTGCTTCTCTGGCCTAAGATGTTGGTTCTTTTGCTTCACTCTGCAAAGGGGAAAATGCCTGCAGAAATGTATGTAGATGTAACCAACGGTCTTATAAAATAAGAAACACAGAGCCAATTCAGAGAAGAAAGCCAAGAGGTCAGAGCTAAGAGCCTCACCCTTCCTGATTCAGGGATCCACTTCAGCCAAGAGAGCTCTCCGAAAAAGGGGCCTATTTCCTGTGTGTATGTCTTTATATACTCTAGCTGTTCTGCCTTCTCATTGGTTGTAAACCCAAACATGTGACTGCCTTGTCACTGCCTGAATGTACCGCCCTCCAGGTCCTTAAAGACGTGAGCCACCGCCGCCATGCACTTGCTATGGCTCTAATAGCTCTGACCCCCAGACAACTTTATTTATTAACATACAATTAAAATCACATTTCAGTACAAGTAAAATACCACCACATTTCCCCTTTTCTATTTTAATAAAAAGGAAAAAAAAGAAAAAGGTTGTAACTAACAAAAGAAAAACTATATACAAAAGTACAATGACTATATACAATATATACAAGTAATAAATGTATAAACAATGTCTAGTCCATTTGTATTTGACAAATTCAGAGAAAATATTTTCATTATCTATCCTATTTTGTTAAGTCCAAAATGTATCTAATTCACTTTCTATCCTAATTAATCTTCAACTATAACTAACCTTCAACTATAACTACCTAATCTTCAACTCCCTCAGAGACCCAAGAAGGAAATAATATTAGCTAACAAAAATGAAAACAGAAAGTGCATGCAAGCAACTTCCAAAAAATTTGTGAGTTGACAGAAACAGCCAGCTGCCTGGACAGTCACCTGAGGTTTCTCCACAGTGTTGGGGCATCATCTTCAGCCTATAGGCTTAGCATATCTGACAGACTCATTTGTGAAGTAGGATGTACACAAGGTCAACAGTTCAACCTCACATTGGGTGAGAGCAGTCCATGTACCAGAAACACCTGAATTCCACTAGTGTCATGTCATGATTCAGGATTTTAAATTCTGGAAATTGTTGTTGGTTTTTTTATTTCAGCTGTCCATTCTTCTTGGCTGTGTATATATGGCTTCATCTCAGCATCCCATTCTTTTCCACATCCCTCTATCAAATGTCAGTCTACTATTGAGAGGCGTGAGCTTAGTTACTCTTCAAGAATAACTGTTTCAGCTGCTGTTCCATTGCACATCAGAGGCCATCGGCCCACTGCCTGTTCAGCTGCCTTCAAAGAAAAGGGCACTGTACCTTTTCCGAATTGTGAAGGCCACTTCAGGGATGGTGCCAAATTGTCCTGGCCTCTGAAGATGCCTTTTGATAAAGCCATAACCACACTTGTTTTGGCAAGAATCAGTAGTCCTTTGTTTTATGTCCTGTCTGTCCATTTTGTCCTGTTGATTCGAGGATACTTTGTTGTCCAGTGGCTAACTTTTGCCACAATGAAAGTTAACTCCATATGCAGTTTCTTCAATGCCCATATTTTCTCTGAAGTAGATTGGTACTGCCAGGAGCCAACATGTCTCATAGCCATAACAAAAAAGAAAAATTTTCTAAGTTATTAAAACATTTTAAATGCCATATTCTGTAGATCTCTGAAGGGTTTGAAGGTAACCTGTATATCTAAAATATATCTACTCAATCTTGAAAACATACCTAATATAACTACAAGTTCTATTACAATGTCTAACTACTAACTTTCATTTCTTTTTATCCTAATAATTGGTAATAACATTCAAGGATCAGAAAATTGCATTATATTGTTAGATGAACGGTACAATTAGAAATATACATATAACCTTTTCTAACAATATCAATTTCAATATATATAATTTGTATACAATATAAAACAATCCAATCCAATATAAAGTATTTACATTTTTCTTTTCTTTTTTTTTTAATAAGAACCTTAAATCTAATCTCCTTTGCTTAGCCTTTTTCCTAACCCTTGACAACTTGTAACCAAGCCCCCTAATCAATGAAAATTATCCCAGACCCCAAATCCATTAAAAGACCAAAAAAAACCAACCGCCACACACCACCTCTTTGGGAATGTTTATGGTGATATTTTATTTGTATTAAAATGTTATTTGTATGTTAATAAATAAAGTTGCCCGGGGGTCAGAGCTATTAGCAAGCCATAGGAAAGCAGGGCAGTGGTAGCGTACTCTTGTAATTCCAGCACTTGGTAGGCAGAGCTGGGTAAGTCTCTGTGTGTTCAGGGATACAGCCATTATTGGATACACATGCTTTTAATCTTAATACCAATCATGGAAAACCTGGAGGCCTATACAGACAGGCTGTGAGGAGGCGGTCATGTGGTTGGGTTTACAACCAATGAGAAGGCAAGACAGGAACTCTATATAAAGACTTTAACACAGGGGTAGCTCTGGTTCGGAGAGGTAGGACCACCGCAGGAGGAAGGGTAAGGTTTTAGCTCTTAGCTCTGACCTCTTGGCTTTCTTCTTTGCATTGGTTCTGTGTTTATTATTTAATAAGAAGGTTGGATACATCTACATTTGGCGCCCAACATGACAAGAATTCATTAAAAACCGCTTGGCTTGGCTTGGCAGCAGGTCCGGTTTCCAGCCTGGGCAGGCCGGCTGCCTAGCTTGGGCCCAGGCCTGACTGACCCGCAGCTGGAGCTACTTGCAACTGCTACAAACAACTCAGACCTGCCCTGCTGAACAGGGCCCCTGCCTGTAAAGCCAAGGCTTGACTCGGCTCAAGCGGCTACACTTTTCTCTCTCTCTCTCTCTCTCTCTCTCTCTCTCTCTCTCTCTCTCTCTCTCTGTCTCGCTGGATTCACACCTTGAACACCAGGTGGCTGTGAAATTCCCTGGGATTCTACTGTTCTACCCAGACTTGGTAAGTCAATTAACATATCTATTTAAAAGAGAATTTTTTTCTACATAAAAAAAAAATGGGCTTTATGTGTACATTGGAAGAAAATTGGGCTTTGTTTCAAATTTTAGGCACTCTGACAATAGAACAACTATATGAAAAGATTAATATTGATCGAATTATTCAGTTTATTACTTTTCTTATACTCATTTTACTATTTAAAAAGATAGTCAACTTAAGTGCCAGGATAACAGTCTTAGAAAAACTTGTTAAACCGGTAAAAATGAATTATAGAGAAATTCAAATTCAGATAGAAGAAATAAATAGTGAAGTTGTTTCAAAATTGGATCGTAAGGTTACAGAAAGAAAGCCAGTTTTCACACAATCACCCTTAATTTATCCAGTAGCTATACAGCAGCTACCTGATGAAGAGAATGAACAAAATACTTGGGTTCCAGTTGAAATGTTACACTTACGAAGATTTAAGGAGGCAATAGCATCTTATGGCATGCACTCCCCATATGTAAAGCAAATGTTAAACACCTGGTCAACTTGTAATAGGATTATACCAAAGGACTGGCGGGAATTGGCACAGGCTGTTCTTGAACCCGGACAAAATCTCCAGTGGAAAATGTGGTTCAGTAATGAGGCTAAAAATATAGAAAGACAATGGAGGGATAGCGGAATACAAGTCTGCCAGGATCAGCTTATTGGAGAAGGCCAATATGCTTCAGTACAAACACAATGTTCATATGATGTCCAAACCCTACTTCTATGTAAAACGGCAGCTTTGAATGCATGGGACAGAGTTGAAGAACCAGGAAAAAAAAAACTGAGTCATTTACAAAGGTTATACAGGGCCCCAAACAATCTTTCACAGATTTCTTACAAAGATTGACTTCAGCAGTACAAAAAATGGTCCCGAATTCAGAGGCTAGTCAGATAATAATTGAATCTTTAGCCTTTGAGAATGCAAATGCAGCGTGCAAAAGAATAATTAGGCCATTAAAGGCAAGATCTGCACCTTTGGAAGATTGGATTAGAGATACAGTTAATGTAGAGGCTTATGACCATGATGATATGTGGGTAGGAAAAGCAATTTCAAAAGGTTTGAGCAATGTTAGATGTTTTGGATGTGGAAAGCAAGGACATTTGAAAAGGGATTGTAAACAGGTCATTCCTAGAAATAATGTTTATTCAAGGAACACTGGCAACAGAATGCCCCTTCCTTCTGGAGTATGCAGAAGGTGTGGTAAGGGAAAACACTGGACCAACGAATGTAGATCAACAAGGGACAGACAGGGTAACCCTCTGCCTCGAGCTTCGGGGAAACTCCCAGAGGGGCCTCAGGCAGGCCCCCACAGTAAATCCAGTTCAAACCTTTCCTGCAGTTGTAGAGGAAACCCCTACTCAAAGCAACTAAATAACCAAATGTCTATTGGAATAAATCATGTTAGTCGAGATGATGAAACAGAGAAAATAGGAAATACAGGAAAAAACATAAAGAAAATTTTTTGGCAAACTTCTATTAATGAACAAAGACCAAAACTAACAATAAAAATAAATGGTGTTTTGTTGTCTGGTCTGGTAGACACAGGTGCTGACATTACCATAATTGCACCAGAATTTTGGCATCCAACTTGGCCTCTTCAGGAGGTAAACATTCAACTCTTAGGAATTGGGACATTATCTCGAGTGAAACAAAGTGTAAGATGGCTTGAATGTATAGGTCCAGAAGGACAGAAAGGAAAATTAAAACCATATATGGCTAACATAGCTATGAACCTGTGGGGTCGAGACTTGTTACAACAATGGAATACTCAGATTAATATCCCTCCAATCTCAGAAACAAATCACAAATTAGTACATGTTTCTGAGAGAAATATTAAAAGATATTATTCTAATGAGTGCTCACCAGCCATCCATGTCATACAAGAACAGGGCACAACAACTGATAATCTTCCAAAAACATTAACAGCTCTACCTTTAAAATGGTCAACAGACAAGCCTGTATGGGTTCAGCAATGGCCTTTAACAACAGAGAAACTCCAGGCTTTACAAGAGCTGGTGGAAGAACAGTTAAATGCTCATCATATTGAAGAATCAACCAGCCCTTGGAATTCTCCTGTATTTGTTATAAAAAAAAATCTGGTAAATGGAGAATGGTAACAGACCTTAGAGCAATTAACAAAGTAATTCAGCCAATGGGCTCTTTACAATCTGGAATTCCTTTACCTACTCTGTTACCAAAAGGCTGGCCTCTCATAGTTATTGATTTAAAAGACTGTTTCTTTTCAATACCCTTACAAGAAAAAGACAGAGAAAGATTTGCTTTCACAGTCCCTACTTATAATAATTCTCAACCGGTTAAAAGGTTTCAATGGAGGGTTCTCCCACAGGGAATGTTGAATAGCCCAACTTTGTGCCAATATTTTATAAAACAGCCATTAGAAGTGGTACATAAAAAAATTTCCTAAATCTATAATTTATCATTATATGGATGACATTTTATTAGCTGATTCAAATGCAGATGCTTTAGAAAGAATGTTTGAAAAAGTAAAGAAAATTTTGCCTTGCTGGGGATTACAAATTGCTTCAGAAAAGGTACAAAGAGGAGATTCTATTAATTATTTAGGATATAAAATAGAACTTCAAAAAATTAGACCTCAAAAAGTGCAAATTAGGAGAGATCGACTACAGACTCTTAATGACTTTCCAAGATTATTTGGAGACATTTCTCATCTAAGAACTATTGTTGGGGTAAAAAATGATGAACTGAATAATTTGTTTAAAACCTTAGAAGGTGATAAGGACTTAAATAGTCCAAGAGAATTATCACCTGAAGCTGAGAAAGAATTGGCCTTGGTAGAAAAGAAAGTACATGAAGGGCACGTAGATTGTATTAATCCAAAGCTGGATTGCATTTTGGTTATTTTACCTTCTAGGCATTCCCCAACAGGAATATTAATGCAAAGGGAAGATATTATATTGGAATGGATATTTTTACCAAATAAACCAAATAAAAAATTAAAAACTTATGGGGAAAAAATCTCTGACTTGATTTGGAAAGGAAAATTGAGACTTCGTCAATTAGCAGGAATAGACACAGCAGAAATTGTCATACCTTTAACTAAGGAGGACATTGAAAAATTATGGATAGAAAATGAAGCTTGGCAAAAAGCTTGTAGTAATTTTTTGGGAGAAATTAACAGCAAATATCCCAAAAGCAATAGAATTGATCTTATAAAGAGAGCTGATTGGATTTTGCCTCGAATTGTGAGGAAAAAACCCATATCTGGAGTTCGTACATTTTATACAGATGCCAACAAACAAGGAAAGGCAGGTTACAAATCAGAAAATTTAAGTAAAGTGGTTCAAAGTCCTTATAATTCAGTTCAAAAATCAGAATTGTATGCTATTCTGTTGGTATTAATGGATTTTTCAGAACCTCTCAATATAGTAACTGACTCTCAGTATGCTGAAAGAGTAGTATTACATATTGAGACTGCAGAATTTATCCACGATGCTTCAGAATTAACTTCATTATTTATTCAATTACAAGATACAATCAGAAAAAGGAGTCATCCTTTATATATAACTCACATCCGATCCCATACTGGTCTGCCAGGCCCTCTAGCACAAGGCAATGATGAGATTGATAAATTATTGATAGGAAATGTGCTGGAGGCCTCAGAATTTCATAAAAAACATCATGTAAATAGTAAAGGTTTAAAAAAGGATTTTTCCATAACCTGGCAACAAGCCAAAGAAATAGTAAAGAAATGTCCTACTTGTTCCTTCTACAATCAAACACCATTACCAGCAGGATGTAACCCAAAGGGTACTCAGAGGAATGAAATCTGGCAGATGGACGTGTTTCACTTTGCAGAATTTGGAAAACTGAAATATGTACACCACACTATCGATACTTATTCAGGATTTCAATGGGCAACTGCTTTGAGTTCTGAAAAAGCTGATTCTGTAATCACTCATTTGCTAGAAGTTATGGCCATTATGGGTATACCTGCACAAATCAAAACCGATAATGCTCCATCATATGTCTCTGTTAAAATGAAACAGTTTTTTGCTTATTATAATATAAACCATGTTGCAGGTATACCACATAATCCTACAGGTCAAGCAGTTATAGAAAGATCAAACAGAACTCTAAAGGATATGCTAAATAAACAAAAAGGAGTAACAAAAACCCCCAGAAATAGACTACATAATGCTCTATTAACTTTGAATTTTCTCAATGCCAATGAGAAAGGAACAACAGCTGCAGAGAGACATTGGATAATAGAAAAAACTACAGAATTAAATCAACCTATATACTTTAAGGATGTGCTGACCTCAGAATGGAAACCAGGGTATGTGTTACGTTGGGGACGAGGTTTTGCTTTTATTTCTACAGGAGAAGATAAGTTGTGGGTAACATCAAAATTGATAAAGGTTCGATTTGAACAAGAGAGACCTCTTAATTAGAGGAGGTGATAGTTCATCAACTATCGTAAACATCCAATTTAAACTAACTTACACCAGTAACACATGCCTTTTCATTTAATCAGATAACTTGTCAAAAAGGAACATCCCCAAAAAACCTTGGGGAAAGGTTTTTGTTTTTGTCTTTTAGGAGAATGACAGTTAACGAATTTGAAGAACACTGGACAAATGAGACAACTGAAGAAAAGGAACAAATCATCTATCCTAAGAAACAGAGTGAAATGGCGTATGGGTATGTTATCTAAAAAAATTTTATGTCTTCCTAAATGTTTGTTTCTGCTTTTCTTTAAAGATTTAACACTATTTAACTTCTAATAGTCCCAGTTCAATTAAAATTTAAAGCTGATTTTGGAGTTGGAGAATGGCTCTCTCCTTCTTTAAACTCAAGCATGTTGTTAAAAGGAAAATGCAAACTCCCTGTATCATGCCAGAGGAAAAGAGCCATCTTCTGCTATGGGACAGGAGAAAAGCCAAATTAATTAAGGGACTATTCTATTACGAATCTCAACTCTTTGATTCTATTCTGATTCTTTAAACTTTTCTTAAAGTATGAATTTTATATCAAAATTTACAAGATCAATATATATAGATATATATACATTTTAAACTTTGTTAAGATATAAATGGTCATATAGAGTACTAACTAATTCTAAAAAGTCGCATATATAGTCTTTGTGTTCGAGTTTCTTATCAGTTTTTTGCAGGAAATCACGGTTAGGCCTAACATCAACTGAAGTCTCCAGGAAGAAGATGGGGCCCCACAACAACAACAATTCCACGTGGACAATAATAACATCACTAAGCTGACAAACATCATCTACAGATCAGCTTTGAACTACAAAGTGCTCAGAGCAATTTTGAGAAGAGCTAGCTGAGATGATCCAGTCTCAAAGACTACTTGAATAAGGATTTGAGATAAACCCTGAATTTTGGCATTATACACAGACTGGATAACGAAGGATATATTTACCTTTCCTAGAATTTGACAATTAACCTAAAATTTTTCTTTCAGGATAAAGATACCTTCGCCCATACCCAGCAGGAAGCAATTTCAAAAATACGACGCCCACATTCCCAAAGAGGTGGTGTGGGGCGGTTGGTTTTTTTGGTCTTTTAATGGGTTTTGGGTCTGGGATAATTTTCATTGATTAGGGGGGTTGGTTACAAGTTGTTGTCAAGGGTTAGGAAAAAGGCTAAGCAAAGGAGATTAGATTTAAGGTTCTTATTAAAAAAAAAAAAAGAAAGAAAGAAAAGAAAAATGTAAATACTTTACATTGGATTGGATTGTTTTATATTGTATACAAATTATATATATTGAAATTGATATTGTTAGAAAATGTTATATATATTTTTCTAATTGTACCGTTCATCTAACAATGTAATGGAATTTTCTGATCCTTGAATGTTATTACCAACTATTAGGATATAAAGAAATGAAAGTTAGTAGTTAGATATTATAATAGAACTTGTAGTTATATTAGGTATGTTTTCAAGATTGAGTAGATATATTTTAGATAGACAGGTTATCTTCAAACCCTTCAGAGATCTACAGAATATGGCATTTAAAATGTTTTAATAACTTAGAAAATTTTTCTTTTTTGTTATGACTATGAGACATGTCGGCTCCTGGCAGTACCAATCTACTTCAGAGAAAATATGGGCATTGAAGAAACTGCATATGGAGTTAACTTTCATTGTGGCAAAAGTTAGCCACTGGACAACAAAGTATCCTCGAATCAACAGGACAAAATGGACAGACAGGACATAAAACAAAGGATTACTGATTCTTGCCAAAACAAGTGTGGTTATGGCTTTATCAAAAGGCATCTTCAGAGGCCAGGACAATATGGCACCATCCCTGAAGTGGCCTTCGCTATTCGAAAAAGGTACAGTGCCCTTTTCTTCAAAGGCAGCTGAACAGGCAGTGGGCCGATGGCCTCTGATGTGCAATGGAACAGCAGCTGAAACAGTTATTCTTGAAGAGTAACTAAGCTCACGCCTCTCAATAGTAGACTGGCATTTGATGGAGGGATATGGAGAAGAACGGGATGCTGAGATGAAGCCATATATACACAGCCAAGAAGAATGGACAGCTGAATTAAAAAACCATCAACAATTTCCAGAATTTAAAATCCTGAATCATGACATGACACTAGTGGAATTCAGGTGTTTCTGGTACATGGACTACTCTCACTCAATGTGAGGTTGAACTGTTGACCTTGTGTACATCCTACTTCACAAATGAGTCTGTCAGATATGCTAAGCCTATAGGCTGAAGATGATGCCCCAGCACTTCGGAGAAACCTCAGATGACTGTCCAGACAGCTGTCTGTTTCTGTCAACTCACAAATTTTTTGGAAGTTGCTTATGTGCACTTCCTGTTTTTATTTTTGTTAGCTAATATTATTTCCTTCTTGGGTCTCTGAGGGAGTTGAAGATTAGTTAGTTATAGGTGAAGTTTAGTTAGTTATAGTTCAAGATTAATTAGGATACATTTTGGTTTTACCAAAATAGGATAGATAATGAAATTATTTTCTCTGAATTTGTCAAATACAAATGGACTAGACATTGTTTAGGTATTTATTACTTGTATATATTGTATATAGTTATTGTACTTTTGTATATAGTTTTTCTTATATTAGTTATAAGCTTTTTCTTTTTTTTCCTTTTTATTAAAATAGAAAAGGGGAAATATGGTGATATTTTATTTGTATTAAAATATTATTTGTATGTTAATAAATAAAGTTGCCCGGGGGTCAGAGCTATTAGCAAGCTATAGGAAAGCAGGGCAGTGGTAGCGTACGCTTGTAATTCCAGCACTTGGTAGGCAGAGCTGGGTAAGTCTCTGTGTGTTCAGGGATACAGCCATTATTGGATACACATGCTTTTAATCTTAATACCAATCATGGAAAACCTGGAGGCCTATACAGACAGGCTGTGAGGAGGCGTTCATGTGGTTGGGTTTACAACCAATGAGAAGGCAGGACAGGAACTCTATATAAAGACTTTAACACAGGGGTAGCTCTGGTTCGGAGAGGTAGGACCACCGCAGGAGGAAGGGTAAGGTTTTAGCTCTTAGCTCTGACCTCTTGGCTTTCTTCTTTGCATTGGTTCTGTGTTTCTTATTTAATAAGAAGGTTGGATACATCTACAAATGTTGGCGTCGTATTCTTGAAATTGCTTCCTGCTTGGTATGGGCGAAGGTATCTTTATCCTGAAAGAAAAATTTTAGGTTAATTGTCAAATTCTAGGAAAGGTAAATATATCCTTCGTTATCCAGTCTGTGTATAATGCCAAAATTCAGGGTTTATCTCAAATCCTTATTCAAGTAGTCTTTGAGACTGGATCATCTCAGCTAGCTCTCTCAAAATTGCTCTGAGCAATTTGAAGTTCAAAGCTGATCTGTAGATGATGTTTGTCAGCTTAGTGATGTTATTATTGTCCACGTGGAATTGTTGTTGTTGTGGGGCCCCATCTTCTTCCTGGAGACTTCAGTTGATGTTAGGCCTGACCGTGATTTCCTGCAAAAAACTGATAAGAAACTCGAACACAAAGACTATATATGCGACTTTTTAGAATTAGTTAGTACTCTGTATATAAATTCATACTTTAAGAAAAGTTTAAAGAATCAGAATAGAATCAAAGAGTTGAGATTAGTAGTAGAATAGTCCCTTAATTAATTTGGCTTTTCTCCTGTGCCACAGCAGAAGATGGCTCTTTTCTTCTGGCATGATTCTGGGAGTTTGCATTTTCCTTTTAACAACATGCTTGAGTTTAAAGAAGGAGAGAGCCATTCTCAAACTCCTAAGTCAGCTTTAAATTTTAATTGAACTGGGACTATTAGAAGTTAAATAGTGTTAAATCTTTAAAGAAAAGCAGAAACAAACATTTAGGAAGACATAAAATTTTTTTAGATAACATACCCATACGCCATTTCACTCTGTTTCTTAGGATAGATGATTTGTTCCTTTTCTTCAGTTGTCTCATTTGTCCAGTGTTCTTCAAATTCGTTAACTGTCATTCTCCTAAAAGACAAAAACAAAAACCTTTCCCCAAGGTTTTTTGGGGATGTTCCTTTTTGACAAGTTATCTGATTAAATGAAAAGGCATGTGTTACTGGTGTAAGTTAGTTTAAATTGGATGTTTACAATAGTTGATGAACTATCACCTCCTCTAATTAAGAGGTCTCTCTTGTTCAAATCGAACCTTTATCAATTTTGACGTTACCCACAGCTTATCTTCTCCTGTAGAAATAAAAGCAAAACCTCGTCCCCAACATAACACATACCCTGGTTTCCATTCTGAGGTCAGCACATCCTTAAAGTATATAGGTTGATTTAATTCTGTAGTTTTTTTCTATTATTCAATGTCTCTCTGCAGCTGTTGTTCCTTTCTCATTGGCATTGAGAAAATTCAAAGTTAATAGAGCATTATGTAGTCTATTTCTGGGGGTTTTTGTTACTCCTTTTTGTTTATTTAGCATATCCTTTAGAGTTCTGTTTGATCTTTCTATAACTGCTTGACCTGTAGGATTATGTGGTATACCTGCAACATGGTTTATATTATAATAAGCAAAAAACTGTTTCATTTTAACAGAGACATATGATGGAGCATTATCAGTTTTGATTTGTGCAGGTATACCCATAATGGCCATAACTTCTAGCAAATGAGTGATTACAGAATCAGCTTTCAGAACTCAAAGCAGTTGCCCATTGAAATCCTGAATAAGTATCGATAGTGTGGTGTACATATTTCAGTTTTCCAAATTCTGCAAAGTGAAACACGTCCATCTGCCAGATTTCATTCCTCTGAGTACCCTTTGGGTTACATCCTGCTGGTAATGGCGTTTGATTGTAGAAGGAACAAGTAGGACATTTCTTTACTATTTCTTTGGCTTGTTGCCAGGTTATGGAAAAATCCTTTTTTAAACCTTGACTATTGACATGATGTTTTTTATGAAATTCTGAGGCCTCCAGCACATTTCCTATCAATAATTTATCAATCTCATCATTGCCTTGTGCTAGAGGGCCTGGCAGACCAGTATGGGATCGGATGTGAGTTATATATAAAGGATGACTCCTTTTTCTGATTGTATCTTGTAATTGAATAAATAATGAAGTTAATTCTGAAGCATCGTATGTAGATGTAATTCAGTGGTCTTTTTAAAAAGAAACACAAAGCCGATTCAGAGAAGAAAGCCAAGAGGTCAGAGCCAAGAGCCTCACCCTTCTTGATTCAGGGATCCTCCTCAGCCAAGAGAATTCTCCAAAAAAGAGCCTCACTTTCTGTGTGTCTGTCTCTATCGTCTCCTTGTTCTGGCTTCTGATTGGTTGTAAACCCAATCATGTGACTGCCTCGTCACTGCCTGTATGTACCGCCCTCCAGGTCCTTAAAGGCGTACACCACCACTGCCACGTACTTGCTATGGCTCTAATAGCTCTGACCCCAGGCAACTTTATTTATTAACATACCACCACAATCGTGGATAAATTCTGCAGTCTCAATATGTAATACTACTCTTTCAGCATACTGAGAGTCAGTTACTATATTGAGAGGTTCTGAAAAATCCATTAATACCAACAGAATAGCATACAATTCTGATTTTTGAACTGAATTATAAGGACTTTCAACCACTTTACTTAAATTTTCTGATTTGTAACCTGCCTTTCCTTGTTTGTTGGCATCTGTATAAAATGTACGAACTCCAGATATGGGTTTTTTCCTCACAATTCGAGGCAAGATCCAATCAGCTCTCTTTATAAGATCAATTCTATTGCTTTTGGGATATTTGCTGTTAATTTCTCCCAAAAAATTACTACAAGCTTTTTGCCAAGCTTCATTTTCTATCCATAATTTTTCAATGTCCTCCTTAGTTAAAGGTACGACAATTTCTGCTGGGTCTATTCCTGTTAATTGACGAAGTCTCAATTTTCCTTTCCAAATCAAGTCAGAGATTTTTTCCCCATAAGTTTTTAATTTTTTATTTGGTTTATTTGGTAAAAATATCCATTCCAATATAATATCTTCCCTTTGCATTAATATTCCTGTTGGGGAATGCCTAGAAGGTAAAATAACCAAAATACAATCCAGCTTTGGATCAATATGATCTACGTGCCCTTCATGTACTTTCTTTTCTACCAAGGCCAATTCTTTCTCAGCTTCAGGTGATAATTCTCTTGGACTATTTAAGTCCTTATCACCTTCTAAGGTTTTAAACAAATTATTCAGTTCATCATTTTTTACCCCAACAATAGTTCTTAGATGAGAAATGTCTCCAAATAATCTTGGAAAGTCATTAAGAGTCTGTAGTCGATCTCTCCTAATTTGCACCTTTTGAGGTCTAATTTTTTGAAGTTCTATTTTATATCCTAAATAATTAATAGAATCTCCTCTTTGTACCTTTTCTGAAGCAATTTGTAATCCCCAGCAAGGCAAAATTTTCTTTACTTTTTCAAACATTCTTTCTAAAGTATCTGCATTTGAATCAGCTAATAAAATGTTATCCATATAATGATAAATTATAGATTTAGGAAATTTTTTATGTACCACTTCTAATGGCTGTTTTACAAAATATTGGCACAGAGTTGGGCTATTCAACATTCCCTGTGGGAGAACCCTCCTTTGAAATCTTTTAACCGGTTGAGAATTATTAAAAGTAGGCACTGTGAAAGCAAATCTTTCTCTGTCTTTTTCTTGTAAGGGTATTGAAAAGAAACAGTCTTTTAAATCAATAACTATGAGAGGCCATTCTTTTGGTAACAGAGTAGGCAAAGGAATTCCAGATTGTAAAGAGCCCATTGGCTGCATTACTTTGTTAATTGCTCTAAGGTCTGTTACCATTCTCCATTTACCAGATTTTTTTTTTTATAACAAATACAGGAGAATTCCAAGGGCTGGTTGATTCTTCAATATGATGAGCACTTAACTGTTCTTCCACCAGCTCTTGTAAAGCCTGGAGTTTCTCTGTTGTTAAAGGCCATTGCTGAACCCATACAGGCTTGTCTTTTGACCATTTTAAAGGTAGAGCTGTTAGTGTTTTTGGAAGATTATCAGTTGTTGTGCCCTGTTCTTGTATGACATGGATGGCTGGTGAGCACTCATTAGAATAATATCTTTTAATATTTCTCTCAGAAACATGTACTAATTTATGATTTGTTTCTGAGATTGGAGGGATATTAATCTGAGTATTCCATTGTTGTAACAAGTCTCGACCCCACAGGTTCATAGCTATGTTAGCCATATATGGTTTTAATTTTCCTTTCTGTCCTTCTGGACCTATACATTCAAGCCATCTTACACTTTGTTTCACTCGAGATAATGTCCCAATTCCTAAGAGTTGAATGTTTACCTCCTGAAGAGGCCAAGTTGCATGCCAAAATTCTGGTGCAATTATGGTAATGTCAGCACCTGTGTCTACCATACCAGACAACAAAACACCATTTATTTTTATTGTTAATTTTGGTCTTTGTTCATTAATAGAAGTTTGCCAAAAAATTTTCTTTATGTTTTCTCCTGTATTTCCTATTTTCTCTGTTTCATCATCTCGACTAACATGATTTATTCCAATAGACATTTGGTTATTTAGTTGCTTTGAGTAGGGGTTTCCTCTACAACTGCAGGAAAGGTTTGAACTGGATTTACTGTGGGGGCCTGCCTGAGGCCCCTCTGGGAGTTTCCCGAAGCTCGATGCAGAGGGTTACCCTGTCTGTCCCTTGTTGATCTACATTCATTGGTCCAGTGTTTTCCCTAACCACACCTTCTGCATACTCCAGAAGGAAGGGGCATTCTGTTGCCAGTGTTCTTTGAAGAAACATTATTTCTAGGAATGACCTGTTTACAATCCCTTTTCAAATGTCCTTGCTTTCCACATCCAAAACATCTAACATTGCTCAAACCTTTTGAAATTGCTTTTCCTACCCACATATCATCATGGTCATAAGCCTCTACATTAACTGTATCTCTAATCCAATCTTCCAAAGGTGCAGATCTTGCCTTTAATGGCCTGATTATTCTTTTGCACGCTGCATTTGCATTCTCAAAGGCTAAAGATTCAATTATTATCTGACTAGCCTTTGAATTCGGGACCATTTTTTGTACTGCTGAAGTCAATCTTTGTAAGAAATCTGTGACAGATTCTTTGGGGCCCTGTATAACCTTTGTAAATGACTCAGTTTTTTTTCCTGGTTCTTCAACTCTGTCCCATGCATTCAAAGCTGCCGTTCGACATAGAACTAGGATTTGGACATCATATGAACATTGTGTTTGTACTGAAGCATATTGGCTTTCTCCAATAAGCTGATCCTGGCAGACTTGTATTCTGCTATCCCTTCATTGTCTTTCTATATTTTTAGCCTCATTATTGAACCACATTTTCCACTGGAGATTTTGTCCAGGTTCAAGAACAGCCTGTGCCAATTCCAGCCAGTCCTTTGGTAGAATCCTATTACAAGTTGACCAGGTGTTTAACATTTGCTTTACATATGGGGAGTGCATGCCATAAGATGCTATTGCCTCCTTAAATCTTCGTAAGTGTAACATTTCAACTGGAACCCAAGTATTTTGTTCATTCTCTTCATCAGGTAGCTGCTGTATGGCTACTGGATAAATTAAGGGTGATTGTGTGAAAACTGGCTTTCTTTCTGTAACCTTATGATCCAATTTTAAAACAATTTCACTATTTATTTCTTCTGTCTGAATTTGAATTTCTCTATAATTCATTTTTACCAGTTTAACAGGTTTTTCTAAGACTGTTATCCTGGCACTTAAGTTGACTATCTTTTTAAATAGTAAAATGAGGATAAGAAAAGTAATAAACTGAATAATTCGATCAATATTAATCTTTCATATAGTTGTTCCATTGTCAGAGTGCCTAAAATTTCAAACATAGCCCAATTTTCTTCCAATGTACACATAAAGCCCATTTTTTTTAATGTAGAAAAAAATTCTCTTTTAAATAGATATGTTAATTGACTTACCAAGTCTGGGTAGAACAGTAGAATCCCAGGGAATTTCACAGCCACCTGGTGTTCGAGGTGTGAATCCAGGGAGACAGAGAGAGAGAGAGAGAGAGAGAGAGAGAGAGAGAGAGAGAGAGAGAGAGAAAGTGTAGCCACTTGAGCCGAGTCAAGCCTTGGCTTTACAGGCAAGGGCCTTGTTCGGCAGGGCAGGCCTGAGTTGTTTGTAGCAGTTGCAAGTAGCTCCAGCTGCGGGTCAGTCTGGCCTGGGCCCGAGCTAGGCAGCCGGGCCGCCCAGGCCGGAAACCAGACCTGCCGCCAAGCCAAGCCAAGCGGTTTTTAATGAATTCTTGTCATGTTGGGTGCCAAATGTAGATGTAACCAACCTTCTTATTAAATAAGAAACACAGAACCAATGCAAAGAAGAAAGCCAAGAGGTCAGAGCTAAGAGCTAAAACCTTACCCTTCCTCCTGCGGTGGTCCTACCTCTCCGAACCAGAGCTACCCCTGTGTTAAAGTCTTTATATAGAGTTCCTGTCCTGCCTTCTCATTGGTTGTAAACCCAACCACATGACCGCCTCCTCACGGCCTGTCTGTATAGGCCTCCAGGTTTTCCATGATTGGTATTAAGATTAAAGGCATGTGTATCCAATAATGGCTGTATCCCTGAACACACAGAGACTTACCCAGCTCTGCCTACCAAGTGCTGGAATTACAAGCATATGCCACCACTGCCCTGCTTTCCTATGGCTTGCTAATAGTTCTGACCCCCGGGCAACTTTATTTATTAACATACAAATAACGTTTTAATACAAATAAAATATCACCATAACACTCCTGTTAGGATAATTTCACACCGCCTTATGACTAACAAATTCCATTTGGAAGGTTGCATCACATTTAAATATTTCATCTTAGTATATCTCACAGTATGTCTTTCATAGAAATTCTACTTTAAACATTACTTTTGGCAGGGCAGAAATTCCACCCTGTTTCTTTGTGCTCCTTTCTTTGATTTTACATAATGGGCAATTGATCCCCGGTAGAAAGCATCATGGAACATGGGTCCTTCCTCACTGTTAAAGATGTTAAATATTTGTAGGACTAACAGTTAACAATTAACCACAGAATGCCCCAATGCCAGAGATAGTCTATAAAATTTGACAAAAATCCCATCAAAACTGCAACGTAAAGTAACACGTATTAGTCACACATTTTCTCTCAGGTTGTTCATCTTAGACCTGTAAAATAATTGTTTTTAGGCAGGGCTACACCATATTATCCAGTTCTATTTTGGTGAAACTAGTGTAACTACTGTAGTTTGGTTTTGTGGTAAGTTCAGTTCTTTATCCAGATTCTTTATTTCCTATTCTGTGGATGCAAAAGGCCAGTCAGAACAATTAATGATCATCTAAAAATACTTAAAATTGATTACCTCACTACTTATTTCTAATGTGAGCTACAGTCAAAGGAAGAGAGCTTTCATGTTCCTTCTTTCCCATCCCTTTCTGTAAGGACAGTACACCTGCTTTAAAGTTGGTCAGTGAACTCAATTCTTACCCAGGTCCCTCTCCATATGGAAGTTTGGAATACAATCAAGAGAAGTTGAAGATCACTCATTTACTGGTTTATTTTCACTTCAAAATGACCAGTTTAGGTCCAGTCTTGAACCACTTTGCAGAACTTTGTTTCCCACACTGGGCAGCAAAGCAGAATTAGGTGTTCAAAGCAATTCTCAACTGCATAGTATGAGGCAAGCCTAAGTAACAGGAGACATTGCTCTAAAAAGAAATAAATAATTAACTCACTTGAGAAAAGTGGAAAGAAATTCTTAATGACGTTAAAAAAATGAGGAATAGAAGAAAATAAGAGATTAGAGCAGAGATGCATTTAAACAAAATCAAATTTTAACAGTGAAACAAATAATTGCCTTTTTAAAAAAATTAACAGAATTGACAAAACACATGGCTCTACTGACTTTCAAAAGAGAACACCATTCTCTGGTAGAGGGAATGGTATTAATAAGATATCATATCACCATGCCCCTATGTGCAAAGTTAGCTGCTGAGACCTGTGACCTGGCACACACAGCTACAGCTAAAGGAAATAATCATGACAAGCAGTATTGAAAATATCTGCATATGCAAAGGAGAGTTCTTTGTTCAAGATTCAATATTCATGGGCTCAAGCTAACCTTCCCAAATTGTACACCCAAAATCTAGCCTGCCTTCACTCACATGACATGGATCAATGCATGCCAGTAAATTACAAAATCACTGATCCTTCCCCAATCAGGTCCCATTTCAGAATGGTCACTTCTGCAGCTGTTTGCCTACCCTGTTTCCACAGCAGTGTACACAATAAATTTTTCTTTCTATTCTAGTATTCAGGCAAACAATAATCTCTTTCCTGTTACTCAAATGGACAGTTGACTACATAACCCAAATTTTTAATTTAAAATCTCATTGCTAGATGAGTTCTTCAATCTACAATTGTAGATGGTTTAATCACAAGGACAACACAATGATACAGATTTTGCTCATGGCTACCTGATCCAACATAAGAAAGTTTGTCTCAGAAATTTTATTTACAAGGCTGGAGGTACTGTTCTTAGAGAATATGCTTCCCCAGGGAGAAATTATTCCACACACCTAAAAGTTTAATGAACAAAAATACCTTAAATAACAACAGGCATCAAGTGGTGATTAATGTCAAAAGAGAAGCTAGTCTGGCACAGATTTTGCATGCTACGTGTGCTGTCATCCTGCTGTGGAATGTTCTGTATGGCAAATGTGTTGCTCTGATTGGCTGGTAAATAAAACACTGATTGGCCAGTAGTCAGGCAGGAGGAAGTGTAGGCAGAACAAGGAGGAGAATAAAGCTGGGAAGTGGAAGGCTGAGTCAGAGACACTGCCAGCCGCCACCAGGACAAGCAGCATGTGAAGATGCCGGTAAGCCAAGAGCCATGTGGCAAGGTATAGACTTATGGAAATTGATTAATTTAAGCTATAAGAACAGCTAGCAAGAAGCCTGCCACGGCCATAGAGTACATAAACAATATAAGCCTCTGTGTTTACTTGGTTGGGTCTGAGTGGCTGTGGGACTGGCGGGTGACAAAGATTTGTCCTGACTGGGCCAGGCAGGAAAACTCAATCTACAGTCATCGTTAAGTTTCTCTTAAGTCTTACGTGAGGTAGCACATTGAACAATTTAAATAGGGACAGGAGAATGCAAGTTTAGTCACTTAGGCAGATGGAGATTTACAGAGTATAATTATCTTTTAGATCATACAGTATTATCTAAACATAAATATATCATGATGCATGATTTAAAAGAGAAATAGATCATAATGTATAACCTAAAAGATACATTTAAAGAAGTAATCAATGCCACAATTCTCACAGAAAGGACATAGAGCAGAAATACAAAAACAGGCATGGGAAAGTCACCTGTTCATACTGTGAATGGTGGTCTCAAATGAACAGCTATTCTAAGCTATTCTAACCTGAGAATAAGGCTTCTTTTGCCTACAAGTAAGCTGGCTCAGAAGACCACAAATGCTTCTATGAAGGACCAGAACAAGTTCATTTTAACTAAGCCATGACTGCTGACTATCTCAAGGCTAAGACATTACTGTGCAGAATTTCATTTTTTTTGTTTTTTCTGTAGCTCCAGTGGCCCTCCTGTAACTCACTCTGTATACCAGGCTTGCCTTGAACGTAGAGATTCACCTGCCTTTGCCTCTTAGGTGCTGGGATTAAAGGCCTGCACTACCAGAACCTGGCTTTTAATTTGATTTTTTTTTTAGTTTTTCAAGACATGTTTCTCTGTGTAGCCCTGGCTGTCCTAGAACTCTCTGTAGACCATGCTGGCCTTGAACTCACAAGGATATGCCTTCCTCTGCCTCCCAAGTACTGGGATTAAAGGTGTGCATCACCACTTTTCAGCAAGAATTTCATTTTTTAAGCTTTGTTTTATGTATATGAGTATTTACCTGCTTGTGTCTGTGTGCAGTAACTGCAGAGACCAGAAGATGGAATCAGAGCCCTTGCAACTGGAGTTATAAGCAACCATGGTTTCCAGCATATGGAGGTATCTCACTCTCACAGCTGAGTGATTATTGAGTACAGTCCATGCCAGCTTGTCCTCAGGTACACCTCAAGCATTGCTCTGGCATTTGAACCTTGGGCTTTCACACCCAAAGGTCCATCCCTAAAAATTCTTCAAAACTCCACAGCTCTTTGTAAATGCCTGATTGCCTTAGCCTTAGACAGACTTCAGTTCTAGTCTCAGGATCTCCCCATAACAGGCATGTCTTCTAGAGTCACTACCATTCAGAGCTCCAAACTGAATGTCTTGCAGGCATCAGGGAAGCAGATAGTGATCCCATTCAGACAAGTCAGACTTTACTCATGCAAGTTCCTTTTCCCTCCTTACAGGTGGTGTAAACTCAAGAAGGGGAACACCTGACATGTGAGTTTCTGTGCTCCAGTTGCTGCCTATTTACCACATTGGAGATAAACTCACTCTTGCGGCATGGATTAATTGGTCAACCATCTTTTAAAGACTTTTAATGTCAGTTCTTCTCTTTGTATTCTTTGTGTTTTCCCCTCATTTTGTGGAGATTTGGGTTGAGAGAGCTCTTGGATCAGTTCTCCCACTGGCCCTGCAGTTCATGTGGTGGCAGCTAAGGCAGTGCAGCACCATGACAGTTCCAGCATCACACATTACTTCTACCCAGTGACACCACAATCATTTCCCAAGAGAAGGAGTGGTGAAGTCAGAGCCCAAGTGATGCTCAGTGAGACTGTTATCCAAGCCTGCCTCTGCCAAGGTGGATGCAACACTGGAAAAGGCCACAGGAAAGGATAAAGGATCACACAGAAGAGTGCAAACAAAAGGAAAGGGGAAATCAAAAGGCAACAGGCTAAAGTGGCTGACCAACAACTACAGATCTGCCAGCAGAAAATGGAGACACTGAAAAACAGAGTCCAGTCTCTGAAGTAGAAGAGAAAGAAGCCAAGTCTGACTAACCATCCATTATGTCTTTCACTATCCCTGCCTTGCTACTTGTACAATCCAGAGGAATATTTTAACCAACTATTTGCAAATGTGAGTTTTTTAGTAGCTCTATAAACATTTTTAAATGGTGGGTAAAAATCCTATTTCATTCTATATTTTAAGTGTAAATGATTTTTTAAGAGGTTAAATCACTTGAGAATTTTTGTTTTTTTAATACAAACAGAAAATAGCAGGATACTTAATGAGGAGAAGGTGTGAGTGTCTCAGGGGTCACCATAACATTCAGTACAGGGGGCTAGTTTTATATCCTTCAACACAAAGCATTCTAAATGGTAATTTGAAGTCTCTTGGTCATCCATTTTTATCCAGAATATTCTTAGTTATATCTGGTCTCATATTTCTAGTAGAAATGTTTCCTATAAAACAACTCCTTGGGCTTTGCCTTTTCAGAACTCTCTCTGGTTATGCAGTCTATTTTCCTAACATTTGTGATAATGTGTGTAAAAAAATGGAAATTTTGAAGATGAACTGTATGTGACATAAAACTGTGAGTAAATGGAATTGATAATTGCAAGCATTTGCTTGTTATATGAGGTCTTAGCGAAAACTTGCCAAGTTTAGGATGGACCATCACTGGAATAAGTTCAAAGAGAAACAACACATTTTTTTTTTTGGATACATGAAAACAATGTATGATTCTTAGAGTTTGGGTACATGTTTCAAAAATCGAAATGACTGTATACTCTCCTCCTCAACCAATAATTTCTCATTTGGGGAAGAGTAAAAACAAATTCTTAGAGCACCAAGTGTGAAATAGTTTCAGGTTCTATCAATCTTATATTTCTTCTGGGTAACCTGGACTGAGGTAAGGATGAACTTAAATCAGCCACCCACACCTTACTACTATTAATGACATGTTCATAGGCTTGAATATAAGTCTCAGCACTGAGAACACTACCTTTTTATATACAGGACCTGATTCTCATTCCCTGCACTCACAAGACAGCTCACAACTGACAGTGCCTCCAGTCACAGGGGATCAGACATCATATTCTGGTCACCATTGTTACCTAGCATGAACATGGTATAATAATTTGCAAAACTTATGCACTTAAATTAAATTCCATTCTTTTCTAAGATAACAGATACATGAATAAAGCCTTTTTTACAATATGGAATCACATACATATCTGTCTTTTTACCATTTGTATTTCTGGTTTTCTAACAGGCAAGGTGAATGCACTCAAGGACATGGAAATACAGGTAGATGTGACAAATTTGATGTAGGTGCTGGGAATCAAACTTGGGTAACCAAGAGGACCAGTACTACTGAGTCAACTCTTCAGGTCCAAAATATGTCATTATAATTTTGATGATGAAGATGTCCTACTGTTCTTTCTGTCTCCAGTGACTTGAAGGTGAAGTAAGTCCCCTCTAGATGGTTGTCAAAGGATTCAATGGATTTCTATACCTCCATGAATGGACTCTTTATAAATTTTTTTTTATTTTCATTGTTAACACATTTCTTTTGATGTGAGTAAAGATAACAAAAGCTTTTGTTGAAACCTGTCACAGTCCAGCCAGATTATATTATGAAAAATTCCATAATTTGAGATATGCTTTTTCTTTGGGAATTTTTTTGAGACAGGATGTGTCCAAATAGGGGACCAAAGTGGCCTCATACTCTCAGAGATTGGCCCAGCATATTCTGCCAAGAGCTGGAATTACATTCGTGCACCTCTAAGTTCAGAAATATAGGTTTCTAAGTGACCTACAATGGAATCAGAAAATGAAAGGATAATACAATATTTTAAAAGAAACCATGTTTTAAAGAACAGAATTATTTCTTCAAATTCTATAATTTAACTGGGCAAATCATTTTATATATTCTCAATAATTGGGCTATTTGCTTTGCTGGTATTTTCATCCACTTAAAAAGAGGGAACTGCATTTGTGTGTCTACACCAGTGCCAGGAAGTGTATATAACACTGAGAGGACAGCTTACATTTGTCTTTTATCTACTTCCTCTATGTGAGATCTAGTGGTGAACCTTATGGAGTCATTTAGTTGTAAATGACCTCAAGGGCACTTATACAGGTCTAAAAATAATTTTTATATGTGCTGATGTAGGAGTGTGCATATGTTAATGCCCACGTGTAGAAATTAAAAAAAATTATAGGAATAGTATGGATCACCCAGAGATAGAATGCAGGTCCTCGGGCTTAGCAGAAACAACTTTAGAGAATGAGGCAATTCTCTGGCATTTGATTGTGATTCTGAGACAATCTTATAAACAAATGCTTAGCCCTCATAATCAATTTTGAAAAATATGTGGTTATATAAATATTTTAATATGAAAAGAAAATTTATTATTCAATTTGTCCTTTGTTCTTGTATCCTATGAAATTAAGTTTACAATCTGAAAATAAGACAATAATTTAATGTTGTAGTATTTCTACAAATCTTATTTGAACACCAGTGAAACAGCTTATTGGTAAAGTCTTTGGTGTGCAAAGCTGGAGGACCACAAATCTGTCTTCTGGTCTTCACATATCTGCCATGAGCCTACAACCCATAATCACATCACACACCACATAAATCTTTCTTACAAGAGAAATCTTAGTGATATTCCATTACCTGGCATCTCTGGATAATTCTCTTGGAAGGAAGTTCTTGAAGATGAAATCCAAATGGTTAACTCATTTGGATGGGACAAGAACAGAACATCAAATTACATAAATATACATTTATAACATAGAAAGCTATGGTATGAGGCACATAGTGGATTGCTGAATATCCTAACTAACTTGCAAAACTTATGCACTTAAATTAAATTTCATTCATTTCTAAGATAACAGACACATGAATAATGACTTTCTTACAATATGGAATCACATACATATCTGTCTTTTTACCATTTGCATATCTGGTTTCCTAGAAGCAAGGCAAATGCACTCAAGGACATGGAAATACAGGTAGATGTGACAAATTTGATGTAGGTGATAGGAATCCAACTTGGGTACCCAAGAAGACCAGTGCTACTGAGTCAACTCTTCAGGTCCCAAATATGTCAATATAATTTTGATGATGAAGATGTCCTACTGCTCTTCTATCTCCTTTGACTTGAAGGTGAAGAAAGTCCCCTCTAGATGGTTGTCAAAGGATTCAATCGATTTCTATACCTCTGTGAATGAACTCTATATTGTTTTTTATTTTCATTTTTAACACATTTCTTGTGAAGTGAATAAAGGTAACAAAAGCTTTTGTTGAAACCAGTCACAGTCCAGTCAGATTATCTTATGAAAAATTCCATAATTTGAGATATGCTTCTTCTTTTGGAATTTTTTGAGACAGGATGTGTCCAAATAGGCTGCCTTGGAATTAACTATGGGGACCAAGATGGCCTCAAACTCACAGAGTTCTGGAACTACATTCAGGTACCTCTAAGTTCAGAAATATGGGTTTCCAAGTGACCTACAATGGAATCAGAAAATGAAAGGATGAAACAATATTTAAAAAGAAACTGTGTTTTAAAGAACAGAATTATTTCTTGAAATTCTATAATTTAACTGGGCAAATCATTGTGTGTACTCTCAATAATTGGGTTATATTCTTTGCTGGTACTTTGATCCACTTAAAAATGTTTGAACTGTATTTGTGTGTCTACACCTGTGCCAGGATGTGTATGTAGCACTGAGAGGACAACTTACATTTGTCTGTTATCTATTTCCCCTATGTGAGTTCTAGTGATGAAACCTATGGAGTCATTTAGTTTCAAATGACATCAATAACACTTATTCAGGTCTAAAAATAATTTATGTATGTCCTGATGTAGGAGTGTGCATATGTCAATGCCCAAGTGTAGAAATAAAAAAAATTATAAGAATAGTATGGATCACCCAAAGATAGAATTCAGGTCCACAGGCTTAGCGAAAACAATTTTAGAGAACGAGGCAATTCTCTGGCATTCAATTGTGGTTCTGAGACAATGTGATAAACAAATGCTTAGCCCCAATAATCAATTTTGAAAAATATGTTTGTAAAAATGTTTAATATGCAAAGAAATCATTGGATCCCTCTGGATCCAATGGCCAAATTATACTCACTTATAAGTTGATCTGGACATTATATCTCAACAGAAATGAAAATAATACAAACACATAAAATTTTATACCTAAATTAGATATTTCATGCAATTTAAGAGAAGTACAAAATCTAGTACAGTTACATTACCATTTAAATCAGTAGTGCAAGTTCCAAAATTACACAAAGAAACCTTGTCACGACAAATCAAAAAAAATAAAACATAGTGCAAGTTTTTACAGTTCTGGAGGGAAAGATACCCCAACTGTCAGAAGTCAGCTTTTACCTAGAGCTATGAAGGGAAGAGATCCTGGATCACTACTGCTGTGAGGGAAAAAGTAACCTGAATATTGAGAAGTCAGGCTACACCTGATGCTGTGCTTCAGTGGGAAACATTCTCCCTGCCAAAGGTATTAATCCTGCTCCTCTCCAAAAGAGAGCCCTTACAGTTGGACTCTGCTCCACACTGCTAAGAGAGTTTCCCAAGAGAGATGTCCATTGCTGCTGTCTTCTACTCCCCTGAGGATGTTTCTCAGCATAGCTGTCAATTCATTTTCTGTTCTGCTCTATTAGAGTTTGTAGATGTCCATTTCTTCTCATCTAGAGCTCAAATTCTTACTTCTATGCTTCATTCAAGAAAGGGGTGAAATGCTGCAGAAATGTAGCAGTCTCTGGTGAAAAGTTGTTACTTCTGCTCTGACCTTTTCAGGACGTTTGCCAGCAAAAGGGTCTGTTGCTTCTATAATCCAATGCTATAGTCGGATTCTCATCTACTCCAGTGAAAAGTCTTTACCTAAAATGCATTCAAGATATTTATTTGGTAGGAAGGAATCTAGGAGAGTTACAGAATCTCCCAGGGAGGAAAAAGGCAGCTGCCAAAGGAACAGGCACAGGGCTTGAAAACCCTGAAATATTGGGTGGATTTCATGCTCAAGAATTGGTTGATTTCAGGCTCAGGGAATTTTTGGATTTCTGCTTAGTTGGTCAAAGTTAGAGTGTGTTTCTTTGTCTCTGGTTTCAGGTCCAAAGTGTGTTTGTTTTAATGCCTCCTTTTAAAATTTTGATTCTGGTGTCAGGATCAGGGTGTTTCTATAACTGGTTCTGGATTCAGGAACAAAGTGTGTTTCTTTGACTCTGGTTTCAGTGTCAGGATGTTTTTCACTCTGATTTCAGGGCCAAAGGGTATGTCTTTCACTGACCCTATGCTCAGGGTCAGTGTTTATTTATGTGGCTCCCTCATTTACCCTATACAAAAGGTTCATAAATGCATAATTTTTTCCATGAATGTGTTGCTGTAAACAATATAAAAGCAGACACAATAATGCTTCACCAATTTTGACACTGTAAAATACTTTTCTATTGAAGACATACTCTTCTGTAACTGATTATGTGCGTGTTGCCTAAAGATCTTACCAAACACTTTATAATCAGATGGCCATCCTAACTTTTTCATATAGTTACATATTGAAGTTTCATATTGAAGACAATTGAGTTGTGCAGAGGCTCTACCACACTTTTTACATTCATATGGTTTCTCTACAGTATGTGTTCTTTTATGATTTTGAAGATGTACTGGCATGCCAAGGCTTTACCACACTAATTGCATTAATAGGGTTTGTCTCCAGTATGTGTTCTTTTATGCCTTTGAAGAGTACTATTATGTGCAAAGGCTTTACCACACTGATTATATTCATAGGGTTTCTCTCCAGTATGTGTTCTTTTATGCATTTGAAGAGTACTATTACATACAAACGCTTTACCACACTGATTACATTCATAGGGTTTCTCTCCAGTAGGTGTTCTTTTATGCCTTTGAAGATTACTATGACATACAAAGGCTTTACCACACTGATTACATTCATAGGGTTTCTCTCCAGTATGTGTTCTTTTATGCCTTTGAAGAGTACCATGATATGCAAAGGCTTTACAACACTGATTACATTCATAGGGTTTCTGTCCAGTATGTGTTCTTGTATGTATTTGAAGACGACTATGACTTTCAAAGGCTTTACCACACTGATTACATTCATAGGGTTTCTCTCCAGTGTGTGTTCTTTTATGCCTGTGAAGATTACTATGACATACAAAGGCTTTATCACGCTGATTACATTCATAGGGTTTCTCTCCAGTATGTGATCTTTTATGTCTATTAAGATTGTTATAACTTGCAAAGGCTTTAGCACACTGACTACATTCATAGGGTTTCTCTCCAGTATGTGTTCTTTTATGCATTCGAAGACTGTTTTGACATGAAAAGGCTTTACCACATTCTTTACATTCATAGGGTTTCTCTCCAGAGTGGGTTCTTGTATGCCTTTGAAGATAACTGAATTTTGCACAAACTTTACCACACAAATTACATTGATAGGGTTTCTTTCCAGTATGTGTTCTTTTATGCATTTGAAGACTACTGTGCCATGTAAAGGCTCTACCACAGTGGTTACATTCATTGGGTTTCTCTCCAGAATGGGTTCTTTTAGGCCTTTGAAGACTACTGTATTGTATAAAGGCTTTACCACACAGATTACATTCATAGGGTTTCTCTCCAGTATGTGTTCTTTTATACATTTGAAGACTACATGGACATGAAAAGGCTTTACCACACTGATTACCTTTGCAGGGTTTCTCTCTGGTATGCTTTGTTTTAGTTTCTTGAAGACAGCTTTGAAATTCAAAGGTTTTACCACATTGATTATATTCATAGGGTTTCTCTCCAGTATGTGCTTTTTCATACATTTGAAGATTACTGGGATATGTAAGATCTTTAACACATTGCGTGTATATAATATGTTTCCTTCCAGTTTGATTTTGTTCATGACTGCAAAAATAATGGGGCATGTAAAAGCATTATCACACTTAACACATTGTTTAATCTTTATATGTGTATGAATTAATTTTACAATTTGGCTCAATTGTAAAGAAGAACCAGATCTTAAGGTTTTATCTTTGTTTACCCTCATGTTATTCCACTGTATTAAGAGTTGGTTTGCATCTGTGAAGATACTTGTGATGGTAAGATATTTTATTACATGGTTCACATATACAGAATATTTTTATATGAGATTATTCATATATTTGAAGAGAACTGGAAAATGTCAGAGCTTTAATGTCTGCATTGCATTAATAAATTTTCCTATACAGTAAGTCATCGTACATTTACTAAATGAACTAGGACAACAAGAAAATTTTTCGAGTCCTAATACTGATAGAACTTTTCTGCACAGTGATTTTGTTGATGAATCAAAAATATACCTGGAAAACTAATTATTTGTATACTTGAATCAAATTCAACAAGCATATTAAATATGAGGACTACTATATATCTTCTAATGCTTCTAAGAAACAAGTATGTTATGTCTTTCCATATCCCTATTCTCATATGACTTGTATCCAGAGAGACATGACATATCTAGTAAAGGAAGCTTAACCAATAAAAGTTTTTTTTTACCATTCAATTCACAGTTTGACTTTCTGTACTCATGGACTTTTGGTATATGGATTAAGGTTTCTTCACAATAACTGCCTTTTGACTCTTGACTCTAACTGCCTCCTCTGTTAGCAGCACAGTCACAACAAGTATACAAAGTAGACTGCCATTACTATTCACTATTTGCTTATCAGAAAGATTAAAAATATAATTATCACCTCTTCACTATGTATTCTTTTGTAATATGAGTAGGATAAAATGAATTATTTGGCAGTTCTATAATATATTTCCCATGGTGCTATGATTCAAATGGTAATAGCTGCTAAGTCACTGTTCCCTTGTCTTTTTTTAAAAGAATGCTTTGCAAATTTAATAATCATTGATATACTTTAATCTGTGTTATTTACACTGTTGCTTTTGTTTAAAACCTCCAGGACACATTTTAACTTCTTCAGAGGCACATTTGTATCAACTAGCACAAAAAAATTACCTTTCATCTCCTCTAGAACTTTGAGGATGCTCTTCAGTATTATGGTTTTCCCAATTGTATCCTAAAACATAGTACCAGAAAGTGTGTTATTTTCCTTAAAACTGTCCAAAATTTATGTTACTATCTTCAGTGAATCTTAGAATATGACTAATTTATTCCCCTAATATTATTTCTCAATCAAATGACAGAGCAGCATTCAAACATAAGGACAGTTGTCCTCTTATTTTAAAATGTGAAGGAAAATACACTGTCTTACCTATAATAGTGAGGTTCCTGTAGGTCTCAATCATCACATCTTTGTAGAGATTCTTCTGGGAAGGATCCAGTCCACTCTTCCCAAGTGAAGTTGACATGCACATCATCATAGGTCACTGCATTCTAAAATATCCCATGCATGTGTACAAGAGAAAACATAATACTGACAACATTGTAAATGTATACTTCTTTGAGAGTTGAGACAAATAATTCTGATGCTCCTCACACTTCTTTCATGACATACAAATTATAATGTAATCAACAAGTCACTTTAGAAGGAAACTGAATAGGAGGATCACTTCTGTCATTTCTGTACCCTTTGAATGGAATATCACCTTGCAAAAGAAATGCTTATTGACAAACATATAGAGACAAATAAACAGATTAACAGTACAGAGTACACGTGAGAGAAATTGTATGAACAATTACTAACTATAGAGAAGAAAAGTAAGATGGATAAACTGGGTGTATTGGGTCATGCCTTTAACTGTAGGACTCAGAAGAGAAAGGCAGGTATATATATATCTGCCTCTGAGTTGAATCCCAGCCTAGTGTATGCAATTAAGTCTAGGAAAGTCAATTGAACATGTTAAGACTCTGTCTACCAAGCAAAATCAGTAGAAAAAGAAAGAACTAAGAAGTTTTTACTGAAGTTCCTACAAAGTGTTATGTATTTATTTTAGTTCTGTAGTCGTCAAGAATCCTGAAGTGTCCCAATTCAAACAAAGCATAAATATGAATTTACTAAAAGGTACTGCATGTTTAAATAGTTATAAATGGAAAGATGAAAGCATTAGCCATATAAATGTTGATCATAAATAATCAACACATGGCAAGAGAGATGGAAAGTAAAAAGTAGTAAAAAGCTCTTGCTTGTCTTGGATAGAGGTGGGCTCAATTTCCAGTACTTTTATGAGGGAACACAACTATCCATTATTCCAAGTTCAGGGTTACTGAGACTATGTTTTGATCACTATGAGGACCCGGTACCCACATGATGCAAATCCATGCATTCAGATAAAATACTCATATTCATTTAAGAATTCAAAATAAATGTAACAGGCAGGAGGAAGTTCATGTACCTGCAATGCAATGATTCAGATGGCTCAATCAATATTAATATCATAAATACATGCCAAATGAGAAATAGAATGACAACCTGTGCCAAATTTTGAAATTCAAGATATGTGTGAAGCTCAGTATAACAGCATATGCTTGACATGTACAAAAACCTACATCCCAGGACCATAACCCAATAATATAAGAACAAAACAGCCAAGAATGTTCACCCACTTTAATCCATGGAATTGGGAGCCAGAATCAGGGGGATTTCTGAGTTCCAGGCCAGCCTGGTATATAGACCTCCTTTCAGGCCACGAAGCACTACACTGACAAACTTTGTATTCAAAAATAACCAACATAATTAAAAGACCAGGTTAACAAACTCCCTTAGCACTGAACAGCAATTGCTTCTACTCTATCTTCTGTGATTTAGAGATAGATTCTCTAATGGTGAAGGCATGACAATACCAGAAAGCTGGCTGTTTAGTTTCAACCACAACTCAGTATAGACAAAGAACAGGAAATCTGTTGAGGCTATAGAGATGCATATCACACACCTAGTGAGGAGTTTGCTCCCAAAAGGCTCCTCCTACTAAAGAAGCAATCAAAAGAAAGTCATCAAGGAGAGACACATGTTCCCATATATAATTGTGTCTGAGAGGTTGCTGAAGGCTGCAGGAATATATCATAAGAACTCAGCTGGTTAAAGCAGTCACTACCTGGAGGAATCAGAGAATTTCTCCAGAGGAAGCCAAATCCCAAGGAGTTTTTGGTGTTACTTGGATTGTTATATATCAGCTGTATTCTGTTATGAAAATCATGTGTGCCTTTGTAGCTAGAGTTTTCCTGCCTGGCCCACAGTCAGGACAAATCTCTGACACCCGCCAGTCCCACAACCGCTCAGACCCGATCAAGTAAACACAGAGACTTATATTGGTTTCAAACTGTATGGCCGTGGCAGGCTTCTTGCTAACTGTTCTTATAGCTTAAATTAGCCCATTTCTATTAATCTATACTTTGCCACATGGCTCGTGGCTTACTGTCATCTTCATTCACATGCTGTTTCTCATCATGGCGGCTGGCAGTGTCTCTCTGACTCAGCCTTCCTTCCCAGCTCTATTCTCCTCCTTGTCCCGCCTATACTTCCTGCCTGGCCACAGGCCAATCAGTGATTTATTTATTGACCAATCAGCAACACATTTGACATACAGACCATCCCACAGCACTTCCCCTTTTCTTTTCTTAAAAAGGAAGGTTTTAACCTTTACACATCTCCAAAGTCATCTTGGTATATTTGGGAATTTGGGCGTAGCTTCTCTTACTACTTCCTGCTGGAGGGGGGCGCTGTATCTTATGGGGACACAAAGAATATTTTAGGATTATGGAGTAGTCCATGAGGGTGTATTGTCTGAGCCAGTTGCCTTGAAACGGTTCTGGATGTTGGATCATCTGGGCCATGGTGTCATCAGAGACCTTTCAGGTGGTCTTGGCTGGTCAAACCTGATGTATCTTAATCTGGAACAAATCCATCGCCTCTGGCTTTCTGTGGAAACAAAAGCAGAGCCTCCTTTCCAAAGCAACATATCCTTACATCCAAATTTTGAAGTCAAGGTACCTTTAAAATATACATTTTGGCATAACTCAACAGCTTTTGCAATCAAATGTTTTTCTTCAGTTACGAATATCAAAGAGAACATAATCCAGATTCTCTGTGTGGTAGCCATCTTTACGTGGCTTATTTTTTTATATTAGCTTGAGCCTATTGCTTTAAACTGCAGCCTTCTAAGCCTGAAATGGCGTTGGCGCTGTGGCTGCTGGCTCCGCCCACTTCAGCTTCCCAACATGGCGGTGATACATTTTCTGCCAGCTCTGGGAGCCATCAACTCTCAGAAATAGTGGGTCTATGCTTCTATCAAAGCAGCGTGTAGCCCAGAAACCTCTTTTTTTGTTTTGTTTTGTACTAGCAAAGGCTAAATCCACCATGTAGCTTAATGTGCCACTTGCAGAGGCCTCATTCCCGCCATACTGCAGGTTGAGCGTACACGCTAGGAACCCACCAGTAGCTCAAACCGCTAGCTGCCACTCATTTGAGAGAGACAATTAGGAAGCTGTTTTTAGCTCCATTTTAGAATCTTTTTTCAGGTTTTAGGTGGAAACTCTAGCCACCACGTTGGGCACCATTTGTAGCTAGAGTTTTCCTGCCTGGCCCATAGTCAGGACAAATCTCTGACACCCGCCAGTCCCACAACCGCTCAGACCCGACCAAGTAAACACAGAGACTTATATTGGTTTCAAACTGTATGGCCGTGGCAGGCTTCTTGCTAACTGTTCTTATAGCTTAAATTAGCCCATTTCTATTAATCTATATCTTGCCACATGGCTCGTGGCTTACTGGCATCTTCATTCACATGCTGTTTCTCATCATGGCGGCTGGCAGTGTCTCTCTGACTCAGCCTTCCTTCCCAGCTCTATTCTCCTCCTTGTCCCGCCTATACTTCCTGGCTGGCCACGGGCCAATCAGTGATTTATTTATTGACCAATCAGCAACACATTTGACATACAGACCATCCCACAACATGCCTTCATAGTTTTCCCAATTGACTTTTCCCTAAGAAGGGCTAACAGTATGGAGTGATCACTCTCTGTACATACACATTGCAGGTATTTGGAGAACAACCTCAGGAAAGGCTTTCTCTGGAGTCAGATATCACCCTTGGCCCCTTTCAAGAACTAGCAGTAATTACAATCCACATGAAAGTCTCCTGATTTAAGGTAAATTCCACAAGGAGACACCACTAAGGTCAGGTGGACGTTAAGTAATAGCTTTACACAATTCAGCTTGGACCCACGTTTCTTATGACCTTACTAACTTTATAGACCTTTAACTCCTTACCTAACCACTTCTAGGAATATTTAGATAACCCTCTGCACTGAGAGCTATGCTCAGCCAGAACCTCACTTCAAACCTCCCTGTAATTATCATCATTGGCAGCATCCAGCCAGGTCCATCACCAGATGGAAGAAAGTACTTATCAGAGATACCTCTGTACTCTCTAAAAACAGACTTAAGCATTCAGACTACCTGTTTGAGAAGGCCTGGTGGATGTGCCAATTAAGCTTTACTTCCTCCTTTCCCAAATCTTACCTCTGGTTCTAGATCTCCCTTTATCACCAGAGGCATCCAGCTGTACACAGGTTGCCTAGCGACTGAGCCCACTTCCCCTACCCTGCAGAAAAAATGGCAGATAGCTTGGACAGATAGGAGCCAAAGGAAAAAAGAAGAGAGTTTTATTTTCTCCCATTGACCTAGCAACTTATTGATTTTTAATATTTTCTACCAATCACATTTAAGATTATAGTTGAGCACATAAGATCCGTCTTCTTAGATTTTACCTGAATTCAGCCTTTAGTTAATCTATTTCCCCATTGGTCACTTCCCTTTGGGGTTGCAAATGATAATTAACAGTTATTGCCTCTCAATGTGATTCTTATCACCCCTCCATTTGACCCTGGAAGACTGGCTTTATAGACCAGGACTTCCAGGGCAAAGAGGAGAGAGAAGAGAAGAGAGAATGGAAGAACTAGATGGGTAAGAACTTGAGAGGAACAAACTGAGATGGGGAAGAAGTAAATTGAAGGGCTAGAAGAGAGTACTAGAGGAATCAGATGGAAGATGAGGAAGAGCCAGATGATGAAGAACAAGATGGGGAAGAACAAGATGAGGAGAGAGAAGGAGATGGCAGAGGAGATGATATGGGAAGGAACAAGATGGATGAGAACCTAGAAGGGGCAGAACTAGATGAAGGAATTAAGATAGAACCTAGAGGGTACCGCAGACAAGTGTAGAGAGATATCAGGCTAGAAATGAGCTAAATATGAGAGCAGAATATAAGCTTGTAACTGACACAGAATAATAAAGTATGTGGACTAAGGAGTTTCGTGTACATAGATTCATTTCTTCTCATCAAATATTATTTATCAGCTGGTTGTAGATTCTTCCCAGACCCTGGGAGGGAACTATCGAGGGGGTGGACCCCTTTAGTCACTGTTAAGAGGTTTTTCATTCAATAAACTATGTTCTAAACCAGGTACCAATAAGCTCATGATCATCTATGAATCTGGTTCCAGATCTCCCTTTAACTATCACCAGAGGCATCTAGCTGTACACACATTGCCTAGCGACTGAGCACACTTTCCCCCATCCTGCAGAAAAATGGCAGATAGCTTGGACAGATAGGAGCCACAGCACTGAATAGCAATTGCTTCTACTCTGTCTTATGGGATTTAGAGGTAGAGTCTCTAATGGTGGTGAAGACATGACAATACCAAGAAGCTGGCTGATTAGTTTCAACCACAACTCAGTACATACAAAGAACAGGAAATCAGTTGAGGCTATTGAGATGCATATCACACACCTAGTGAGGAGTTTGCTCCCAAAACGTTCCTCATACTGAAGAAGCAATCAAAAGAAAGTCACCAAGGAGAGACACATGTTCCCATATATCATTGTGTCTGAGAGGTTTTTCATTCAATCAACTCTGTTCTAAACTAGGTACCCATAGGCTCATGATCATCTATGAAGAAAATGAACTTAGTCACTTCAATGATGCTCATAGTCTGCGACAGCCCCTACACTGTTTCACATGTTCAAGTCTCTTCTAACACTCAAGACGGTCTCTTGATGGTGACATTTGTAAAATCCGAAAATGAATTATAACTTTCCAACATACAGTGGCAAAGAATACCATTCAAATTCTGAAATAGAGAAATGGAGAGATAGCAAGGGAAGATTAGGCAAAGGCAAGACTGAAGTAGAGCAGAACAGACATCAAATTCTCTATCTCTGTCTCAGATGCATGAGGATTCAATATCATCAGGCTCAGATGGCCCTATCTGTAGATGTAACCAACGGTCTTATAAAATAAGAAACACAGAGCCAATTCAGAGAAGAAAGCCAAGAGGTCAGAGCTAAGAGCTTCACCCTTCCTGATTCAGGGATCCTCTCCAGTCAAGAGAGCTCTCCGAAAAGGACCTACTTCCTGTGTGTCTGTCTTTAAAGTCTTCCTGTTCTGCCTTGTCATTGGTTGTAAACCCAAACATGTGACTGCCTCGTCACTGCCTGAATGTACCGCCCTCCAGGTCCTTAAAGGCGTGCGCCACCGACACCATGCACTTGCTATGACTCTAATAGCTCTGACCCCCAGACAACTTTATTTATTAACATACAATTAAAATCACATTTCAGTACAAGTAAAATACCACCACATTTCCCCTTTTCTATTTTAATAAAAAGGAAAAAAAAGAAAAAGGTTATAACTAACAAAAGAAAAACTATATACAAAAGTACAATGACTATATACAATATATACAAGTAATAAATATCTAAACAATGTCTAGTCCATTTGTATTTGACAAATTCAGAGAAAATAATTTCATTATCTATCCTATTTTGTTAAGTCCAAAATGTATCTAATTCACTTTCTATCCTAATTAATCTTCAACTATAACTAACTAGCCTTCAACTATAGCTACCTAATCTTCAACTATAGCTACCTAATCTTCAACTCCCTCAGAGACCCAAGAAGGAAATAATATTAGCTAGCAAAAATAAAAACAGAAAGTGCATGCAAGCAACTTCCAAAAAATTTGTGAGTTGACAGAAACAGCCAGCTGCCTGGACAGTCACCTGAGGTTTCTCCACAGTGTTGGGGCATCATCTTCAGCCTATAGGCTTAGCATATCTGACAGACTCATTTGTGAAGTAGGATGTACACAAGGTCAACAGTTCAACCTCACATTGGGTGAGAGCAGTCCATGTACCAGAAACACCTGAATTCCACTAGTGTCATGTCATGATTCAGGATTTTAAATTCTGGAAATTGTTGATGGTTTTTTAATTCAACTGTCCATTCTTTTTGGCTGTGTATATATGGCTTCATCTTAGCATCCCGTTCTTCTCCACATCCCTCTGTCAAATGCCAGTTTACTATTGCGAGGCGTGAGCTTAGTTATTCTTCAAGAATAACTGTTTCAGCTGCTGTTCCATTGCACATCAGAAGTCATCGGCCCACTGCCTGTTCAGCTGCCTTCGAAGAAAAGGGCACTGTACCTTTTCCGAATTGCGAAGGCCACTTCAGGGATGGTGCCATATTGTCCTGGCCTCAGATGATGCCTTTTGATAAAGCCATAACCACACTTGTTTTGGCAAGAATCAGTAGTCCTTTGTTTCATGTCCTGTCTGTCCATTTTGTCAGCAGTTGATTCAAGGATACTTTGTTGTCCAGTGGCTAACTTTTGCCACAATGAAAGTTAACTCCATACACAGTTTCTTCAATGCCCATATTTTCCCTGAAGTAGATTGGTACTGCCAGGAGCCGACATGTCTCATAATCATAACAAAAAAGAAAAATTTTCTAAGTTATTAAAACATTTTAAATGCCATATTCTGTAGATCTCTGAAGGGTTTGAAGATGACCTGTCTAAAATATATCTGCTCAATTTTTAAAACATATCTAATATGACTACAAGTTCTATTGTAATGTCTAACTACTAACTTTCATTTCTATATATCCTAATAGTTGGTAATAATAACATTCAAGGATCAGAAAATTGCATTGTTAAATGAATGGTATAAGTACAATTAGAGATATACATATAGCATTTTCTAACAATATCAATTTCAATATATATAATTTGTATACAATATAAAACAATCCAATCCAATGTAAAGTATTTAAAACTAGTAATTGTCTTTTTCTTCTTCTTTCTTTCTCTTTTTTTTTTAAACAAGAACCTTAAATCTAATCTCTGTTGCTTAGCCTTTTTCCTAACCCTTGACAACAACTTGTAACCAACTCCCCTAAACAATGAAAATTATCCCAGACCCAAAACCCATTAAAAAGACCAAAAAACCACCCACCCCACACCACCTCTTTGGGAATGTGGGCGTCGTATTCTTAAAATTGCTTCCTGCTGGGTATGGGCGAAGTTATCTTTATCCTGAAAGAAAAATTTTAGGTTAATTGTCAAATTCTAGGAAAGGTAAACATATCCTTCATTATCCAGTCTGTGTATAATGCCAAAGTTCAGGGTTTATCTCAAGTCTTTATTCAAGTAGTCTTTGAGACTGGATCATCTCAGCTAGTCATCTCAAAATTGCTATGAGCACCTTGTAGTTCAAAGCTGATCTGTAGATGATGTTTGTCAGCTTAATGATGTTATTATTGTCCACGTGGAATTGTTGTTGTTGTGGGGCCCCAACTTCTTCCTGGAGACTTCAGTTGATATTAGACCTGGCCGTGATTTCCTGCAGAAAACTGATAAGAGACTCGAACACAAAGACATATATATGCAGCTAATTGAAGCCTTTTTTCTAGAATTAATTAATACTCTATATGACCATTCATATCTTAACAAAGGTTAAAATGTATATATATCTATATATCTATATATTAATCTTGTAAATTTTGATATAAAATTTATACTTTAAGAAAAGTTTTAAAGAATCAGAATAGAATCAAAGAGTTGAGATCAGTAATAGAATAGTCCCTTAGTTAATTTGGCTTTTCTCCTGTCCCATAACAGAAGATGGCTCTTTTATTCTGGCATGATACAGGGGGTTTGCATTTTCCTTTTAACAACATGCTTGAGTTTAAAGAAGGAGAGAGCCATTCTCCAACTCCAAAGTCAGCTTTAAATTTTAATTGAACTGGGACTATTAGAAGACCAATAGTGTTAAATTTTTAGAGAAAGGCAGAAACAAACATTTAGGAAGACATAAAATTTTTTAGATAATATATACCCATGCGCCGTTTCACTCTGTTTCCTGGGATAGATGATTTGTCCCTTTTCTCAGTTGTCTCATTTGTCCAGTGTTCTTCAGATTCCTTAACCTTCATTCTCCTAAAAGACAAAAACAAAAACCTTTCCCCAAGACTAATTTTGGGGATGTTCCTTTTTGGCAAGTTATTATCTGATTAAATAAAAAGACATGTGTTACTGGTATAAGTTAGTTTAAATTGGATGTTCATGCTTGTTGAAGAACTATCACCTCCTCTAATTAAGAGGTTTCTCTTGTTCAAATCGAACCTTTATCAATTTTGATGGTACCCACAACTTGTCTTCTCCTGTAGAAACAAAAGCAAAACCTCGTCCCCAACGTAACACATACCCTGGTTTCCATTCTGAGGTCAGCACATCCTTAAAGTATATAGGCTGATTTAATTCTGTAGTTTTTTCTATTATCCAATGTCTTTCTGCAGCTGGTGTTCCTTTCTCATTGGCATTAAGAAAATTCAAAGTTAATAGAGCATTATGCAGTCTGTTTCTGGGGGTTTTTGTTACCCCTATCTGTTTATTTAGCATATCCTTTAGAGTTCTGTTTGATCTTTCTACAATTGCTTGACCTGTAGGATTATGTGGTATGCCTGTAATATGCTTTATATTGTAATAAGCAAAAAACTGTTTCATTTTAATAGAGACATATGATGGAGCATTATCAGTTTTGATTTGTGCAGGTATACCCATGATGGCCATAACTTCTAGCAAATGAGTGATTACAGAATCAGCTTTTTCAGAACTTAAAGCAGTTGCCCACTGAAATCCTGAACAAGTATCGATAGTGTGATGTACATATTTCAGTTTTCCAAATTCTCCAAAGTGAAACACGTCCATCTGCCAGATTTCATTCCTTTGAGTACCTTTTGGGTTACATCCAGCTGGTAATGGCGTTTGATTGTAGAAGGAACAAGTAGGACATTTCTTTACTATTTCTTTGGCTTGTTGCCAGGTTATGGAAAAATCCTTTTTTAAACCTTTACTATTGACAGGATGTTTTTTATGAAATTCTGAGGCCTCCAGCACATTTCCTATCAATAATTTATCAATCTCATCATTGCCTTGTGCTAGAGGGCCTGGCAGACCAGTATGGGATCGGATGTGAGTTATATATAAAGGATGACTCCTTTTCCTGATTGTATCTTGTAATTGAATAAATAGTGAAGTTAATTCTGAAGCATCAAGGATAAATTCTGCAGTTTCAATATGTAATACTACTCTTTCAGCATACTGAGAGTCAGTTACTATGTTGAGAGGTTCTGAAAAATCCATTAATACCAACAGAATAGCATATAATTCTGATTTTTGAACTGAATTATAAGGACTTTGAACCACTTTACTTAAATTTTCTGATTTGTAACCTGCCTTTCCTTGTTTGTTGGCATCTGTATAAAATGTACGAACTCCAGATATGGGTTTTTCCCGTACAATTCGAGGCAAGATCCAATCAGCTCTCTTTATAAGATCAATTCTATTGCTTTTGGGATATTTGCTGTTAATTTCTCCCAAAAAATTACTGCAAGCTCTTTGCCAAGGTTCACTTTCTGTCCATAATTTTTCAATATCCTCCTTAGTTAAAGGTACGACAATTTCTGCTGGGTCTATTCCTGCTAATTGACGAAGTCTCAATTTTCCTTGCCAAATCAAGTCAGAGATTTTTTTCCACATAAGATTTTAATTTTTTATTTGGCTTATTTGGTAAAAATATCCATTCTAATATAATATCTTCCCTCTGCATTAATATTCCTGTAGGAGAATGTCTAGAAGGTAAAATAACCAAAATGCAATCCAGCTTTGGATCAATACGATCCACGTGTCCTTCATGTACTTTCTTTTCTACCAAGGCCAATTCTTTCTCAGCTTCAGGTGATAATTCTCTTGGACTATTTAAGTCCTTGTCACCTTCTAAGGTTTTGAACAAATTATGCAGTTCATCATTTTTTTACCCCAACAATAGTTCTTAGATGAGAAATGTCTCCAAATAATCTTTGAAAGTCATTAAGAGTCTGTAGTCGATCTCTCCTAATTTGCACCTTTTGGGGTCTAATTTATTGTAGCTCTATTTTATATCCTAAGTAATTAATAGAATCTCCTCTTTGTATCTTTTCAGGAGCAATTTGTAATCCCCAGCAAGGCAAAATTTTCTTTACTTCTTCAAACCTTCTTTCTAAAGTATCTGCATTTGAGTCAGCTAGTAAAATATCATCCATATAATGATAAATTTTAGATTTAGGAAATTTTTTACGTATCACTTCCAATGGCTGTTGTACAAAATATTGGCACAGAGTTGGGCTATTCAACATTCCTTGTGGGAGGACTCTCCATTGAAATCTTTTAACCGGTTGAGAATTATTGTAAGTAGGTACTGTGAAAGCAAATCTTTCTCTGTCTTTTTCTTGTAAGGGTATTGAAAAGAAACAGTCTTTTAAATCAATAACTATGAGAGGCCATCCTTTTGGTAACAGAGTAGGCAAAGGAATTCCAGATTGTAGAGAGCCCATTGGCTGAATTACTTTGTTAATTGCTCTAAGGTCTGTTACCATTCTCCATTTACCAGATTTCTTCTTAATAACAAATACAGGAGAATTCCAAGGGCTGGTTGATTCTTCAATATGCTGAGCATTTAACTGTTCTTCTACCAGCTCTTCTAAAGCCTGGAGTTTCTCTGTTGTTAAAGGCCATTGCTGGACCCATACAGGCTTGTCTGTTAACCATTTTAAAGGTAGAGCTGTTGATGTCTTTGGAAGATCATCAGTTGTTGTGCCCTGTTCTTGTATAATATGGATGGCTGGTGACCACTCAGAATAATGCCTTCTAATATTTCTTTCAGAAACATGTGCTAGTTTATGATTTGTTTCTGAGATTGGAGGGATGTTAATCTGAGTATTCCATTGCTGTAACAAGTCTCGACCCCACAGGTTCATAGCTATGTTAGCCACATATGGTTTTAATTTTGCTCTCTGTCCTTCTGGACCTATGCATTCAAGCCATCTTGCACTCTGTTTCACCTGAGATAATGTCCCAATTCCTAACATTTGATCATTTACCTCCTGAAGAGTCCAAGTTGGATGCCAAAATTCTGGTGCAATTATGGTAATGTTCTCACCTGTGTCAACTAGACCAGACAACAAAACACCATTTATTTTTATTGTTAGTTTTGGTCTTTGTTCATTAATAGAAGTTTGCCAAAAATTTTTCTTTATGTTATTTCCAGAATTTTCTATTCTCTCTGTTTCATCATCCCTACCAGCATGATTTATTCCAATAGACATTTGGTTATTTAATTGCTCTGAGTAGGTGTTTCCTCTACAACTGCAGGAGAGGTTTGAAGTGTATTTTCTATGGGGACCTGCCTGAGGCCCCTCTGGGAGTTTCCCAAAGCCTGAAGAAAGGATTACCTTGCCTGTCCCTTGTTGATTTACATTCATTGGTCCAGTGTTTTCCCTTACCACACCTTCTGCAAACTCCAGAAGGAAGTGGCATTCTGTTGCCATTGTTCCTTGAAGCAACATTGTTTCTAGGAATGACCTGTCTACAGTCCCTCTTCAAATGTCCTTGTTTTCCACATCCAAAACATCTAACATTTCTCAAACCTTTTTGAAATTGCTTCTCCTACCCACATATCATCATGGTCATGAGCCTCAACGTTAACTGTATCTCTAATCCAATCTTCCAAAGGTGCAGATCTCGCCTTTAACGGCCTGATTATTCTTTTGCATGCTGCATTTGCATTCTCAAAGGCCAAAGATTCAATTATTATCTGACTAGCCTCTGAATTCGGGACCATTTTCTGTACTGCTGAAGTCAATCTTTGTAAGAAATCTGTGAAAGATTCTTTTGGGCCCTGTATAACCATTGTAAATGACTCAGGTTTTTTTCCTGGTTCTTCAACTCTGTCCCATGCATTCAAAGCTGCTTTTCGACATAGAACTAGGGTTTGGACATCATATGAACATTGTGTTTGTACTGAAGCATATTGGCCTTCTCCAATAAGCTGATCCTGGCAGACTTGTATTCCGTTATCCATCCATTGTTTTTCTATATTTTTAGCCTCATTATTGAACCACATTTTCCACTGTAGATTTTGTCTGGGTTCAAGAACAGCCTGTGCCAATTCCCGCCAGTCCTTTGGTAGAATCCTATTACAAGTTGACCAGGTGTTTAACATTTGCTTTACATATGGGGAGTGCATGCCATAAGATGCTATTGCCTCCTTAAATCTTCGTAAGTCTAACATTTTAACTGGAATCCAAGTATTTTGTTCATTCTCTTCATCAGGTAGCTGCTGTATGGCTACCGGATAAATTAAGGGTGATTGTGTAAAAACTGGCTTTCTTTTTGTAACCTTATGATCCAATTTTGAAACAACTTCACTGTTTATTTCTTCTGTCTGAATTTGAATTTCTCTATAATTCATTTTTACCGGTTTAACAAGTTTTTCTAAGACTGTTATCCTGGTACGTAAATTGACTATCTTTTTAAATAGTAAAATGAGTATAAGAAAAGTAATAAACTGAATAATTCGATCAATATTAACCTTCTCATATAGTTGTTCCATTGTCAGAGTGCCTAAAATTTCAAACAAAGCCCAAATTTCTTCCAATGTACACATAAAGCCCATTTTTTTTTAATGTAGAAAAAAATTCTCTTTTAAATAGATATGTTAATTGACTTACCAATTCTGGGTAGAACAGCAGAATCCGAGGGAATTTCAAAACAGCCACCTGTTGTTCAAGGTGTGAATCCAGAGAGAGAGAGAGAGAGAGAGAGAGAGAGAGAGAGAGAGAGAGAGAGAGGGGAGAGAGAGAGAGAGAGAGAGAAAGTGTAGCCGCTTGAACCGAGTCAAACCTTGGCTTTACAGGGGCCCTGTTCAGCAGGGCAGGGCTGAGTTGTTTGTAGCAGTTGCAAGTAGCTCCAGCTGAGGGTCAATCCGTTCTGGGACCGAGCTAGAGAGCCGGGCCACCCAGGCCTGAAACCGCACCTGCCGCCAAGCCAAGCCAAGCAGTTTTTAATGGATAATTGTCACGTTGGGCACCAAATATAGATGTAACCAACCTTCTTATTAAATAAGAAACACAGAACCAATGCAAAGAAGAAAGCCAAGAGGTCAGAGCTAAGAGCTAAAACCTTACCCTTCCTCCTGCAGTGGTCATACCTCTCCAAATCAGAGCTACCAACCTTGTGTTAAATTCTTTATATAGAGTTTCTGTTCTGCCTTCTCATTGGTTGTAAACCCAACCATATGACCACCTCACAGCCTGTCTGTATAGGCCTCCAGGTTTTCCATGATTGGTATTGAGATTAAAGGCATGTGTATCCAATAATGGCTGTATCCCTGAACACACAGAGACTTACCCAGTTCTGCCTACCAAGTGCTGGGATTACAAGCATATGCCACCACTGCCCTGCTTTCTTATGGCTTGCTAATAGCTCTGACCCCCAGGCAACTTTATTTATTAACATACAAATAACATTTTAATACAAATTTTTAATACAAAGAAAATATCACCATACCAGAAAATAAAACAAAATTCTCCTCTGACAAAGGTTTACCATCCATAATGTACACACTTAACACTAGAATCCAGACAAAGAAAACAAATTTCTTTCGTGAAAAGATCTACTATCCAAAATGTACACACTGAAACCAAGAATACAGAAAATATAATAAAATTCTCACCTGAAAAAAATCTACTATCCAAAATATCCTTATTGAACCCAACAATCCAGATAAATAAAACAAAATTCTCCCATGACAAAGGTTTACTATCCAAATTGTCCTTATTGTAACCAGGAATCCAGAAAAATAAAACAAAATTCTGCCCCCATCAAAGATCTACAATTTCCTTTTTGTACTCAAGAATCTAGACCAATAAAAAAATTATACTCTGACAAAGTTTTGCTATTCAAAATGTCCTTATTGAACCCACAAATCCAGACAAATAAACAAAATTCTCTCCTGAGAAAGGTCTACTATCAAAATGTACACACTGAATCCATGAATCTAGTCAAATAAAACAAAATTTTGCACTTACAAATGACTACTATCAAAAATGTTACTGAACCTAAGAATCCAAACAAATAAAATTCTCCCGTGACAACTGTCTAATATCCAAAATGTCCTTATTGAACCCCAGAATCCAGACAAATAAAACAAAATCTCCCCTGACAAAAGTCTTCTTCCTAAATGTTCTTATTGAACCCAAGAATCCGGACTAATAAAACCAACTTCTCCCCTGGCAAAGGTCTACTATAACAGTGTACATACTGAACCTATGACAACAAACAAATAAAACAAAATTCTTCCGTGAAAATGTCTGCTATCAAAATGTACACATTGAACCCAGGAATGCAGACTATTAAAAAAATTCTCCCCTGACAAAGGTCTATTATCCAAAATGTACACACTGAACCCAAGAATGGAGACAAAGAAAAACAAAATTCCCCTCTGACAAAGGTCTACTATTCAAAATGTCTTTATTGAACTCAAGAATCCAAAAAAATAAAAGAAAATTATCCCCTAACAAAGATCTACTATCAAGAATGTACACATTGAACCCAAGAATCCAGATAAATAAAACAGAATTCTCCCCTGACAAAGGACTACTATCCAAAATATCAATATTGAACGCAAGAATCAGGACAAATAAAACAAAATTCTCCCCTGACAAAAGTCTAATACTCAAAATGTCATTATCGAACCAAAGATTCCAGACAAAGAAAATAAAATTATCCCCTGACAAAGGTCTACTACCCAATTGTCCTTATTGAAATCACAAATACAGACAAAAAAACAAAATTCTCCCCCTACAAAGGTCTACTATCCACAATGTCCTTATTGAACCCAAGAATCCAGAAAAATAAAAGAAAATTCTCCTCTGACTAAGGTCTACTATCCAAAATGTCCTTATCAAACCCAAGAAACAGGACAAATAAAACAAAATTCTCCCCTGACAAAGGTCTACTAAGCAAAATATCCTTATTGAACCCAAGAATCCAGACAAATAAAATAAAATTCTGTGGGAAATGTCATTCTGATGACATAGGGAAAGGAACTCTGGGAAATGTAGTTCTGATGACGTAGAGACAGGCACTCTGGGAAATGTAGTACTGACAATGTAGAGAAACAAACTGTGGGAAATGAAGTACTGATGATGTAGAGAATGGAACTGTGTGAAATGTAGTTTTGATGACATAGAGAAAGGCACTGTGGGAAATGTAGTACTGATGATGTAGAGAAAGGCACTCTGGGATATGTAGTTCTGACAATGTAGAGAATGAAACTGTGGGAAATGAAGTTCTGGTGATGTAGAGAATGGAACTGTGGGAAATGTAGTTCTGATGACACAGCGAACAGAACTGTGGAAAATGTAGTGCTGATTACAGAGAAAAAGGCCCTCTGGGAAATGTAGTTTTGATGACACACAAAAAGGTACTTTGCAAAATGGAATTCTTATATAATAGAGAAAAGCAATGTAGAAAATGTAGTTCTAATGACACACAGAAAGGCACTGTGGGACTAGTAGTTCTGATGACACAGAGAAAGTCACAGTGGGAAGTGTAGTTCTGATGATGTATTGAAAGGCACTGTGGGAAAGGTAGTTCTGATGACACACAGAAAGGTACTGAGGGAAATGTAGTTCTTATGATGTAGAGTAAGGCACTGTGGGAAATGTAGTTGTGATGATGTAGTGAATGTCACTATAGGAAATGTAGTTCTGATGACATAGAGAATGGAACTGTGGGAAATGTAGTTCTGATGACACTGAGAAAGGCACTGTGGAAATTTCCTTCTGATGACACAGAGAAAGACACTTTGGGAAATGTAGTCTTGAGGAGATAGGGAATGGAACATTAGGAAAAGTAATTCTGGTGACATAGTGTATGAAGCTGTGGGAAATGTAGTTCTGATGACCTAGAGAAAGACACTCTGAGAAATGAAGTCATGACAATGTAGAGAATGGAACTGTGGAAAATGCAATTCTGATGATGTCAAGAAAAGCACTGTGGGAAATGTAGTTCTGATGATGTAGAGAAAGGCACTGAGGGAAATGTCACTATGATGACATAGAGAAAGGCTCTTTGGGTAATGCAGTTCTAATGACACAGAGAAAGGCACTTTTGCAAATATAGTTTCTATGATGTAGAGAAAGGCCCTGGGGGAAATGTAGTTCTGATGATGTAGAAAGGCACTGTGGAAAATCATTTCTGATGACACACAAAATGGCACTGTGGCAAATGAAGTTCTGATGATGTAGATAAAGGTACCTTAGGAAATGTAGTTGTGGTGACATAGAAAGGCACTATGGGAAATGTAGTCCTGAGGGGGCAGAGAACAGAACTTTGGGAAATGTAGTTCTGATGACATAATGAATGCAACTGTGAGAAATGTCCTTCTGATGACTTGGAGAAAGGCACAGACGAAAATGTAGTTCTAAAGACACAGAGAAAAGCACAGTGAGAAATATAGTCTTGATGACATAGATAAAGGAATTTGAGAAATGTAGTTTTGATGAAGCAGAGAAAGGCACTGTGGGAAATGTTGTCCTGAGAAGTTAGAGAATGGAACATTGGGAAATGTAGTTCTGATGACATAGAGAATGGAACTGTGGGAATGTAGTTTTGACAACGAAGAGAATGGAAGTGTGGGAAGGGTAGCTCTGATGACATATAGAATGCAACTGTGAAAAAATGGAGTTCTGATGACGTAGAGAAGGGCACTAAGGGAAATGCAGTTCTGATGAGACACAAAAAGGCACTGTGGGAAATGTACGTTTGATGAGGTAGAGATTGGAACTTTGGGAAATGTAGTTCTCACGACATAGGGAATGGAACTATGGGAAATGTAGTTCTGTTGACATAGAAAATGGAACTGTGGGAAATGTAGTTCTGATGACATAGAGTATGGAACTGTGATAAAATGTAGTTTTTATGACATACAGAAACACACTGAGGGAAATGTAGTTCTTATGAGACAGAGAAAGACACTGTGGGAAATGTACTTCTGATGACACACAGAAAGGCAGTGTGGAAAATGTAGTCCTGAGAAGGTAGAGAGGGGGACTTTGGGAAATATAGTTTTAATGACATAGTGATGGATCTTTTGGAAATGTAGTTCTGTTTTTTTTTTTTTTTCATTTTTCGAGACAGGGTTTCTCTGTGTAGCTTTGCGCCTTTCCTGGGACTCCCTTGGTAGCCCAGGTTGGCCTCGAACTCACAGAGATCCACCTGGCTCTGCCTCCCGAGTGCTGGGATTAAAGGCGTGCGCCACCACCGCCCGGCCGAAATGTAGTTCTGAAGACACGAAGAATGGCACACTGGGAAATGAAGTTCTGACGATATAGAGAAAGAACTGAGGGAAATGTAGTTCTGATAACTCAGAGGAAAGTAGGGTGGGAAATGGCGTTTTGATGACTTAGTGTACAAAACTTTGGGAAATGTAGTTCTGATGACATAGACAATGGAACTGTTTGAAAATATGTTTCTGATGACATGGATAAAGGCACATTGGAAAGTGTAGTTCTGAAGACACGAAGAAAGGCACTGTGGGAAATGAAATTTTGATGATATAGAGAAAACACTGTGGGAAAAGAAGTTCGGATGAAACAGGGAATGGCATTGAGGTAAATGTAGTTCTGAACACAGAGGAGAACACGTTGGGAAATGGAGTTTTAATGAGGTAAGGAGAGGAACTTTGGGAAATGTAGCTCTGATGACCCAGAGAAAGGCACTGTGAGACATGTAGTCCTGAAAAGTTAGAGAATGGATCTTTGGGAAATGTAGTTCTGTTGAAATAGGAATGGAACTCTGGGAAATGAGTATTGACAATATAGAGAATGGAGATTTGGGAAATGAAGTTTTAATGGCAGACAGAATGGAACTGTTAAAAAATCTAGTTCTGATGACGTAGAGAAAGGAACTGAGGAAAATATAGTGGTAATGAGAAAGAGAAAGGCAATGTGGGAAATGTAGTTTTGATAACATATGGAAGTTAACTCTGGGAATTGTAGTTCTGATGACAAAGAGAAAGGCACTATGGGAAATGTAGCTCTGAGCAAGTAGAGAATGGAATTGTGGTAAATGTAGCTCTGAGCAGGTAGAGAATAGAACTGTGGGAAATGTAATTTTGATGACATAGAGAATGGAACAGTGGGAAATGCAGTCCTGGTGAAAAAGAGAAAGGAACTTGGGGAATATAGATCTGATGATATAGAGCAAGGCACTGTGGGAAATGTGTATCTGATGACACAGAGAAAGGCACTGTGGAAAATGTACTTCTGATGATGTTGAGAAAGGCTGTTTGGTAAAAGTTGTTCTGATGTCACAGAGAAAGGAAGTGTGGGGAATTTATTTCTGATGACACAAAAAAAGGCACTGTGGGAAATGAAGTTCTGATGATGTAGAGAAAGGTACCTTGGGAAAGATAGTTCTGATAACACAGAAAATGCATTGTGGAAAATGTAGTTCTGAGGATGTTGAGAAAAGCACTGAGGGAAATATAGTCCTGAGGCTGCAGAGAATGGATTTTTGGGAAATGTATTTCCAATGACCCAGTGAAGGGAACTGTGGGATATGTCATTCTGATGACATGGAGAAAGGCACAGAGTAAAATGGAGCTTTTAAGAAATGAATAAAGGCACTGTGTGAAATGAAGTTCTGATGATATAGAGAACGCAATATGGGAAATGTAGTCTTCATGACACAGAGAATGGCACTGTGGGAAATGGAGTTCTGAAGACACAGAAAATAGCACAGTGGGAAATGGAGTTTTGATATGGTAGTGAAAGGAACTTTGGGAAATGTAGTTTTTATGACCCAGAGATAGGCACTGTAGTAAATGTAGTCCTGAGAAAGTAGAGAATGGAACCTTGGGAAATATAGTTCTGATGACATACAGAATGGAACTGTGGGAAATGTAGACTTGACAATGGAGAGAAAGGCACTGAGGGAAATGTAGTTCTAATGAGATAGATAAAAGCACTGTGGGAAATGTAGGTCTGATGACACAGAGAAAGGCACTGTGGAAAATGTAAGTCTGATGACACAGAGAAAGGCACTGTGGGATATGTAGAGCAGAAGTAGTAGAGACTGTAACTTTGGGAAATGTAGTTCTCATGACATAGGATATGGAACTGTGGGAAATGTAGTTCTGATGACATAGCAAATGGGACTGTGGGAATGTAGTCTTGACAATGTAGAGAATGAAACTGTGGGAAATGTACTTCTGATGTTTTAGAGAAAGGCACGGGGGAAATGTCATTCTGATGACATGGAGAAAGGCATCTAGGGAAATGTAGTTCTCAAAACAAAGAAAGAAACTGTGGAAAATGAAGTTCTGATGATATAGGGAATGCACTGTGTGAAATGGAGTTCTCAGGACACAGAGAATGGTACTGTGCTAAATCTAATTCTAAAGAGACAGAGAAAAGTCCGGTGGGAAATGGAGTTTTGATGACATAGGGAATGGAATTTTGGGATCTGCAGTTCTGTTGACCCATAGAAAGGAACTTTGGGAAATGTAGTTCTTTGAAGTTGGAGAATGAACTTTGGAAAATGTAGTTCTGATGACATTGTGAATGGAACTTGGGAAATGTAGTTTTGATGACTTAGGGAAAGACAACCTGAAAACTGTAGTCATGACAATATAGAGAATAAAACTGTGGGAAATGTAGTTCTAATGACATAGAGAAGGGAACTGTGGGACATATACTTATGAGAAAGAGAGAAAGGCACTGTGGGAAATGTAGTTGTGATGATGTAGATAAAGGAATTGGAAAAATGTTGTTCTGGTGACAGAGAGAAAGGCTCTTTGGGAAATACAGTTATGATGACACAGAGAAAGGTACTGTGGAAAATTTATTTCTAATGACCCAGAGAAAGGCACTGTGGGAAATGCAGTACTGATGGTGAAGAGAAAGGTACAATGTGAAATTTAGTTCTGATTTCATGGAGAAAGACACTGTGGGAAATTTATTTCTAATGGCACACAGAAAGGTTCTTTGGGTAATGCCGTTCTGATGACACAAAGAAAGGCAATGTGGGAAATGTATATGAGGAAGCAAAGAATGGAAATTTGGGAAATATAGTTCTGATGATATAGAGAATGGAACTGTCAGAAATAAAGTTCTGATGACACAGAATATGGCAGAGATTTAAAAGTAGTTCTAATAAACAGAATAAAAGTGTGGGAAAATATAGTTATGATGAGGTAGAGAAAGGCACTGTGGGAAATGTAGTTCTGATGACATAGAGAAAGGCACTCTGGGAAATGTAGTCATGACTATGTAGTGAATGGAACTGTGGGAAATGCAGTTCTGATGATGTCGAGAAAGGCACAGTGGGAAATGTCACTATGATGGTGTAGAGAAAGGCTCTTTGGGTAATGTAGTTCTAATGAAACAGAGAAAGGCTCTTTTGGAAATATAGTGTATATGATGTAGAAAAAGGCCCTGGGGGAAATGTAGTTCTAATGATGTATAGAAAGGCACTGTGGGAAATGTAGCTGTGATGACACAGAGAAAGGCACTGTGAAAAATCATTTCTGATGACACACAGAAAGGAACTGAGGGAAATGAAGGTCTGATGATGTAGAGAAAGGCAATGTGGGAAATGAAGTTCTGATGATGTAGATATAGGTACCTTAGGAAATGTAGTTGTGGTGACATAGAAAGGCACTGTGGGAAATGTAGTCCTGAGGAGGCAGAGAACAGAACTTTGGGAAATGTAGTTCTGATGACATAATGAATGCAACTGTGAGAAATGTCCTTCTGATGACTTGGAGAAAGGCAAAGACGAAAATGAAGTTCTTAAGACACAGAGAAAAGGACAGTGAGAAATGTAGTCTTGATGACGTAGGGAAAGGAATTTGGGAAATGTAGTTCTGATGACACAGAGAAAGGCACTGTGGGAAATGTTGTCCTGAGAAGTTAGAGAATGGAACATTGGGAAATGTAGTTCTGATGACATAGAGAATGGAAGAGTGGGAAATGTAGTCTTGACAATGAAGAGAATGGAACTGTGGGAAATGTAGTTCTGATGACATAGAGAATGCAACTGTGAAAAAATGTAGTTCTGATGAAGTAGAGAAGGGCACTAAGGGAAATGCAGTTTTGATGAGACACAAAAAGGCATTGTGGGAAATGTCCTTTTCATAAGGTAGAGATTGGAACTTTGGGAAATGTAGTTCTCACGACATAGGGAATGGAACTATGGGAAATGTAGTTCTGTTGACATGTAGAATGGAACTGTGATAAATGTAGTTCTGAGGGCATGCAGAAACACTGAGGAAAATGCAGTTCTTATGAGACAGAGAAAGGCACTGTAGGAAATGTAGTTCTGATGACACACAGAAAGGCACTGTGGAAAATGTAGTCCTGAGAAGTTAGAGAGTGGAACAGTGGGAAATGTAGTTCTGATGGCTTGGATAAAGGTGCATTGGGAAATGTAGTTCTGAAGACGTGAAGAAAGGCACCCTGGGAAATGAAGTTCTGATGACATAGAGAAAGAACTGTGGGAAATGTAGTTCTGATAACACAGAGGAAAGCAGGGTGGGAAATGGAGTTTTAATGAGGTAAGGAGAGGAACTATGGGAAATGTCGCTCTGATGACACAGAGAAAGGCACTGTGAGAAATGTAATCCTGAGAAGTTAGAGAATGGAACTTTAGGAAATGTAGTTCTGTTGAAATAGGAATGGAACTCTGGGAAATGAGTCTTAATAATATAGAGAATGGTGCTGTTGGAAATGAAGTTCTGATGGCGTATAGAAAGGAACTGTCAAAAATGTAGTTCTGATGATGTAGAGAAAGACAATGAGGAATATATAGTTGTGATGAGAAAGAGAAAGGCACTGTGGGAAATGTAGTTTTAAAGACATAGGGAAGTTAACTCTGGGAATCATAGTTCTGATGACACAGAGAAAGGCACTATGGGAAATGTAGCTCTGAGCAGGTAGAGAATGGAACTGTGGGAAATGTAACTTTGATGACATAGAGAATGGAACAGTGGGAAATGCAGTCTTGATGAAAAAGAGAAAGGAACTTGGGAAATATAGATCTGATGATATAGAGGAAGGCACTGTGGGAAATGTAGTTCTGATGACATAGTAAATGGACCTTAGCGTTATGTATTTCTGAAGACATAGAGAATGGAACTGTGGGTAATATAGTCTTGACAATGTAGAGGATGAAACTGTGGGAAATAGAGTTCTGAGGACATAGAAAATGGAATTTTGAAAAAATGTAGTTCAGATGATGTAGAGAAATGCACAGAGGGAAATGTAGTTCTGAAGACACAAAGACAGGCACTGTGGGAAATGGAGTTCTGATGCTATAGAGAAAGCACTGTGGGAAAAGAAGTTCTGATGACACAGAGAATGGAAAGTTGGTAAATGTAGGTCTGATGACATAGAGAATGGAATTGTGGGAAAATGTCTTCTGATGACATAGAGAATGGAACTGTGGGAAATGTAGTTGTGATGACATATGAACTGGAACTGTCAAAAATGTAGTTCTGAAGACGTAGAGAAAGGCACTGAGGGAAATGTATTTCTGATGACAGAGAGAAAGGCACTGGGGGAAACGTAGTCCTGAAAGGTAGTGAGGTAGTGATTGGATCTGTGGGAAATGTAGTTTTGATGACATAGTGAATGGAATGGTGGGAAATGTAATTCTGATGACTCAGAGAAAGATACCCTGGGAAATGTAGTCCTGACATCTAGAGAATGGTAGTATGGGAAATGTAGTTTTGATGACACAAAGAATACAGTTGTGGGAAAATGTATTTCTGATGATGTAGAGAAAGGCACTGTAGCAAATGTTCTGATGACATAGTGAATGGAACTGTGGGAAATGTAGTTCTGATGACTTACAGAAAGGAACTGTGGGAAATAAAGTCTTGACAATGTAGAGAATGGAACTGTGGGAAATGTAGTTCTGATGACAGAGATAATGGCACTGTGGGAAATGTAGTCTTGACAATGTTTAGAATGTAACTGTGGGAAATGTAGTTCTGATGACATATAGGATGGAACTGTCAAAAGGTATAGTTCTGATGACATAGTGAAAGGTACTGAGGAAAATGTAGTTGTGATGATTTAGAGAAAGGCACTGTGGGAAATGAAGTTCTGATGACATGGAGAAAGGAACTTTGGAAAATGTAGTTCGGAAACTGTACAGAATGGCACTCAGGGAAATCATGTTCTGAGAAGTTATAGAATGGAACTTAGGGAAATGTAGTTTTAATGACATAGTGAATGATACTGTGGGAAATGTAGTTCTGATGACATGAAGAAAGGCACAAGGGGAATGTAAGTCTGAAACACAAAGAAAGGCACTGTGGGAAATGGAGTTTTGATGAGGTAGGGAAAGGAACTTTGTGAAATGTATTTCTGATGATCCATAGAAAGGCACTGTGGGAAATGTAGTCCTGAGATATTAGAGAATGGAACTGTGGGAAATGAACTTCTGATGACATATAGAATGAAACTGTCAAAAATGTAGTTCTGATGACACAGAAAAAGGCACTGTGGGAAATGTAGTTCTCATGTAGAGAATGGTACTTTGGCAAATATATTTCTGATGTCACAGAGAAAGACATTGTGGGAAATGTAGTTCTGATGACATAGTGAATGGAACTGTAGATATGTAGATCTGATGACATAGAAAATGGACATGTGGGAAACGTAGTTTTGATATGTAGAGAATGGAACTGTGGGAAATGTAGGTTTGATGACATGGAGAAAGGCACTGAGGGAAATGTAGTTCTGATGACACAGAGAATGGAACTGTGGTAGATGTAGTTCTGAAGACACAGAGAAAAGCACGGTGGGATATAGAGTTTTGATGATGTAGGGAAAGGAACTTTGGGAAATGGAGCTCTGATGTCCCAGGAAAGGAATGGTGGGAAATGTAGTCTTATGAAGTTAGAGAATAGAACTTGGGAAATGTAGTTCTGATGACATAGAGAATGTAACTGTGGGAAATGTAGTTCTGATGAGATAGAGAATGTAACTGTGGGAAATGTAGTTCTGATGAAAGAGAGAAAGGAATTGTGGGCAGTGATTTTGTGAACACACTGGTAAAGTCTCTGTGGGAAATGTAGTCCTGAGATTGTAGAAAATGGAATGTGGGAAATGTAGTCTCGATGACATTGTGAATGGAATAGTGTGAAATGTAGTTCTGATGACATAGAAAAAGACAACCTGAGCAATGTATCCCTGACATTGTAGAGAATGGAACTGTGGGAAATGTAGTTTGGATGACATAGAGAATGGAACTGTGAAAAAAAATGTAGTTCTGATGACGTTCAGAAAGATCCTGAGGGAAATGTACTTCTGAAGAGACAGAGAAAGGCACTGTGCAAATGTAGTCCTGAAAATTTAGAGAATGGTAGTTTGGGAAATGTAGTTCTAGGGACACACAGAATGGCACTGTGGGAAATGTAGTCCTGAGAAGTGAGAGATTGGAACTTTGGGAAATGTAGTTTTGATGATATAGTGAATGGACTGTGAGAAAGGTAGTTCTGATGACTTAGAGAAAGATACTCTGGGAAATTTAGATCTGATGAAGGGTAGAAAGGTACAGTGGGAAATGTAATTCTGATGATGTAGAGCAAGGCACTGTGGGATATGTAGTCCTGAGAATGTAGAAAATGGAACTGTGGGAAACGTAAGTCTGATGATGTATAGAATGGAACTGTGGGAAATGTAGTTGTGATGACTTAGAGAAGGACACTCTGGGAAATGTAGTTCTGATGAATGAGAGAAAGGTAAGGTGAGAAATGGAATTTATTTGAGGTAGAGCAAGACACTGTGGGAAATGTAGTTCTGAAGACATAGTGAATGGAACTGTGGGAAATGTAGTCTTGACAATGTAGGGACAGGAACTGTGGGAAACGTAGTTCTGATGACACAGAGAAAGGCTCTGTGGGAAAAAACATTATGTGGAGGTAGAGAATGGACCTTTTTAAAATGTAGTTCTGATGACACAGTAAATGGAAGTGTGGGAAATGCATTTCTGATGACATAGCGAAAGACACTCTGGAAAATGAAGTTATGACAGTGTAGTGATTGGAACTCTGGGAAATGTAGTTCTGATGACATAGAGAAAGAAACTCTGGGAAATGTAGTTCTGATGATGTAGAGGAAAGCCTTGTGTGAAATGTAGTCCTTTGGAGGTAGAGAATGGAACAGTGTGAGATGTATTTTTGATGACAAAGAGAAAAGAACTGTGCGAAATGTAGTTGTGATGACTTTGAGAATGGAACTGTGGGAGATGAAGTCCTGAAGAGGTAGAGAATGGAACTGTGGAAAGTGTAATTTTGAGGACATAGAGAATGGAACTGTGGGAAATGTAATTGTGATGTCTTAGATAAAGACACTGTGGATAATGTTGTCCTTACATATTAGAGAATGGATCTGTGGGAAATACAATTCTGATGACATAGAGAGAATGGAACTATGGAAAATGTAGTTCTGGTGAAAGAGAGAATGGAACTGTGGCAAATGTAATGCTGATGATATAGGGAATGGAACTGTGGGAAATGTAGTTCTGATAACGTATAGAACTGAACTGTCAAAAATGTAGTTCTTTTGATTGTAAAGAAAGACACTCAGGGAAATGTAGTTCTGATGAGACACAGAAAGGTACTGTGGGAAATGTAGATCTGATGACAAAATGAATGGAATTTTGGGAAATGAAGTTCTGATGACATGGAGAGAGGCACAGAGGGAAATGTAGTTCTGAAGACACAGAGAAAAGCACAGTGTGAAATGGAATTATGATGAGATAGGAAAAGGATCTTTGGGAAATATAGCTCTGATGACCCAAAGAAAGGCACCTTGGGAAATGTAGTCCTGACATTGTAGAGAATGGAAATTTAGGAAATGAAGTTCTGATGACATAGAGAATGGAACAGTGGGAAATGTAGTTCTGATGAAAGAGAGAAAGCAAATGTGGGAAATATAGTTCTGATGAGACCCAGAGAGGCACTGTTGGCAATGTAGTCCTGAGAAGGTAGAGATGGAATAGTGGGAAATGTAGTTCTGATGATGTAGAGAAAGCCACTGTGGGAAATTTATTTCTGATTACACATCAAAAGTCACTGGAGGAAATGCAGATCTGATGATGGAGAGAAAGGTACTCTGGGATATATATCGGATATCATGGAGAAAGGTGCTCTGGGAAATGTAATTCTGATGACATAGTGAATGGCACTGTGGGAAATGTAGTTCTGATGAAAAAGAGAAAAGAACTCTGTTAAATATAGTTCTGAAAACACACAGGAAACCATGGTAGAAAAAGTAGTTCTGATGAAAGAAAGAAAGGAACTGTGGGAAATGTAGTTCGAATTACACAGGGCAACACTGTGTGAAATATAGTCCTGAGAATGGAACTTTGGGAAATGTGGTTTTAATGACACAGTGAATGGAAATGTGCTAAATGTAGTTCGCATGAGTTATAGAAAGACACCCTAGGAAATGAAGTCTTGACATTGTAGAGAATGGAACTGTGGGAAATGTAGTTTGATGACTTAGAGAAAGACACACTGGGAAATGGTTTCCTGACATTGTAGAGAAAGGAACTGTGGGAAATGAAGTTCTGATGATTTAGTGAACGAAACTGTGGGAAATGTAGTTCTGATAACATAGAGAATGGAACTGTTGGAATTGTCATCTTGACAATGTAGATAATGGAATTATAGGGAAATGTAGTTCTGAAAACACGGAGAAAAGCACAATGGGAAATGGAGTTTTGATGAGGTAGGGGTAGGAACTTTGGGAAATGTCATTCTGATGACCCAGAGAAAGGCACTGTGGAAAATGTTGTCCTGAGAATTTAGAGAATGTAACTTTGTGAAATGTAGTTCTGATGACATAGAAAATGGAACTGTAGGAAATGTAGTATTGATAATGTAGAGGATGGAACTGTGGTAAATGTAGTTCTGATGGTATATAGAATGGAACTGTAAAAAAATGTAGGTCTGATTATGTAGAGAAAGGCAATGAGGAAAATCTAGTTTTGATGACACAGAAAAAGGCACTGTGGGATATGTAGTCCTTAGGAGGTAGAGAATGGAACTTTGGGAATTGCAGTTCTGATAACATAGTGAATGGAATTGAGGAAAATGAACTTGTGATGACATACAGAAAGACACTCTGGGAAATGTAGTCAGGACACTGTAGTTAATGGAACTCTTTGAAATGTACTTCTGATGACCTAGACAAAGACATGTGGGAAATGTAGTCATGACAATGTAGTGAATGGAACTCTTTGAAATATAGTTCTGATGACATAGAGAATGAAACTGTGGGAAATGTTGTTCTGATGAAAGAGAGAATGGTACTGTGAGAAATGCAATTCTGATGATGTAGAGCAAGGCACTGTGAGAAATGTAGTTCTGATGTCATAGGGAATGAAACTTTGGGAATAGTAATTCTTATGACATAGAGAATGGAGCTGTGGGAAATGTAGTTCTGAATTGTAGAGAAAGGAACTGTGGGAAATGTTCTGATAATGTAGAGAAAGTATATTTGGGAAATGTATTTCTGATGACACAGAGAAAGGCACTGTGAGAATTTATTTCTGATGACATAGAGAAAGGCACTGTGTGACACATAGTTCTGACAAGTTAGAGATTGGAACTTTGGGAAATGTAGTTTTAATGATGCAGTGAGTGGAATTGTGGGAAATTATAGTCCTGACAATGCAGAGAATTGAACTGTGGGAAATATAGTTCTGATGACACAGAGAATGGAAATGTGAAAAACTGTAGTTCTGATGATGTAGAGAAAGTCATTTAGGGAAATGCAGTTCTGATGACACAAGAAAGGCACTGTGGGAAACGTAGTTCTGAGAAGTTTGAGATTGGAACATTGCGAAATGTAGTTTGATGACACAATGAATAGAACAGTGGGAAAGGTAGTTCTGATGACACAGAGAATGGAAATGTGTAGATGTATTTCTGAAGACACACGGTGGGAAAATGAGTTTTGATGAGGTAGGGAAAGGAACTTTGGGAAATGTAGCTGTGATGACCCAGAGAAAGGCACTGTGGAAAATGTAGTCCTGTGAAATTAGATAATGGAACTTTAGGAAATGTAGTTCTTATGACATAGTGAATGGAAGTTGGGAAATGTAGTTTTGATGAACTAGGGAAAGACACTCTGAGAAATCTAGTCATTACAAGGTAGAGAATGGAACTGTGGGGAATGTAGTTATGATGATATAGAGAATGGAACTGTGGGAAATGTCGTTCTGATGAAAGAGAGAATGGAAATATAGAAAATATAGTTCTGATTTTACACGGAAAGGCACTGTGGGAAATGTAGTCCTGAGAAGGTAGATAATGGAACTGTGGGAAATGTTATTGGATGATATAGTGAATGGAACTGTGGGAAATGTAGTTCTGATGACATAGAGAATAAAAATGTGGGAAAATGTAGTTCTGTGACCTTGGATAGACCCTCTGGGAAATGTAGTCATGACAACGTAGTGAATGGAACTGTTTGAAATGTAGTTCTGGTGACATATCAAATGCAACTATGGGAAATGTAGTTCAGAAAACACAGAGAATGAAACTGTGGGAAATATAGTTCTGATGACATAGAGAATGATACTTTGGGAAAATGTAATTCTGAAGACAGAGAGAATGGAACTGTGGGAAATATAGTTCTGATGACATAGAGCAAGGAACTGTGGGATATGTAGTCTTGACAATGTAGTGAACAGAACTGTGGGAAATATAGTTCTGATGACATAAAAAATTTAACTGTGAAAAAATATAGTGTTGATCATGAACTGTAGGAAATGTAATCCTCACACTGTAGAGAATGGAATGGTGGGAAATGTAGTTAAGATGACATAAAGCATGGAACTCTGGGAAATTTAGTTCTGAGGAAAGAGAGAAAGGAACTGTTGGAAATGTAATTCTGATAACATACAGGGTGGAAATATGGGAAATTATGTCTTCACAATGTAGAGAATGGAATTGTGGGAAATGTAGTTCTGATGACCTAGAGAATGGAACTATGGGAAATAAAGTCTTGACAATGTAGAGAATGGACCTTGGGAAATGAAGTTCTGATAACATATAGAATGGAACTGTGAAGAAATGTAGTTCTAATGACATAGAGAAAGACACTGAGGGAAATGCAGTTCTGAAGAGATGGAAAAAGGCATTGTGGGAAATGTAGTTCTGATGACATACAGAAAGGCACTGAGGGAAATGTAGTTCTGATGACAGAGAGAAAGGCACAGAGGGAAATGGAGTTCTGAATACATGAAGAAAGGCACGTGGGAAATGAAGTTGTGATGACACAGAGATTGGAACTGTGGGAAATGTAGTCGTGATATGTAGAGAATGGAACTCTGGGAAATGTAGTTCTGATGAGGTAGAGAAAGGAACTGTGGGAAATGTAGTTCTTAATCACAGAGAAAAGCATGGTGGGAAATAGAGTTTTGATGACATAGAAAACGGAACTGTGCGAAATGTAGTGTTGACAATATCGAGAATGGAACTGTAAGAAATGTAGTTCTGATGACACAGAGAGAGGAATTGTGGAAAATGTAGTCCTGAGGAGGTAGAGAATGGAAGATTGGGAAACGTAGTTCTGAGGACACGGAGAAAGGCGCAGAGGAAAATGTAGTTCTTAAGACACAAAGAAAGGCACTGTGGGAAATGAAGTTCTGATGACACATAGAATGGCACTGAGGTAAATGTAGTTCTGAAGACACAGAGGAAAGCAGGTTGGGAAATGGAGTTTTGATGAGTTAGGGAAAGGAACTTTGGGAAATGTAGTTCTGATGACATAGATAATGGAATCTGGGAAATGATGTCTTGACAATGTAGGAATGGAATTGTGGTAAATGTAGTTCTGATGAAATATAGAATGGAACAGTGAAAAATTAGTTCTGATGACGTAGAGAAAGGCACTGAGGAAAAAGTAGTTCTTATGAGATGGTGAAAGGCAGAGTGAGAAATGTAGTTCTGATGTCACACAATAAGTCACTGTGGAAAATGTAGCCCTAGAATTTAGAGATTGGAACTTTGGGAAATGTAGTTTTGATGACACAGTGAATGGAAGTGTGGGAAATGTAGTCTTGACAATGTAGAGAATGGAACTGTGGTAAATGTAGTTCTGAGGACACAGAGAAAAGCACAGTGGGTAGATTAGTTTTCATGAGGTAGATTAGTTTTCATGACGTAGGGAAAGGAACTTTCAGAAATGTAGTTCTGATGACATAGAGAATTGAACTGTGAAAAATTGTAGTTCTGAATACGTAGAGAAAGGCACTGAGGGATATGTAGTCCTGGAAATTTAGAGAATGGTCTTATGGGAATTGCAGTACTGATGACATAGTGAACGGAACTGTGGGAAATGTAGTTCTAATGACACAGTGAATGGAACTGTGAAAATGTAGTTCTGATGAATGACAGAAAGGAACTCTGGGAAATGTAGTTCTGATTACAGAGACAAATGCAGTGCGGTAAATGTATTTCTGAAGACACAGAGAAAGGCATGGTGGAAAATGTAGTTTTGATGAGGTAGGAATAGGAATTTGGGGAATTGTAGTTCTGAGGACACAGGGAAATGCACCGTGGGAAATGAATTCCCGAGAAAAAAGAGAATGGAACTTTGGGAAATGTACTCATCAAAAAGGAGAGAATGAAACTCTTGGGTATGTAGTTATGATGATGTAGAATAAGGCACTCTGGGAAATGTAGTTCTGATGACATAGTAAATGGAAATTGAGAAATGTAGTTCGGATGACCCAGAGAAAGGTACTGTGGAAAATGTAGTTCTGATGGCACTGTGAAATGTAGACCTGAGAATGTAGAAAATGCAAGTGTGGGAAATGTAGTTCTTATGACATAGAGAATTGAAGTCTTGAAAATGTAGTTCTGATGAAAGAGAAAGGAAATGTGGGAAATATAGATCTGATGAAATATAGAAAGGAATTGTGGGAAATGTAGTTCTGATGATGTAGAGTAAGGCACTGTGAGAAATGTAGTACTGAGGAGGTAGAGAATGGAACTGTGGGAAATGTAGTTTTGATAACATAGTGAATGGAACTGTAGGAAATGTAGTTGTGATGAGTTAGAGAAAGACACTCTGGGAAATGTAGTCCTGATAGTCTAGAGAATGGAACTATGGAAAATGCAGTTTTCATGTCAAAGAGAAAGGGACTGTGGGAAATGCAGTTCTTATGACATAGTGAATGGAACTGAGTGAAATGACGTTTAGATGACATAGTGGCTGGAACTTTGGGAAATGTAGTTCAGATGACATAGAGAATGGAACTCTAGTAAATATATTCCTGACAAAGGAGAGAATGGAACTGTGAGAAATGTAGCCCTGACTATGTGGAGAATGGAACTTTTGGAAATGTAGTTCTGATGATATAGAGAATGGTACTGTGGGAAAATGTAGTTCAGATGATGTTCCAAAATGCACTATGGGAAATGTAGTTTTGATGATACAGAGAAAGGCACGGTGGAAAATGTAGTTCTGAAAACATGAAGATAGGCACTGTGGGAAATGAAGTTTTGATGATATAGAGAAAGCACTGTGGGAAATGTAGTTCTGAAGACACAGATAAAAGCGCGGTGGAAAATGGAGTTTTGATGAGGTAGGGAAAGGAACTTTTGGAAATACAGCTCTGATGGCCCAGAGAAAGGCACCCTGGGAAATGTAGTCATGACAAGGTAGAGAATGGAACTTTGGGAAATGTAGTTCTGATGACACAGAGAATGGAACTCTAGTAAATGTAGTTCTGAAGACACACAGGAAAGTATGGTGGGAAATGTAGTTCTTAAATGTAGGGAAACGACCTTTGGGAAATGTAGTTCTCATGACATAGACAATGGAACAGTGGGAGATGTAGTTCTGATGAAAGAGAGAAAGGGACCATGAGAAATGTAGTTCTGAATACACAGGGATAGGCACTGTGGGAAATGGAGTCATGAGAAGTTAGAGCATGGAATTGTGGGAAATGTAGTTTTGATGACATAGTGAATGGAATTGTGGGAAATGTAGTTCTGATGACTCAGAGAATGAAACCCTGGGAAATGTAGTTCTGACATGTAGAGAATGGTACTGTGGGAAATGTAGTTCTGATGACACAGAGAACACAGTTGTGAGAAAATGTATTTCTCATGATATAGAGAATGGCACTGTGGGAAATGTAGTTCTGATGACATAGTAAATGGCACTGTGGGAAATGTAGTTCTGATGACATAGACAATGGAATTGTATGAAATGTAGTCTTGACAATGTAGTGAATGGAACTGTGGGAAATGTAGTTCTGATGACAGAGTATTGAACTGTGGGAATTGTAGTCTTGACAGTGTAGAGAATGGAATTGTGGAAAATGTAGTTCTGATGACAGAGAGAATGGCACTGTGGGAAATGTAGTCTTGACAATGTTTAGAATGTAACTGTGGGAAATGTAGTTCTGATGATGTAGAGAATTGCATTGTGGGAAATGGAGTTTTGATGATGTAGGGAAAGGAACTTTGGTAAATGTAGTTCTGATGACCCAGATAAAGGCTCGGTGGGAAATGTAGTCTTGTGAAGTTAGAGAATGGAACTTGGGAAATGTACTTCTGATGACATAGAGAATGGAACTATCAAAAAATGTAATTCTGATGACAGAGAGAAAGGCGCTGAAGGAAATTTTGTTCTAATAATGTAGAGAAAGGATGTTTTCGAAATGTAGTTCTGATGACACAGAAAAAGGCACTGTGGGAAATATAGTTCTCATGTAGAGAATGGTAATTTGGCAAATATAGTTCTGATGTCACAGAGAAAGATTGTGGGAAATGTATTCCTGATGACATAGAAAATGGACCTGTTGGAAATGTAGTTTTGATATGTAGAGAATGAAACTGTTGGAAATGAAGTTCAGATGATATAGAGAAAGGCACTGTGGGAAATGTAGTTCTGATGACACAGAATGGAACTGTGGAAGATGTAGCTCTGAAGACACAGAGAAAAGCATGGTGTGAAATGGAGTTTTGATGATGTACAGAAACGAACTTTGGGAAATGTAGCTCTGATTACCCAGAGAAAGGCATGGTGGGAAATGTAGTCCTGTGAAGTTAGAGAATAAAACTTGGGAAATGTAGTTCTGATGACATAGAGAATGGAACTTAGGGAAATGTAGTTCTGATGAAAAAGAGAAAGGAAATGTGGGCAATGATTTTGTGAACATACAGGTAAAGTCTCTGTGGGAAATGTAGTCCTGAGAAGGTAGAAAATGGAATGTGGGAAATGTAGCTCTGATGACTTAGAAATATATATATATATATATATATATATATATATATATATATATATATTGAAAATTAGAAATCAGATAAATAAAACAAATATTCTGATTTGATAAAGGTCCTAAATCCAAAACAGACATACTGAACATTACTAGATAAATAAAACAAAAATTTTCATCTCATGAAGGTCTAATATCCAAAATATACACACTGAACATGAGAAATTAAATAAAACAAAAATCCACCTGATAACGAACTAATATCCAAAATATGCATACTGTACACAAGAAATCAAATATATAAAATAAAAATACTCATCTTATAAAGGTGTAATATCAAAAAATGGACGCATTTAACATAATTAGATAAATAAAATAAAAATTCTCATCTGATAAAGGTCTAATATCCAAAATATATGTACTGAACACAAGAAATTAAATAAAACAGAAATTCTCATCTGATAAATGTCTAATACCCAAAATATACACATTGAACACAAGAATTTAGATAAATAAAACAAAAATTCTGATCTGATAAAGGTCTAATACCAAAAATATTCATATTGACCACAAGAGGTCAGATAAATAAAACAAAAATTCTCATCTCGTAAACATCTAATATCCAAAATCTACATATTGAACGCAATAAACTAGAAAAGAAAATTATTAGTGGTAAGTTTAATATTAAAAATATAAAAATTGAACAAAAGAAATCAGATGAATACAACTAAAATTCTGAACTGAGAATGGTCTTATATCAAATATGCACATATTGAACATAATTAGATAAATAAAACATAATTTGTCTGATAAAAGTAACATCTAAATTATTCACACTGAACACAAGAAATTAAATAAAACAGAAATTCTCACCTGATAAAGGTCTATTATCCAAAATATACATATTGAACACAAGAAATCAGACAAATAAAAGAAAAATGCTCATCTGATAAAGATCTAATATCAAAAATATACATATTGATCACATGAAATCAGATAAATAAAAAATTCTCATCTGATAAAGGTCTAATATCGAAAATATACATATTGAACACAAGATTTAAAAAAAACAAAAACTCATCATGTATCAAAGGTCAAATTACAAAAACATTACTATGAAACACCAGAAATTAAATTAAACAAAAATTCTCATCTGATAATGTTCTAATATAAAAAATACACCTATTGAACACAAGAAATTAGACAAATAAAACAAAAATTCCCATCTGATAAAGATCTAATATTCAAAATATACATATTGAATACAGGAAATCAGAAAAATAAAATGAAAATTCTCATCCAATAGTGGTCTAATATCAAAAATATGCATACGGAATATAAGAAACTGGATAAAAAAAACAAAAATTCTCATCTGATAAATGTCTAATATCCAAAATATACATATTAAACACAGGATACAATATTAAAAAAGAAACAAAAAATTCTCATTTGATAACAGTCTAATATCAAAAATATATATATTGAACACAAGAAATCAGATAAATAGAAAAATTCCCATCTGATAAAAGTCTAATATCTAAAATATACATATTGAATACAATAATTAAAAAAAACAGAAATTATCAGTGATAGTTCTAATATCCACAACATACATATTGAACTCAAGAAATCAGAAAAATAAAACATAAATTCTGATCTGATAAATGTCAAATATCCAAATCAGACATACTGAAGATAATTAGATAAATAAAAAAAGTTGTCACCTGATAAATATCTAGTATCCAAAATATACATATTGAACACAAGAAATCAGATAAATAAAACAAAAAATCTCATCTGATGTAGATCTAATATGGAAAATATAAATATTGAATAAAAGAAATTGATAAAGAAAATGAATATTCACATCAGATAAAGGTGTATTATCCAAAACAGACGTATTGAACATAAGTAGCTAAATTAAAGAAAAATTCTCATCTAATAAAGGTTCAATATCCAAAATAAACATACAGGACACAAGAAATCAGATAAATAAAATGAGTTTCTCATCTGATAAAGGTGTATTGTCAAAAATATACATATTGAACACAGAAATTAAATAAAACAAAAATTCTCACCTGAGAAAGAATTGATATCCAAAATACACATATGAACACAAGAAATCAAATATATAAAACAAAAATTCTCACCTGATCAAGGACGAATATACAAAACATACATATTGAACACAATAAATCAGATAAATAAACCAAAGTTCTCACCAGATAAAGGTCTAATGTTAAAAATATACATATGGAACACATGAAATTCGAAAAAGAAAACAAAATTCTCATCTGATAATGGTCTAATATCCAAAATATAAATATTGAATACAATTACTAAAAAAAATTGTTAGTGGTAGATCTAATATCAAAAATAAACATATTGAACACAAGAAATCAGATAAATAAAACAAAAATTCTGAGCTGAAAAACGTTGAATATCCAAAACAGACATATTCAAAATAAATAAATAAAACAAAAATTCTCACCTGATAAATATCTAATATCTAAAATATACATATACAACACAAGAAATCAGATAAATAAAATAAAAATTCTCATCTGATAAAGGTCTAATCTCAAAAATATACATATTGAACACAGGAAATCAGATAAGTAAAATGAAAATTCTCTAATAAAGATCTGATAACCAAAATATACATATTGAATACACAAAATCATAGAAATGAAACAAAAATTGTCATCTGATAAAGATATAATATCCAAAGTATATATGTTGAACACAAGAAATTAGATAAATAAAAATTCTTATCTGATAAATGCCTAATATACAAAATATACATATTGAAAACAATATATAAAAAAACCAAAATTGTCAGCCCTAGGTCTAATATCCAGAATATACATATTGTACACAAGAAATCAAATAAAAGAAAAATTCTCACCTAATAAAGATCTAATATCCAAAACAGACATAATAAACATAATTATATGAATAAAACAAAAATTCTCACCTGATAAAAGTTTAATATCCAAAATACACATATTGAACACAAGAATTAAGACAAATAAAACAAATATTCTTATCTGATAAAGATCTAATATCAAAACTATACATGTTGAACACAAGAAATCGGATAAATATAACTAAATTTCTTACCTTATAAAGGTCTAATATTCAAAATGTATATATAAAACACAAGAAATCAGATAAACAAAAAATTCTCACTGATTAAGGTCTAATATCCAAAATATACATATTGATCACAATAATTTAGAAAAAAACAAAAATTATTAACTGAGCTATAATACCCAAAATATGTATATTGACCATAAGAAATCAGATAAATACGAAAACATTCTGATCTGATAATGGTCTAATATTGCAAAAGGACATATTGAACATAATTAGATAAATAAAATGAAAATTCTCATCTGATAAAGGTCTAATATCCAAAATATACATATTAAAGACAGGATATGAGATAAATAAAGCAAAAATTCTCATCTGATGAAGGTCTAATATCAAATATATATATATATATATATATATATATATATATATATTGAACACAAGAAATTAAATAAAACAAAATTGACATCAGAGAATGGTTTAATATCAAAAATATGCATATTGAACACATGACTTCACATAAATAAAACAAAAATTCTCACCTGAGAAAGGTCTAACATTCAAAATATACAGATAGAACACAAGAAATCAAAAAAAGCAAAACAAAATTCTAATGCATTGAAGAACTAATAAGAAAAATATTCATATTGATAAATAAAACAGAAATTATCAGGTGATAAAAATCAAAATGTCCAAAATATACATATTGAACACAAGAAATCAGAAAAATAAAAAAAAATTCTCATCTAATAAAGATCTAATATCCAAAATATAAATATTGAACACAAGAAATCAGATAAATAAAATAAATTCTCATCCGGTAAATGTATAATATCCAAAATATACATGTTGAACACAATAAATAAGAAAAAAACAAAAATTATAAGCTGTAGGTCTAATATCCAAAATATACATATTGAACACATGAAATCAGATAAATAAAACAAAAATTCTGATCTGATAAAGGTCTAATATTCAAAACAGACATATTGAACATAATTATTTAAGTAAAAGAAAAATTCTCTGATAAATATCTAATACCCCAAATATACACAATGAACATAATTAAATACATAAAACAAAAATTCGCTCCAGATAAAGATATAATATGCAAAATATACATATAAACACAAAAAATTAGATAAGTAAAGCAAAAATTCTCATCTCATAAATGTCTAATATGCAAAATATACATATTAAAAACAGGATATCAGTGAAATAAAATGAAAAATCTCATCTGATGCAGGTCTAATACCAAAAATATGCATGTAGAACACAAGAAATTAGAAAATAAAATAAAAATTCTTATCTGATATAAATCTAATATCAATAGTATACATATTAAAAATGAGAAATCAGATAAAAAACTGTCATTTGATAAATGTATAATATCCAAATATACATACTGACCCCAATAAATAAGAAAAAAAAAATCTCACCTATTGGTCTAAAATCGACAATATATATATTGAACACAAGAAATCAGATAAATACAACAAAATTGTGATCTGATAAATGTCTAATATCTAAAACAGACATATTGAACATAATTTGATAAATAAAACAAAAATTCTCATCTGATAAAGATCTAATATCCAAAATATACAAACTGAACACGAGAAATTAGATATATAAACAAAGACTCTCATCTGATAAAGGTCTAATATTCAAAATATACATATAGAACAGAAGAATTCAGAAAAACAAAATAAAATTTTCATGTGATAAAGTACTAATATAAAAATATACATATTGAAAACAAGAAATTAAACAAAAATTCTGATTTGAAATAAATATCTATTTTCCTAAATATAAATTTTGAACACAAGAAATCAGGTGTATAAAATGAAAATTCTCATCTGATAAACCTCTAAGATCCAAAATATACATATTGAACACAATAATATAGAAAAAAACAGAATTTATCAGTGGTATATCTAATATCCACAATATACAAATTGAACACAAGAAATCAGATAATTAAAACATAAATTCTGACCATATAGTTCTAATACCAAAATGTATATATTGAACACAAAAAATTAAAGAAATTAAAAATTCTAACCAGATAAATGTCATTATCCAAAATATACATATTGAAGACTAAAAATCAGATAAATGAAATTAAATAAAACAAAAATTCTCATATGATGAATGTCTAATATCCAATACATACATATTGAACACAAGAAATTAAACAAAACAAAAATTCTCATCTCATAAAAGTAACTATCCAAAATATATGTATTGAAAACTAGAAATCAGATAAATAAAAGAAAAGTTCTCACTCGTTAAAGGTGTAATATCCAAAATATACATATTGAACACAAGAAATCAGATAAATAAAATGAAAATTCTCATCTGATAAAGGTTTAATATAAAAAAAATGCATATCAAACACAAGATTTAAATAAATAAACAAAAATTCTCATCTGATAAAGATCTAATGTTCAAAATATAAATATTGAACACAGGATAACAGATAAATACAATAAATATTCTCATCTGATAAAAGTCTAACATCAAACATATTCATATTGAACACTGGAAATTAAATAAAACAAAATTATCAACTGATTAAAGTCATTATCCAAAATATACATATTGAAACTAGAAATCAGATAAATAATACAAAAATTCTGATCTGATGCATGTCTAATATCAAGTATATACATATTGAACATAACTGAATAAATGAAACAAAAATTTTCATCTCATGAATGTCTAATACCACAGTATGCATATTGAACACAAGAAATTAAAGAAAAACTTTCACCTTATAAAGTAATGATATAAAAAATATGCATATTGAACACAAGAAATGAAACATGTAAAAAAAATTCTCATTTGATGAAGGTCTAATATCCAAAATATACATATTGCACATAATTATATTAATAAAACAAAAATTCTCATCTGATAAAAGTTTAATATCCAAAGTATACATACTGAACACAAGAAATCAGACAAATAATAAAAAATTCTCATCTGCTAAAGATCTAATATCAAAAATATACTTATTGTACACCAGAAATCAGATAAAGAAAACAAAATTTCTGATCTGATAAAGGTCTAATATCCAAAATAGACATAAGGAACACAAGATAATAGCTTTAAAATACAAAAATTCATATTTAATGAAGGTCTAATGTCCAAAATATAGATATTCAACTCAAGACACCAGATATAGAAAAGGGAAATTCCATCTGATAAATGTCCAATAACAAAATATACATAACTGAACATAAGAAATCAGATAAATAAAACTAAAATACTCTTCTGATAAAGCTCAATATCAAAAATATATATATTAAATGCAGGATACCAGATAAATAAAATAATTCACATCTGATAAAGGACTAATATCAAAAATATACACATTGAACACAAGAAAATAGATAAGTAAAACAAAAATTCTCAACTGATAAAGATCTAATATCAAAAATATACATATTGAACACAAGAAATCGAATAAATAAAACAAATTGTCATATGATAAAAGTATAATATCCACAATATATATATTGAACACAATAAATAAGAAAAAATATATTGGCAGTAGGTCTAATATCAACAATATACATATTGAACATAAGAAATCACATAAATAAAATAAAAATTCTCATCTGATAAAAGTCTAATAACCAAAATATACATATTGAACACAAGAAATCAGATAAACAAAAAAATTCTCCTCTGATAAAAGTGTAATATCCAAAATATACATATTGGATGAAATTAAAAAAATTATCAGCGGCAGGTCTAATATCCAAAATATGAATATTGAATAGAAGAAATCAGATAAATAAAACCATAATTCTCTTCTGATACAAGTCTAATATCCAAAAAACATATTGAACATAACTCAATAAAAGAAAAATTCTCATCTTTTAAAGGTCCCATTACCAAAATATACATACAGAACACAGGAAATCAGATAAACAATAAGAAAATTCTCATCTCATAAAGGTCTAATATCAAAAATATACATATTGCACAGAAGAAATTAAAAAAATTCTCACCTGATAAAGAAGTAATATCCAAAATACACATATGAACACAAGAAATCAAATATATAAAACAAAAAATCTCATCTAATAAAAGTTTAATATTCAAAATATACTTACTGAACACAAGAAATTAAACAAAACAAAAATTTTGATCTTATAACGAACTAATATAAAAAATATGCATACTGAACATAAGAAATCAATATATATATATATATAAAACAAAAATTCTCACCTGATAAGTGTCTAATATCCAAAATATACTTATTGAACATAGTTAGATAAGTAAAACAAAAATTCTCACCTGATTAAAGTCTAACATCCAAAATATACATAGTAAACACAGCATACCAGATAAATAAAACAAAAATTCTCATCTGATAGAGGTCTAATATCAAAAATATGTATATCCAACACAAGAAATTCGATAAATAAAATAAAGATTGTCATCTGATAGAGGTCCAATATCAGATATATACATAATGAACACAAGAAACAAATAAAACAAAAATTCTCATGTGAACTAATATTGAAAATATGCATGCTGAATACAAGAAATCAAATACATAAAACAAAAATTCTCATCTGATCAAGTTCTAATATCCAAAACATTCATATTGAAACAAGAAATCTGATAAATAAAGCAAATATTCTCATCTGTTAAAGATCTAATATCCAAAATATACATATTGAACACTGGAAATCAGATAAATAAAATGAAAATTCTCATCTGATAAAGGTCTCATACCAAAAATCTGCATTTTAAACACAAGATACTAGATAAATAAGCAAAAATTCTCACTTGATAAATGTCTAATATAAAAAATATACATATTAAATACAAGAAATCAGATAAATAAAAAAATTCCTTTCTGAAAAAAGTCTAATATCTAAAATATACATATTGAATAGTATTTTTAGAAAATAAGAAAAATTATCAGTGGTAGGCCCCTCAACTGACGAATGGATGAAGAAAATGTGGCACCTACATACAATGGTAAATATAATGGTAAATAATATATACCACAGTAAATAATATATACAGCAGTAAAAAACAATGATATCATGAAATTTGCAGGCAAATGGATGGAACTAGAAAATATCATCCTGAGTGAAGTAACCCAGACTCAGAAGGACAAACATAGTATGTACTCACTCCTAAGTAGATACCAAATGTAAGAGAAAGGATGGCCAGACTGCAACCCACAACTCCAGAGAGGCTAGCTAACAGGAAAAGACCCTAGGAGGGACACATGGATGATCCTGTGAAGGAGAAGTGGTTGAGATCTACATGAGTGGACTGGTTGTTGGGGGGTGGCAGAGGGTGAGGAGTGGGGGATGAGAACATAGGGAAAAGGGAGGGTCAAGTTGGAACAGGGACAGAGTGGGAGTGCAGGGAGGAAGATATGATAGATGAGGACATCATGGGAATAGGAAAAGGCAGGGTGCTGGGGAGGCTTTCAGGAATCCACAAGGTTGACCCCACCTTGGTCTGCTGGCAGTGGTCCAGAGGGTGCCTGGACCAGTCTACTCTGGTGACCAGTCTAGTGAATAACCTAGCTGTCATCATAGAGCCTTTGTCCAGTGACTGATAGAGGCAGATACACAGATTCATGGCCAGGCACCAGGTTGAGCTCCGGGAATCCAATCAATGAGAGATAGGAGAGATACTGCAGATGAGGGATATTGAGATCATGATGGGAGATGATCAGCCACAATAGTGGAAGCCCTTCAAATGTGGACTGTGTGGAGTGGTGGCTGTGGAGCCCCAATGGGACTGGACTAGGCCCTCTGGATATGGAAGACGGTTGTTTGGCTCAAACTGTTTGGGGAACACCCAGCCAGGGGGATCAGAATCCATTCCTGCTGCATGGGCAGGGCTTTAGGTATCTGGTGCCTGTAGTGTGGTGCCCTGTGCAGCCTTGGTACAGTGGGAAAGGGCTTGGACCTGTCTAGGCTCAGTGTGCAGGGCTCTGCTGAATCCCCATGGGAGACCTTGATTTGAGGGATGTGCGGATATGGAGTGGCTTGGGAGGGAGGTCTGGGAGATGGGAGGAGGGAGGAGATGGGACTGTGGGTGGTATATAGAGTGAGTAGAAAATTTCTTAATAAAGAAAAGAAATATACATATGGAACACAAGAAATTAGATAAAACAAACATTCTCACCGGTAAAGTTCTACTATCAAAAATATACTTATTGAACACAAGAAATCAGAAAAATAAAATTTCTCATCTGATAATAGTCTAATATCTAAAATATATATTGAACATAATTAGTTAAATAAAACAAAAATTCTTATGTGATAAATGTCTAATACCTAAACTACACATATTGAACACAAGACATCATATATATATTATATATATATATAATACATATATATATATAATTCTCATCTGATATAGGTTTTATATCCAAAATATACATGTTGAACACAAGAAATCAGAAAAATCAAACAAAAATTCATATCTGATAAAGGTCTAAAATCCTAAATATACACATTGAACCAAAGAAATCAGATAAATAAATAAAAAATTCTCACCTGATTAGGGTCTAATTTCCAAAATATACATACCAAATATAATTAGATAAGTAAAACAAAAATTATCATCTGATAATTGTCTAATATCCAAAATATACATATAAAACAGAAGAAATCAGAAAAAGAAAAAAAAATTTCATGTGATAAAGCTCAAATATCAAAAACATAATTAAAGAACACAAGAAATAAAATAAAACAAAAATTCTCTTCTGATAAAGGTCTCATATCAAAAATATACATACTGAACACAAGAAATCAGGTAAAGAAAACAAAAACTCTCATCTGATAAAGTACTAATTTCCAAAATATTCATAATCAAATTCAAGAAATCAAAGAAATAAAAATTCTCATCTGATAAAGATCTAATATGAAAAATATACATACTCAACACAAGAAATCACATAAAAATACAAAAATTCTCATTTGATAAAGGTCTAAAACCAAAAAATTACATATTGAACACAAGAAATTAAATAAAACAGAAATTCTCATCTGATAAAGTTCTAATATCCAAAATATATATGTTGAAATCAAGAAATTAGAAACAACAAAATTCTCACTGGTAGGTCTAATATACAAAATATACATATTGAACAGAATAAATCAGAAAAATAAAACAAAGTTCTCACCAGATGAAGGTCTAATATCCAAAATATACTTATTGAAAACAAGAAATTAGATAGAACAAAAATTCTCACCAGTAGAGTTTTAATATCCAAATTATACATATTGAACACAAGAAATTAGATAAATAAAATAAAAATTGTCACCTGATAAAGGTATAATATACAAAATATACATATTGAAAAAAATCAGAAAAACAAAGCAATAATTATCATCTGACAAAGGTCGAGTACCCAAAATATACATATTGAAAATACTTGGATAAATAAAGCAAAAAATCCTCATTTGATAAAAGTCTAATATCACAAATATACTTATTGAACACAAAAAATTAAATAAAACAAAAATTCTCATCTGATCAAGGTCTAATATCCAAAATTACATATTGAACACAAGAAATCAAATAAAGAAAGAAAAATTGTCATAGGATAAAGGTCTAATATCCAAATTACACATATTGAACACAAGAAGTCAGATAAATAAACAAAAATTCTCATCTGAAAAGGACTAATATCCAAAATATACATGTTGAATCCAAGAAATCAGGTAAATAAAACAAAAATTCTCATCTTATAAAACTTTAATATCCAAAATATACATATTGAACACAAGATATTAAATAAAAGAAAAATTCTCATCTCATAAAGGTCTAATATCCAAAATACATATTGAACACCAGAAATAAGAAAAATAAAACAAAAATTATCATCAGATCAAGGTCTAATACCATAATATACATAGTGAAAACAAGAAATCAGAGAAATAAAACAAAATTCTCATCTGATAAAGGTCTAATATCCAAAATATTTTCATTTAACACAAGAAATTAAATAAAACAAAAATTCTCATCTTTTAAAGGTCTAATATCAAAAATATACACATTGATCCTAAGAAATCAGATAAATAAAAAATTATCATTTGATAATGTTCTAATATCCAAAGTATACACATTGAACATGATAAGATAAATAAAACAAAAAATTCTCATATGATAAATATCTAGTATCCAAAATATACATAAAGAACACATGAAATTAAACAAAACAAAAATCCTCATCTGATGAAGGTCTAGTATCAAAAATACTAGACTGGAATTCAGAAAATAAAACAAAAAATTTCATCTGATAAAGGTCTAATATCAAAAATACACATATTGAACACAAGAAATTAAATTTAAAAAATTGTCATGTTGCCGGGCGGTGGTGGCGCACGCCTTTAATCCCAGCACTCGGGAGGCAGAGCCAGGAGGATCTCTATGAGTTCGAGGCCAGCCTGGACTACCAAGTGAGTTCCAGGAAAGGCGCAAAGCTACACAGAGAAACCCTGTCTCGAAAAATCCAAAAAAAAAAAAAAAAAAAAAAAAAATTGTCATGTCATAAAGGTCTATATCCAAAATATACATATTGAACACAATAAATAAGATAAATAAAATGAAAATTCTCATCTGATAAATGTCTACTATCCATAATATACATTTTGAACACAGATATTCAAAATTTTGTTCAGATGAACAAAAATTCTCAACTGATAAAGGTCGAATATCACAAATATCCACATTTATCAAAAGAATCAGAAAAATAAAACAAATATTCTCATCTGATAAATGTGTAATATCCAAAATTACATATTGAACCCAAAAAAACAGATAAATAAAACAAAAATTCTCATTAAATAAGGGTCTAATATCCAAAATATACATATTGAACATAAGAAATCAGATAAATGAAACAAAAATTCTCATATGATAAAGATCTAATATCCCAAATATACACATTGAATATAATTAGATAAATAAAAAATTCTTATCTAATAAAGTTCTAATATCAGAAATATACATAATGTACACAAGATGTGAGATAAATAAAACAAAAATTCACATCTGATAAAGTTCTAATATCCAAAATATAAATACTGAACACTAGAAATCAGATAAATAAAACAGAAATCCTCATCTGATAAATGTCTAATATCCAAAGTACACATATTGAACATAAGTAGATAAATTACACAAAAATTCTAATCTGATAAACTTCTAATGTCGAAAATTACATATTGTACTCAAAAAATTAAACAAAACAAAAATTTTAATCTAATGAAGATCTTGTATCCTATATATATATATATATATATATATATATATATATATATATTAAACACAAGAAATCACATACATAACCCAAAAATTCTCTTCTGATAAAGGTCTAATATCCAAAATATACATAATGAACGCAAGAAATTAAATAAAACAAAAATTCTCACCTAATAAATGTCTACATGCAAAAATATACATATGGAAAACGAGAAGTCTGATTTTAAATCTTGAGCTGTTTCCCTCATTTATTTAATTTCCTGATGGCTTCCCATTTTTTGTTTGACTTTTTCTCTAATTCTTTAAGGGAATTTTTCATTTCCTCTTTAAAGATCTTTATCATCTTAAGGTCATTTTAAAGGTCGATTTCTTTTGTTTCCTTTGTGTTGGGATGTTCAGGTCTTGCTGATGTAGGCTCTGATGGAGCCATTGTGGGTTTTTTGTTGTTGACTGTAGTCTTGCACTGGCGTCTACCCATCTCTTTTTCCACTTGGTGCAAGCGGTGTCTGTGTCTGAGGGAGGCTCTCTCAGTCAGATCAATACTCTTGGTCCAGTGGGAGCTCTTGATCTAATGGGTTCTGATAGACTGTTTGTCTCAGGGAGAAGCTCTTAGTCCAATTGGCCCTTGTGGGCTCTGTCTCAGGGAGTAGTTGTAATCTTGGCACACAGGTGGGTCGGGAGGGGTGGGACTTGTGAGTTCCAAGGTCTGGTGGGGGATGGTGATAGCCTGAACTGCCTGCAGTAGGTCTGCCTGCCAACTGGCCCGAAACTGGGACTGCAATGGGTAGTGGTGTAGGGATGCAGGGTTGTGCCCCTGGACCCAAAGCCTAGGGGCTAGGGTATTCAGGATTGAGGATAAAGACTCACCTCTTAGTCCAATCGGGTCCTGGTCAGGGAACAGTTGCAGTCTCGAAGGATGGGTGGGATTTGGGGGAGGTGGGGCTTGGTTACAGGGTCTCATGGGGGATGGTGGTAGACCTGTCTGCAGGAGGTCTGCTGCCTGACTGAAATGGAGACAATAAAGAAGACACAAAGTGAGGAAATGCTGGAAGTGTAAATCTGAATAAATGAACAGGAATTACAGATGCAATCATAACCAACAGAGTGCAAGAGATGAAAGAGAGCGGATCTCTGGTGTTGAAGATACGGTAGAGGAAATAGATTCATCAGTCAAAGAAAACACTAAAGCCAACAAAGTCATGACCCAAAATGTCCAAGAAATTTGGGACACCATGAAAAGACCAAACCTAAGAATAATAGGGATAGAAGAATGAAAAGAATACCAACTCAAAGGCACAGAAAATATATTCAACAAAATCATAGAAGAAAACTTTCCTAACCTAAAGAAGGAAATGCCTATAAAGATACCTTTTTCACATGCGAATTCTTCTTTTGTCTGATTTCTTGTGTTCAGTAGGTATATTTTTTATATTAGACCAGTATCAGATCAGAAGTCTTCTTTTGTCTAATTTCTTGTGTTCAATAAATACATTTTTCATGTTAAACCTTTATCACATGAGGATTTTGTTTTGTTTTTCTGATTTCTTGTGTTTTTTGTATATTTTGAATATTAGACCTTTATCAGGTTAGATTTCTTGATTTATTTATCTGATACCATGTGTTCAGTATGCATATTTTGGATATTAGTTCTTTCTCAGGTGAGAATTTTTGTTTTATTTAATCTCTTGTGTTTAATATATATATTTTGATATTAGACCTTTATCAGATGAGAATTTTTGTTTTATTTATCTGATTTCTTGTGTTCAGTATATATACTTGTCATTAGATCTTGATCAGATGAGAAATTTTGTTTTATTTATCTGGTATCCTGTTTTCAATATCTATGTTTTGGATATTAGACTTTTATCCAATGAGAATTTTTGTTTTCATTTATCTAAATATTTTCAATATGTATATTTTGAATATTAGACCTACCTCTAATAATTGTTTTTTCTCATTTATTTTGTTCAACATGTGTATTTTGGATATTAAAATTTTATCACATGAGAATTTTTTTTATTTATGTGATTTCCTTTGTTCAAACTGTATATTTGGATATTAGACCTCTATCAAATGAGAATTTTTCTTTAATATATTTGATTTCTTGTGGTCAGTATGAATATTTTGGATATTAGTTCTTTCTCAGATGAGAACTACTGTTTTATTTAATTTATTGTGTTCAGTATATATATTGTGGATATTAGACTTTTATCAGATCAGAATTTTTGTTTTATTAATCTAATTATGTTCAATATGTACATATTGGATATTAGACATCTCTCAAACGAGAAATTTTGTTTTACATATTTGATTCTTGTGTTCAGTATGCATAATTTTGGATATTACACCTTTATTAGAGGAGAATTTTCATTTAAATTATCTGATTTCTTGTGTTCTGTACGTATATTTTTGATATTACACCTTAATAAGATGAGAATTTTTCTTTTATTTATCCAATTATGTTCATTATGTCTGTTTTGGATATTAGACCTTTATCAGATGAGATGTTTTATTTATCTGTTTTCTTGTGTTCAATATGTATATTTTGGATATTAGACTTACTGCTGATAATTTTTTTCTTATTTATTGTGTTCAATTTATATTTTGGATATTATATATTTATCAGATGAGAATTTTTTTATTTATCTGAATTCTTGTGCTCAATATGTGTGTTTTTGATAATAGACCATAATCAGATGAGAATTTCCGTTTTAATTATCTAATTTCTTGTGTTCAATATGTGTATTATTGATATTAGACATTTTTTGTATTCAACAGGTATGTTTGGGATATTAGACATTATCAGATGATAATTTTGCTTTTATTTAATTTCTTGAGTACAATAAGTACGTTTTTGATGTTAGATGAACATCAGATGACAACTTTTGTTTTATTTATTTGATTTCTTGGGTTAAATATGTATATTATGTATATAAAACATTTATCAGATGACAATTTTTGTTTTATTTATCTGATCTCTTGTGTTCAATATATATTGTGGAATATTAGACATTTATCAGATGACAATTTTTGTTTTATTTATCTAATTATGTTCAATATGTGTATTTTTGATATTAGACCTTTATCAGGTGAGAAGTTTTGTTTTATTTATTTCTTGTGTTCAATAAGAATATTTTTGATATTTTACCTTTATCACATGGGAATTATGTTTTGCTTTTCTGATTTCTTGTGTTCAATATGTATATTTAGGGTATTTGACCTTTATGAGATGAGAATTTTTGTTTTGTTAATTTGATTTCTTGTATTAAATATGTACGTTTTGAATATTAGACTTTTATCATGAGAAAATTTTTGTTTTATTAATTTAATTATGTTCAATATGTACACTTCTGGTATTAGATCTTTGTAAGATTTGAAGTTTTGCTTTATTTATCTGATTTCTTGTGTTCAGTATGTATATTTTTTCATTAGACCTTTATCAGATGAGAGTATTTGTTTCGTTTATCTGTTGTCTTCTGTTCAATATGTATATTTTGTATAATAGACTTTTATAAGATGAGAATTTTCATTTTATTTATGTGATTTCTTGTGTTAAATATGTTTATTTTAGATAACAGTTCTCTGTCATGTGAGAATATTTGCTTTGTTTAATTTCTTGTGTTCAATAAGTATAATTTTGATATTAGCCTTTTATCAAATGAGAATTTTCTTTTATTTACCTGATTTCTAGTTTTCAATTTTGTATATTTTGGATAATGACAATTATCAGGTGATAATTTTGCTTTATTTAATTTCTTGTGTTTCGTGTGTATATTTTGGATATTAGACTTCCTTCAAATGAAAATTTGTTTTAATTTTCTAATTATATTCAATAGGTATATTTTGCATATTAGACCTTTATAAAGTGAGATTATTTTGTTTTATATATTTGATATCCTGTTTCAGTATATAAATTTGGTTATTAGTTTTCTTCAGTTGAGAATTTTTTTTATTTAATTTCTTGTGTTCAGTATGTATATTTTGATATTAGACCTTTATCACAGGATAATTTTCATTTTATTTATCTGATTTCCTGTGTTCAATATATGTATTTTGGATATTAGACCTCTATCAAATGAGAACTTTCCTCTTATTTACTGATTTCTTCTGTTCACTATGTATATTTTTTATATTAGACCTTTATCAGATGTGAATTTTTTTTATTTATCTAATTATATTTTGGATATAAGACCGATTTCAGAGGAGTATTTTGTTTTATTTGTATGATTTCTTTTATTCAATATGTATATTTTAGATATTAGGCCTTTATCAGATGAGAAATTTTGTTTTATTTAATTTCTTGTGTTTAGTATGTATATTTTGGACATTATACCATTAGCAGATGAGAATTTTTATTTTATTTTTCTTATTATATTCAATATGTATATTTTGGTTATTAGACCTTTTTCAGACGAGAATTTTTTGTTTTATTTAATTTCTTGTGTTCAGTATATATATTTTGGATATTAGACACTTATCAGATGAGAATTTTTGTTTTATTTATCTAATTTCTTGTGTGCAATATGCATTTTTTGATATTAGACCTTTATGAATTTAGAATTTTCATTTGTTTTGTTGGATTTTTTTGTATATGTATATTTTGGATATTAGACCTTTAACAGATGAGGTTTTTGCTTTATTCATCTGATTTCTTGTGTTCACTATGTACATTTTTTATATTAGACCTTTATCAGATCAGAATTTTTGTTTTATTTTATTTCTTGTGTTAAGTATCTATATTTTGGACATTAAATGCTTAACAGATGATAATTTTTGTTTTATTTATCTAATTAAGTTCAATATGTATATTTTGGATATTAGACCTTTATCAGATGAGAATTTTTGTTTTATATATTTGATTTCTTGTGTTCAGCATGCATATTTTTGATATTAATACTTTATCAGGTGAGAATTTTTGTTTTATTTATATGGTATACTGCATTCTATATATATATACATTGGATATTAGACATTTGTCTGATGCTAATTTTTGTTATATTAGTCTGATATCTTGTATTCAACATGTATATTTTGGATATTAGACCTTTATCTGATGAAAGATTTTGTTTTATTGATCGGGGTTTCTTCAGTTCAATATGTATGTTTTGGATATTAGACCTTTATCAGGTGACAATTATTGTTTTATTTCTTGCATTCCATATGTATATTTTGGATGTAGACCTTTATCAGATGTGATTTTTTGGTGTTATTTATCTAATTAAGTTCAATATCTATATTGAACTTAATGTATATTTTCAATATAAGACATTTATCAGGTGAGAAATTTTTTTATTTAGCTAGTTATGTTCGATATGTATATTTTGAATATTGCACCTTTATCAGGTGAGAATTTTTAATTGATTAGTGATATCTTGTGTTCAATATGTATATTTTTCGACATTTCTATGATGAAAATTGTTATTTTATTTATCTGATTTCTTCTGTTCAATAGGTTTAATTTAGATATTAGACCTTCATCAGATGAGAATATTTGTTTTATTATTTGATTTCTAGTGTTCAGTATAATATTTTTGATATTGGACTTTTATCAGATGACAATATTTTTTAATTTATAGTGTTCAGTAAATAATATTTGGATATTAGACATTTATCAGATGAGAAATTTTGTTTATTTGATTTCTTTATTTGAATATGTATACTTTAGATATAAGTTATTTATCAGGTGAGAATTATTGTTTCATTTAATTTCTTGAGTTCAATATGTATATTTTGGATATTAGATTTTCATGAGTTGTTAATTTTTTTTAAATTTAATTTAATTTTATTTTACAATACAATTCAGTTCTACATATCAGCCACGGATTCCTTTGTTCTCCTCCTTCCCACCCCCCTCCCCTTCCCCCCAGCCTACCCCCTACTTCCACCTCCTCCAGGACAAAGCCTCCCCCGAGGACTGAAATCACCCGAGTAGACTCAGTCCAGGCCGGTCCAGTCCCCTCCTCCCAGGCCGAGCCAAGCAACCCTGTATAAGCCCCAGGTTTCAAACAGCCAACTCATGCAATGAGCACAGGACCCAGTCCAACTGCCTGGATGCCTCCCAAATAGATCAAGTCAATCAACTGTCTCACCCATTCAGAGGGCCTGATCCAGTTGGGGGCCCCTCAGTCACTGGTTCATATTTCATGTATTTCTTTTTGTTTGGCTATTTGTCCCTGTGCTTTATCCAACCTTGATCTCAACAATTTTTGCTTATATATACCCTCCACTTTCTGGCTAATTGGACTCCCAGAGCTCCACCTGGGGCCAAGCTATGGATCTCTGCATCCAGTTCCCTCAGTAATTGGATGGTGTTCCTAGCATGACAATTAGAGTGTTTGGCCATCCCATCACCAGAGTAGGTCAGTTCAGGCTGTCTCTCAACCATTGCCAGCAGTCTATTGTGGGGGTATCTTTGTGGATTTCTGTGGGCCTCTCTAGCACTTTGCTTCTTCCTATTCCCATGTGGTCTTCATTTACCATGGTCTCTTATTCCTTGTTCTCCCTCTCTGTTCTTGATCCAGCTGGGATCTCCTGCTCCCCCAAGTTCTCTTTCCCTCAACACTCGCCCTTCATTACCCCCACTCATGTCCAGATTGTTCATGTAGATCTCATTCATTTCTCCATCATTGGGTGATCCCTGTGTCTTTCTTGGGGTCCTGTTTTCCAGGTAGACTCCCTGGTGATGTGAGCAGCAGTCCAGTCATCCTTGTTCCACATCTGGTATCCTCCTATGAGTGAGTACATACCATGTTTGTCTTTCTGAGTCTGGGTTACCTCACTCAGGATGATTTTTTATGATCCATCCATTTGCCTGCAAACCTCATGATGTCATTGTTTTTCTCTGCTGAGTAGTATTCCATTGTGTATATGTACCACATTTTATTTATCCTTTCTTCCATTGAAGGGCATCTAGGTTGTTTCCAGGTTCTGGCTATTACAAACAATGCTGATATGAACATAGCTGAGCAAGTGCTCTTGTGGTATGATTGGGCATTCCTTGGGTATATGCCCAAGAGTGGTATAGCTGGATCTTGGGGGAGATTGATTCCCAATTTTCTAAGAAAGTGCCATATTGATTTCCAAAGTGGTTGTACAAGTTTGCATTCCCACCAGCAGTGGAGGAGAGTTCCCTTAGCTCCACATCCTCTCCTGCATAAGGTGTCTTCCTTGTTTTTTGATCTTAGCCATTCTGACAGGTGTAAGGTGGTATCTCAGAGTCATTGGGAAGGCCCCCCTTCTCCAAGACCCCCGGCAGACCCTGCAATCTCCTCGAGTTGTTAATTTTTATTAGATGAGAATTTTTATATTATTTAACTGATTTCTAGTGTTCAATATGTATATTTTGGATTTTAAACTGCTATCAGGTGAGAATTTTCATTTTACTTGTCTGATTTGTTTGTGTTCATTATACATATTTTTGGTATTAAACCTCTACCAGATGAGAATTTTTATTTTGTTTATATGATTTCTTGTGTTCAATATGTATATTTTGGATATGAGACTTTTATCATGCAGGAATTTTTGTTTTAGTTATGTGATTTCTTGTGTTCAATTGGTATATTTTTTGTATTAGTCCTTTATCAGAACAGAATTTTTGTTTTAGTTTATTTCTTATATTCAATAAGTATATTTTTTCATATTAGTCCTTTATCTCATGAGTATTTTGTTTCCTTTTTCTGATTTCTTTTGCTCAAGATGTGTATTTTGGACACTAGACTTTTATCAGGTGAGAATTTTCCTTTTATTTATCTGATATCTTGTATTCAATATGTATATTTTGAATATTACACCTTTATGAGATGAGAATTTTTGTTTTATTTACTCTTGTGTTTAGTAAGTATGTTTTGGATACTAGACTTTCATGAGATAATAGTTTTTGTTTTAATTAATTTACTGTGTTCAGTATGTTTTTTTTATAAAAGACCTTTACTAGATGAGCATTTTTGTTTTATTTATCTGATTTCTTATGTTTAATATATATATATATATATATTGGATATTAGAGTTTTATCAGATGAGAAATTTTGTTTTAAATATACATATTGAACACAAGAAATCATATAAACATAACAAAAATTCTCATCTGATTGAGGTTTAATATCAAAAATATGCATAATGAACACAAAAAAAAATCAGACAAATAAAATGAAAGTTCTCATCTGAATAATTTCTAATATCAAAAATATACATACTGAACACAAGAAATTAATTAAAACAAAAATTATCATCTAATAATTTTTTGTGTTTTCAATATGTATATTTTGGATATTAGATATTTGTTAGGTGAGAATTTTTGTTTTATTTACTCTCCTGTGTTTACTATTAGGTGAGAATTTTTGTTTTATTTACTTTCCTGTGTTTACTATGCATATTTTCAATATTAGACTTTTATCAGATGAGAATTTTTGTTTTATTTATCTAATAATATCAATATGTATATTTTGGATATAAGACCTTTGTCATGTGAGAACTTTTGTTTTATTGATCTGATTTTGTCTGTTCAACATCGATATTTTGGTTATTAAAACTTTAACAGATGATAATTGTCACTTTATCTGATTTCTTGTTTCAAATTGATATATTTTTTATATAAGAACTTTATCAGAACAGAATTTTTGTTTTATTTTATTTTTTGTGTTCAATAAGTATATTTTTATATTAGACCTTAATCACTCGATTTTATTTTGTTTTTCTGATTTCTTGTGTTCTATATGTATATTTTGTATTTTAAACCTTTATGAGGTGAAAAGTTTTGTTTTATTGATCTGATTTCTTGTTTCAATATGTGTATTTGCATAATAGACCTTTAGCAGATGAGAATTTTTGTTTGATTATATGATATATTGCATTCCATAGGTATATTTTTGATACTTGACCTTTATCAGATCAGAATTTTTGTTTTATTCATCTAATTATGTTCCACATGCATATTTTTAATATTAGACATTTATCAGATGAGAATTTTTCTTTATTTAATTTCTTGTGTACAGTATGTGTATTTTATTTATTAGACCTTTATCAGGTGAGAATTTTGTTTGATTTATGTGATTTCTTGAGTTTTTTATATATATTTGGATATTAGACTTTTGTCATGTGAGAATATTAGTGTTTCAATTTCTTGTGTTCCTTAAGTATATTTTGGAATACTAGACCATTAACAGGTGAGAAAATTTATTTTTCTAAATATTTCAATACATGTATTTTGGATATTATACCTTATGAGATGAGAATTTTTGTTTTCTTTTATGATTTCTTGTGTTCAATATATATATTTTGGATATTAGAGCTTAATAATATTTGATTTTGTGTTTTATTTAATTTCTTGTGTTAAGTATGTATATTTTAGAAATCACCACATCATCAGGTGAGAATTTTTGTTTTATTCAAATTCTTGTGTTCATTATGTATATTTTTGATATTAGACCTTTATCAGATGAGACTTTTTGTTTTGTATATTTGATTTCTTATGTTATTTTGCATATTTTGGATATTAGTTCTTTATTAAGTGAGAATTTTTGTTTTATTTAATTTCTTTTGTTGAATGTGAATATTTTTGATATTAGACCCTTATCAGGTGAGAATTTTTGTTTTATTTATCTAGTGTCCTGTGTTTAAAATGTATATTTTAAATACTAGACATTTATCAGGTGAGAATTTTTTATTCGTCTAATTTCTTGTGTTCAATATTCATATTGTGCATATTAGACCTTTATTAGAGGAGAAATTTTGTTTAATTAATCTAATTTTTTATGGTCAATATATATATATATATTGAATATTAGACCTTTATCAGGGGAGAATTTTAGTTCTTTGTCAGTTGAGAACTTTTATTTAATTAATTTATTGTGTTCAGTGTGCATATTTTAGATAATAGATTTTAATCAGATGAGAATTTTTGTTTCATTTATTTAAATATGTTCAATATGTATATTGTTGATATTGGACATTTATCAGGTGATAATTTTTATAGTAGTAGTCTGATACCTTATGCTCAGCATGTATATTTGGATATTAGACATTTATCTGATGAGACTTTTTGTTTTATTTTTCTGATTTCTTGGGATAAAACGTATATTTGGATGGGAGACCTTTATCCGAAAAAATGTTTTATTTATTTTTTTTATTTCTTAGGTTCATTATGTATATTTTGGATATTCGAATTCTGTCAGATGAGAGGTTTTGTTATATTTATTTGATTTCTTAGGTTCAATATGTAAATTTTGGATATAGACCTTTTTTTGGTGAAAATGTTTCTTTTATTTAATTTATTTTGTTCAATATGTGTAGATGTAACCAACCATCTTTTTAAATAAGAAACGCAGAACCAGCCGGGCGGCGGTGGCGCACGCCTTTAATCCCAGCACTCAGGAGGCAGAGGCAGGCGGATCTCTGTGAGTTCGAGGCCAGCCTGGGATACCAAGTGAGTCCCAGGAAAGGTGCAAAGCTACACAGAGAAACCCTGTCTCGAAAAACAAAAAACAAAAAACAAAAAAAAAAAAGAAACGCAGAACCAATGCAAAGAAGAAAGCCAAGAGGTCAGAGCTAAGAGCTAAAACCTTACCCTTCCTCCTGTGGTGGTCCTACCTCTCCAAAACAGAGCTACTTCCTGTGTTAAACTCTTTATATAGACTTTCTGTTCTGCCTTCTCATTGGTTGTAAACCCAACCACATGACCGCCTCATCACTGCCTGTCTGTACAGACCTCCAGGTCTTCTATGGTTGGTATTGAGATTAAAGGCGTGTGTATCCAATGCTGGCTGTATCCCTGAACACACAGAGACTTACCTAGCTATGCCTACCAAGTGCTGGGATTAAAGGCATGCGCCACCACCGCCTGGCTTTCCTATGGCTTGCTAATAGCTCTGACCCTTGGGCAACTTTATTTATTAACATACAAATAATATTTTAGTACAAAATAAAATATCACCATATTTCCCCTTTTCTATTTTAATAAAAAGGAAAAAGTTTATAACTAACATAAGAAAAACTATATACAAAAGTACAATAGCTATATACAATATATACAAGTAATAAATACCTAAACAATGTCTAGTCCATTTGTATTTGACAAATTCAGAGAAAATAATTCCATTATCTATCCTATTGTGTCTAATTCACTTTCTATCCTTATTAATCTTCAACTATAACTAACTAATATTCAACTCCCTCAGAGACCCAAGAAGGAAATAATATTAGCTAACAAAAATAAAAACAGGAAGTACATGCAAGCAATTTCCAAAAAAATTGTGAGTTGACAGAAACAGCCAGCTGTCTGGACAGTCACCTGAGGTTTCTCCGCAGTGCTGGGGCATCATCTTCAGCCTATAGGCTTAGCGTATCTGACAGACTCATTTGTGAAGTAGGATGTACACAAGGTCAACAGTTCAACCTCACATTGGGTGAGAGCAGTCTATATATCAGAAACACCTGAATTCCACTAGTGTCATGTCATGATTCAGGATTTTAAATTATGGAAATTGTTGATGGTTTTTTAATTCAGCTGTCCATTCTTATAGGCTATGTGTGTATGTGGCTTCATCTCAGCATCCCGTTCTTCTCCACATCCCTCTATTAAATGCCATTCTACTATTGGGAGGCATGAGCTTAGTCACTCTTCAAGAATAACTGTTTCAGCTGCTGTTCCATAGCACATCAGAAGCCATCGGCCCACTGCCTGTTCAGCTGCCTTCAAAGAAAAGGCACTGTACCTTTTCCAGATTGCGAAGGCCACTTCAGGGATGGTGCCATATTGTCCTGTCCTCAGAAGATGCCTTTTGATAAAGCCATAAACACACTTGATTTGGCAAAAATAGTACTCCTTTGTTTTGTGTCTCGTCTGTCCTGTTTGTCAGCAATTGATTTGAGGATACTTTGTTGTCCAGTGGCTAACTTTTGCCACAATGAAAGTTATCCCTAATTGTAGTTTTTTTCAATGCCCATATTTTCTCTGAAGTAAATTGGTACTGCCAGGAGCCGACATGTCTCATAGTCATAACAAAAAAGAAAAATTTTCTAAGTTATTAAAATATTTTAAATACCATATTCTGTAGATCTCTGAAGGGTTTGAAGATGACCTGTCTATCTAAAATATATCTGCTCAATCTTGAAAAAATACCTAATTTGACTACAAGTTCTATTATAATGTCTAACTACTAACTTTCATATCTTTATATCCTAATAGTTGATAATAATAACATTCAAGGATCAGAAAATTGTATTACATTGTTAAATGAACGGTATAAATACAGTAAGAAATATACAAATATGTATATTTTTGATATTAGACTTTTATAAGTTGAATTTTATTTATTTAATTTGTGTTCAATAACTATATGTTTGATATTTGACATTTATCACATGAGAATTTTGTCTTCTTTTATGATTTCTTGTGTTCAATATGTATATTGTTGATATTGCATCTTTATCAGAAGAGAATTTTTGCTTTATTTACTTATGTTTAATATGTACAATTTTAGTATTAAACTTTTATTAGATTAGAATTCTTCTTTTCTTTAGTTTTTTTGTGTTCAATAATGATACTGTTGATATTAGACCTTTATCAGATGAGAATTTTTATTTTATTTATCTAATTTCTTGTGCTCAATATGTATATTTTTGATATTTGACCTCTACAAGATAAGAATTTTTGTTTTATTGAAATTCTTGTGTTCAATATGTTTATTTTGGATATTAGAATTTTCTCAGTGAAAAATTTTTATTTATTTTCTCATATAGTATAAATACATTTTAATATTTGACCATTATCAGATGAGAATTTTCATTATATTTATCTGATTTTTGATGTTCAGTGTGGTTTTTTTTGTTTTTAGACTGTTAACATTTGAGAATTTTTGTTTTATTTATCTGTTTTCTTTTCATCAATGTGTATATTTTGGATATTAGAACTTTACCTGCAGAGAATTTTTCTTTTATTTAATTTTTGTGTTCGATAAGTATATTTTTGATATTTGAATTTTATCACATGAGAATTTTGTCCTGCTTATGATTTCCTGTGTTCAATATGTACATTTTGGATATTAGGCTTTTTTCAGATGAGAATTTTTGTTTTGTTTATCTGAATTCTTGTGTTCAATGTATATTTTTTTATTTGACTGATATCAGATGAGAATTTTTATTTCATTTAATTTCATGTGTTCAACAAACGTATTTTAGTTATTAGACTTTTATCAGATGAGAATATTTGTTTTATTGGAATTTTTGTGTTTAATATGCATATTTTGGATAATAGACTTTTATCAGATAAAAGTTTCTATTTTATTTAATCTCCTATGTTAAATATATGGTATACTTTTATCAGAGGAGAATTTTTTCATTTACCTAATAATATTCTATACATATTTTTTTTTATTTTATAATTTAATTTAATTTTACATATCAGCCATGGATTTCCCTGTCCTCCCCCTCCCTCCCCCGCCTCCTCCAGCCCATCCCCCATTACCATATCCTCCAGGGCAAAGACTCCTCCAAGGACTGAGATCAACCTGGTCAAGTCAGTCCAGGCAGGGCCAGTCCCCTCCTCCCAGGCCGAGCCAAGCAAACCTGCATAGGCACCAGGTTTCAAACAGCCAACTCATGCAATGAACACAGGACCTGGTCCCACTGCCTGGATGCCTCCCAAACAGATCAAGCCAATCAACTGTCTCATCCATTCAGAGGGCCTGATCCAGTTGGGGACCCCTCAGACATTGGTTCATAGTTCATGTGTTTCCGTTAGTTTGGCTATTCGTCCCTGTTCTTTTTCCAATCTTGGTCTCAATAATTCTCACTCAAAATCCCTCCTCTTTCTCGCCAAATGTACTCCTGGAGCTCCACCTGGGGCCTGGCCTTGGATCTTTGCATCTGCTTCCCTCAGCCATTGGATGAGATTTCTAGCACAACAGTTAGGGTGTTTGGCCATCCTATCACCAGAGTAGGTCAGTTCAGGCTTTCTCTCGACCATTGCCAGTAATCTTTTGTGGAAGTATCTTTGTGGATGTCTGGGGACCTCTCTAGTATTTTGCTTCTTCCTATTCTCATGTGGTCTTCATTTATCTTGGTCTTTCATTCCTTGTTCTCCCTCTCTGTTCTTGATCCAGCTGGTATCTCCTGCTCCTCTAAGCTCTCTTCCCCTCGACCCTTGACCTTCATTACTCCCACTCACATCCAGGTTGTTCATATAGATCTCATCCATTTCTCTGTCATTGGGCTATCCCTGTGTCTTTCTTAGGGTCTTGTTTTCTAGGTAGCCTCCATGGAGATGTGAGTAGCAGTCTAGTCTTCCTTTGTTTTACATCTAGTATCCTCCTATGAGTACATACCATGTTTGTCTTCTGAGCCTGGATTACCTCACTCAGGATGATTTTTTCTAGATCCATCCATTTGTCTGCAAACCTCATGATGTCATTATTTTTCTCTGCTGAGTAGTACTCCATTTTGTATATGCACCACATTTTATTTATCCCTTCTTCCATTGAAGGGCATCTAGGTTGTTTCCAGGCTCTGGCTATTACAAACAATTCTGATATGAACATAGCTGAGCAAGTGCCCTTGTGGTATGATTGAGCAATCCTTCGGTATATGCCCAAGAGTGGTATAGCTGGGTCTTGGGGGATATTGATTCCCAATTTTCTAAAAAAGTGTCATATTGATTTCCAAAGTGGTTGTACAAGCTTGCATTCCCACCAGCAGTGGAGGAGAGTTTCCCTTCCTCCACATCCTCTCCTGCATAAGGTGTCTTCAGTGTTTTTGATCTTAGCCATTCTGACAGGTGTAAGGTGGTATCTCAGAATCATTTTGATTTGCATTTCCCTGATGACTAAGGATGTTGAGCAATTCCTTAAATGTCTTTCAGCAATTTGAGAATTAAAGACTTCCTAGAGTTCAATGAAGAGAAGGGTACAATGTACCCAAACTTATATTACACTATGAAAGCAGTAGTAAAAGGAAAGTTCATAGAACTAAATGCCTACATAAAGAAGTTTGAGATATCTCACACTAGTGGCTTAACAGCACATCTGAAAGCTCTAGAGCAAAAAGAAGGAAATTCAACCAGGAGAAATAGATGTCAGAAAATAATCAAATTGAGGACTGAAATCAATAAAGGAGAAACAAAGAGAACAAAACAAAATTCAATGAAACAAAAAGTTGGTTCTTTGAGAAAAACCAAGAAGATAGACAAACCCCTAATCAAACTAACCAAAAGACACAGAGAGAGAATGTCCAGATTAAAAAAAAATCAGAAAAGAAAAGAAGACATAACAACAGAAAATGAGGAAATATGGAGAATCGTCAGGTCATAATTCAAAAACCTGTACTTGACAAAATCAAAAACTCTAAAAGAAATGTACAATTTTCTGAATAGATACCAAATACACAAACTAAATCAAGACCAGATAAACAATTTAAATAGACCTATAACCCCTAAGGAAATAGAAGCAGTCCTTTAAAGTTTGTCAACCAATAAAAGCCCAAAGCCAGATGGTTTCAGCAAAGATTTCTACCAGAATTTCAAAAAGAGTTTATACTGATACACCTCAAATTGTTCCACACACAAGAAACAGAATGATTATTGCCAAATTGCTTTTTGAGGCTTTAGTTACCCAAATCAAACAAAGATACAAGAAAGAAACATAATTACAGAATAAACAACCCTCATGAACATAGATGGATATGTACTCAGACATACTGGCAAACCAAATTTAAGAACACATCAAAATATCATCCACCATGATCAAGTAGGCTTCATGAAAGAAATGCAGTCATGGTTCAACATACAAAAATCTGTGTGTGTAATTCATCATATAAACAAACTGAAAGAAAAGAAATACATGATATTCTCATTAGATTCTGAAAAAGCCTTTGAAAAAATCCAACACCCCTTCATAATACCCTCAAGGTCTTGGAGAAAGAAGAAATACAAGGAACATTCCTAAACATAATAAAGGCAATTTACAGCAAGCCGACAGCCAACATGAAATTAAAGGGAGAAAAACTCAAATATCCAAAATATACATACTGTACACAAGAAATTAAACAAAAGATAAATTCTCATCTGATAAAGGTCTAATATTAAAAATATGTATATGGAACATAATTAGATAAATAAAACAAAAATTCTTATCCGATAAAGGTCTAATATCCCAAATATATTCATATTGAACACAAGAAATCATATAAACAACTGAAAATTCGCATCTTACAAAGGTCTAATATGAAAAATATACATAAGGACACAAGAAATCAGATTAACAAAACAAAAATTCTCACCTGATAAAGGTCTAACATTGAAAATATACATGAAGAAAACAAGAAATCAGAAAAACAAAACAAAATTCTCATGTAATAAAGGTCTAATATGAAAAATATACTTACTGAACAAAAGAAATAAAATAAAACAATAATTCTGTTCTGATAAAGGTCTAATATAAAAAATATACCTATTGAAAACAAGAAATCAGGTAAATAAAACAAAAAATTCCCATCTGTTAAAGGTTTAATATCCCAAATATCCATGTTGAACAGAAGAAAACATATCAATATACAAAAATTCTCACCTGATAAAGGTCTAATATCCAAAATATACATATTGAACACAAAAAATCAACTGCATAAAACACAAACTGTATGCTCAAAATATATATTATATACAAAATATGCAATATTGATATTATGAGATAAATAAAATAAAAATTCTCATCTGATAAATGTCTAATATGAAAAATATACATAGTGAACACAAGAAATAAAAAAAAAAACAGAAAATATCACCTAATATAATTATCACCTAATATAATATCAAAAATATACATATTGAATACATGAAATCACAAATAAAACAAAAATTCTCCCCTGATAAAGGTCTAATAGTCAAAATATACATACTGAATATAAGAAATTAAATAAAAGAAAAATTCTGTTCTGATAAATGTTTAATATCAAAATATGTATATGGAACATAATTAGATAAATAAAACAAAAATTCTCATCTGATAAAATTCTAATATCCAAAATATACATACTCAACACAAGAAATTAGATAAATAAAACAAAAATTCTCATCTGATAAAGGTCTAATAACAAAATATACACATTGATCCCAAGAAATCATGTAAATAAAACAAAAATTCTCATCTAATAAAGGTCTGATATCCAAAATATACATATTGAACACTTGAATTCAAATAAATAAAACAAAATTTCTCATCTGATAAATGTCTAATATCCAAAAAATAAATACTGAACACAAGAAATTAAATATAACAAAAATATCTCACATGATGAAGAATTAATATCCCAAATATACATACTGAACACAAGAAATCAGATAAATTAAACAAAAATTCTCACCTAATAAAGGTCTAATATTCAAAATATACACATAGAACACAAGAACTCAGAAAAACAAAATTCTCATGTGGTAAAGATCAAATATGAATAATATTCTTACTGAACACAAGAAATTAAATGAAACAAACATTCTGAACTGATAAAGGTCTAATATCAAACACATCCATATTGGACATAATTAGATTAATAAAAAAATAATTCTCATCTGATAAAAGTTTTATATCCAAAATATACATACTGAATAGAAGAAATAAATTAAATAAAAATTCTCTCACCTTATAAAGTACTCATATCCAAAATATGCAAGCTGAACACAAGAATTCAAATATATAGAAAAAAATTCTCATCTGATAAAGGTCATTATCAAAATATACATACTGAATTCATGAAATAAGAAAACACAAAATTCTCACCAGTAGGTCTAATATCCAAAGCATGAACATTGAACACAAGAAATTAAACAAAACAAAACTTCTCATCTGCTTAAAGTCTAATATCCAGAATATACACAGTGAACAGAATATATCAGACAAATCAAACAAAATTCTCATCAGATAATGGCTTAATATCAAAAATATATTTATTGAACACAAGAAATTATATAAAACAAATTTCACACCATTAAATTTCTAATATCCAAAATATACATATTGAATATTAGAAATCAGATATATAAAACAAAAATTGTCACGTGATAAAGGTCTAATATCCTACGTATTTTATTGAACCTAATAAATTAGAATAAAAAAATTTTCACATGTGAAGTTCTCATATACAAAATACATCTATTAAACAATAAAAATCAGATAAATAAAACAAAAATTCTCACATGATAAAAGTATAATAAACAAAATATACATATTAAACACAAGAAAGCAGAAAAACAAAACAAAAATTCTCATCTGATAAAGGTAAATATCAAAAGTATACATAATTAATGCAAGAAATAGGATAAAAAACAAAAATTTTCATCTGATAAAGGTCTGATATACAAACAGATCCCAAGAAATCAGATAAATAAAACAAAAATTCTCAACTTATAAAGGTCTGACTATAAAAATATCCATATTGAACACAGGAAATTAAATAAAACAAAAATTCTCATCAAATAAAGGTGTAATATCCCAAATTTACATATTGAACATAATTAGATAAATAAAATAAAAATACTCATCACATAAAGGTCAAATATCAGATGTATAATTATTGAACACAATAAATTAAATAACACCAAAATTCTCCTCTGATAAAGTCCTAATATCCAAAATATACTTGTTGAACACAAGAAATCAGATAAATAAAACAAAAATTCTCACCTGATAATGGTCTAATATCCAAAATATAAATATAGAACGCAAGAAATTAGAAAAACATGTTTGTCTTTCTGAGTCTGGGTTAACTCACTCCGGATGAATTTTTTTCTAATTCCATCCATTTGCTTGCAAACCTCATGATGTCATTGTTTTTCTCTGCTGAGTAGTACTCCATTGTGTATATGTACCACATTTTCTTTATCCATTCTTCAGTTGAAGGTGATCTAGGTTGTTTCCAGGTTCTGGCTATTTCAAATAATGCTGCTACGAACATAGCTGAGCTTGTGTCCTTGTAGTATGAGTGAGCATTCCTTGGGTACATGTATGTAGTCACTCATAAGTGGATACTAGATGTAAAGCAAAGGATAACCAGACTGCAACTCACAACTTCAGGGAGGCTACCTAGTAAAGAGAACCCCAAGAAAGACACAGGGATTGCCCAGCGACAGACAAATGGATGAGATCTACATGAGCAAATTGGATGTGACGGGGTGGTGGTGGGGTAATGAAGGGCAAGTGTCAGAGGAAAGAGAGCTTAGGGGAGCGGAATGTCCCACCTGGATCAGGAACAGAGAGGGAAAACAATGAAAGAGATACCATGATAAATGAAGACCCTATGAGAATAGGAAGAAGCAAAGTGCTAGAGAGATCCCCAGAAATCTGCCAAGATACCTCCACAATAGAGTACTGGCAATGGTCAAGAAAAAGCCTGAACTGACCTACTCTGGTGATTGGATGGCCGAACACTATAGCTGTCATGATAGAACTCTCATTCAATGACTAATGGAAGAAAATGCATAGATTCATGACCAGGCCCCAAGTGGAGCTCTTGGGAGTCCAATCAATGAGAAAGAGGAGGGATTGTATGAGTGAGAGATGTTGAGACCATGATTGGAAAAAGCACAGGGACAAATAGCTGAACTAGTGGAAGCATGGAAGCATTATCAGTTTCCATGACATCTGCAGCTCTTCCCTGGACATTCTATTGTATCCTGGAGAGCCCTGGCTACTTCTGTGATGTCACCTATGTTGTGGCAATACCAACTGCCCTTGGGAAGTTTATTCAGTGCCTTCCCCATTTACTGATGAACATGATGGCATACTGAATAGTTTAATTCAGAAAGAGATGGAGAGGGTAGAGAGACCAGAGAGTGACAGAAGAAAGCTGACCTTCAGCCTCAGTGTAAAACATCAAGAAAGAAACAGTCAAGAGAATGGTGTAATGAGTTCTGTGCAGGAAAATGGAAGCTTCCTGGAGGAAGTGGGGTTGAGCTGAATCTTCCAGTAATGGGGCACAAAAAACTGGAGTCTCCGGGAACCAACAGAACTTCCCTGTTTGTCATAGCTCTTGAAATTCAAGGATTTCAGGATATTAATTGTTCTGGCTCAGAAGTCAGGAACTGGTAAGGCCAAAGCTTTATGCTGGGAACTCTTGGCTTTCATTGCTTTTGGAGGATAGGCATTGATGTGTGAACATGAGACCAACATTAAAGAGAGAGGGATTAATGAGGTGTGCCCATTTCAAGGCAAGACATCACTGTACTTCAACCACACTGGCTAACTTTGGGTACTTCCCAGCTACTCTGTGTTTCTGAGTTGTCAGTGAGGTAACTTTTTGAGTCTGGTGACCATGTTCTGCCCTTGAATGTCTTCTCCATCAATAGTTATATGGTTAGAGTGACCTCTAAAGATATTTGGGGAACCTCTAAATGATTGGGGTGATTGTGAACTATGGCAATTTTCTCCTGACTCATAAACCCACAGGCTTGTGAACACTGCAGCCAAGTTAAATTCTGAGTCTGCAGCTGTGAATAACCTTGAAGAAGCTATCTCCTTGATTACTTGGAGCATGTGCTATGAGGGCAGAGAAAACCAGATAGCTGAGATAACCACTTCACTTCAAATAGAGGAAAAAGCTGAGTTCCCTAGCAGGGGCATCTGAAGCATGGGACAAAACAATTTGGGGTATCATTGAGTCATTGGTAAATGAGCTTTCTCAAACATTTCATTAGGACTCAGGGTGGCCTGTCCATCCTCTTTGCCTTGTCATACTGCAAGTTAATTTGTGTTCATCTACCCACAAGGAGCACCAGGGAGCAACCATCCCACCAAACCTTCCTCACCAAGATGCAGGTGAAGCAGAAGGTGCAGAGACTGACCAGTCAGCTACAGCAAATGACCATTGAAAGAAATTAGCAGTGAGATCACCTGATCTTTATCACAGAAGAGAGCATGAAGAATACGTATGCATTCTGTCAAACCCTGTGGTTTCAATCTCAGGTCCACACTGTCATTAATTTATTTTATATAAGGTCTGTGTTTCTGGTAGGCTGCATCTTCAGGGTATGCCTTTGCCCAAAATCATGTCTCTTAACTCCTCCCAAAGGCAGAACCTCAAATGTGGACAGGAATGACATGAGGACAAAGACAATTCTGCTTCCTCTAAAAAGAAACAAAAACAGAGCCTGTGGCATGAGTCATAGTACTCATGGACTGAGGCATTAGCATGTGAGTTCCCATGCATTTGAAGAGTTTCTATCAAGTGCTGGCTAGTGTGATAAGTTGGTTGCTGTGATTGCTTTGTTACTTGCTTGGAAAGGCCTTGTGTGTTTGATTCTCCAAGCAGCAATTGGAGAGGCCTAGTCATACATCTAAATGTGTGGATATAAGGACTGATACTGATCCCTGCTCCTTTGTTGCTCTCTAAGAGGACATACCTGCATGCATTTGTTCAGCATCCAATTGATAGAGTTCTCCCACTCGTACTCAATCTCTCTTTCTCTGTCTCCCTAAGTATCTCTTTCTCTGTCTCTCTAAGTCTCTCTTTCTCTGCCTCTCTGTCTCTCACACACATGTGTATGTGTTGTGTATTTTTTGACGTGTTTGTGCATGTATCTCCCCCTAGTCCCTGCAATCAGGTATCTGTGGTTGGGCATGAGCAGTTCCCTATCTCACAGTTCCCAGGTGATACCTTGGTGAAAATTTGGAGCATCAAATTGAGCATTATAGTTCTGCCAGTGTACTTATTTTAGTGACACATAGATATACCCTTGAGGAGTTTATAAATCTGTCATGATGTTGAGTCCCATCCTGAAAACTGTTCATGATGTTATTTTAGTCTCCATTGTGACAGGTACAGAAATGGAGAATTTGTTTTTAAGACGGGACAAACATCTTCACAGATTCTGGAGGGTCCAGACCTGTGGAATAGACACTAGGTAAATTCTTAGACAGCTATTTCAGCAAACCTACTGAGAGAGCTCATGTACCTCCACCTCCTATCATCTAAACAGCCTGCCTCTGCTAGGCTAGGGTCAGAATAGCTGTAAGTAAATTGTGTGCAACTCTGTGGGGTTGGTCCCAGGTTTCGGCACCAGCAATGTAAGTAAATTTGTTGCAACAACTCTGGGGAAAGGTGTCCTGACTACCTGGGGCATCAGGCAACACCTTGATCTGCTTAGGACAGCTCTGATGGCTGGAAATGCAAGGATACTATTTAGCCCTGGAGTGCAAGGTATCCCACACACCTTGAGCTTCTCAGAACAGCAGCTGTGCCCTGAAGGTGTCCTGGACACCTGGAGCTGTTTAGCAACAGCTCTTTTGTCTGGAACACCAAGGAGACAGTTTAACCCTGGAGGGTGAGATATCCTGGAAACCTCATGCTGCTTACAACAGCTCTGCCCTGATGATGTAAGATAAACAACTGATTGCCGAGTATCCTACTTTAGTACATTTCTACCAAATACATGAAAATGTGGCTTTGAATATACACATAAAGTATTTAATGCTTCTTATGTTCTTTTCTATTAAACATTTTAAAATTAACATTGTTGTGTTGTCAAAACAGCACACACTGGGAGTAGATTATCTACTCTTGGACTTGTACTCTGCAGGTAGAAACATGAGGACCATGAGTTCAAATGCATCCTTGAATCATTACTGAAATCCATGCCAGGCTTTATATAAACAACATAATCTCAATGGAATTTGTGAAAACATGAAATGAAAACCAAACACCACAACCCACCACCCTTTCACAGACACTCTTACTCAGAAAGCATGATCATACACTGCCTGATGTTTAAATAAACAATAGACTAGTAAGATGATGGGCTTCCCATTTTATGTATTACAGCAGAAAGATACATATCACTAAGTAAAAACACAATGGAAGATGAGCAAAAGCCACAGAAGGAATATAAAGACCACAAAAGTAAATTTAACTAAATGAATTTGACACACTTATAGCACACTTTGATATCTACCTCAAATGTTTCAAAATAGAAATGAAAGGGCATTGATCTCCCCATCAGTCTTGACTAAACATAGTAACTAATTTACTTCCTTCAAGACTATGATAAAAGAAAATGAAGTAAGATCTTTTTCTTTAAGCTGACAACAACTGTGATGTCTAAAATCTATACCAAATTGTTTACATGAATAAAATTTTACTCTTGTATGTGTTTGTCCCTATTTCCTGATTTTAACATGATATAAAAAGGTTTTAAAATATTTTCTTGGCTAGAGACATGGTTGGGCATTTAAGGAAAGCTCATTCCCAGGAATAAGACTTGATTTTGACAACTTCCTTTAGTTCTTGCTACAAGAAGATCCTAGTCTAACATTTTCAGAAAATACCATGCAAATTCACATACCTCACCAAAAAAGTGTACTGACATCACATAATTAAAATTAAAACAACTCTTTAAAAAACACAATTTTTCACTGATGAAAACTTTTTCATTTGTAAGCATGCATTCCTATAATACATGTATTGAGACATTTAAAGGTTTACAGAGATTTTCTTCTTTGTGAATTGGTTCATGTAACAGAAAGCAAGCATATGTGCTTGAAGTCAGAGAAATACTTTTCAGTTGGCAGTATAACTTGTGAAGGTTTAGGAAATGCTATTCTGCTGAGGAAATATGTCACTTGGGGTACGCTTTGATCAATTACATCCACACATCATTTTCACTTCCCACTCACTGCTTCATACTGCCAGCTAAGTATGTGAGCTCTCAATTTAGCTGCCATGTCTGACACTTGATGCCATGCCACTAACATGTTGATCCTGGGGCCAAATAAAACTCATTATAAGTTAACATAGACATTACGTAACAAGAACAGAAAAGGAACTAATAAAAATCCATAAAGTTTTACACCTGAATTAGTTATTTCATGCAATTGAAGAGGAGTTTAAAATCTAAAAATATTACATTATTATTTAAATTCATAGTGGAAGTGTTTAGCTCTGGAAGGAAAAGTTCCCTGAGTATCAAAAGTTAGGCTACACCTATAGTTGGGATTGGAAGGTATCCTGGTTATATACAATTGACAGGAGAAAGATATCCTGGCTGTTGGGGTGTCAGGCTCTACCTGAAGCTGTGCAGGAAAGGTTTCCAGGATACCTATAGCTCTCAAAAAAAAAGCTGTGAAAGGAAGCTGGATACCTAAAGCTGTGAGGAGATAGGAATACTGACTTAGAAAGTTAGGCTAGTTCTGAACGTTTGTCCCAGTGTGGGAGGGTTTACTTGAAGGATGTGGCAAACCTGCTCCTCTCCAAAAATGAACAAATAAAGCTTAGCTGTGCTACACACAGCTAAGACAGATTTCCAGCAGATCTGTCCTTTGCTGCTCTACTCCACTCCCTGAAGAGAATTTTCCAGCAGAGTTGTCCATTGTTTCTCTGTTCCACTCCAGTAGCGAGTTTCCAAGCAGAGATGTCAATTGCTTCTCTGCTGGTCTCCACTAGGGAGATTCCCAGCAGAGATTCTGCTCTGCTCTAGCAAAAGATCTTCATCCAAATCTAATTCAAGAGATTTATATAGGGGAGAGGAATCCAGAGGAGTGACTGCCTGTGTCCATGTGTAAAAGGGCCGCTGACAGCTGAACAGACACTGGACTTATAAGGGGCTTAATAGTGGTGGAGATTTCCAGGGAAAAGATTCTGAGGATAGGGATTGTTGGATTTCAGGCTCAAGCTCAGAGATTGGGAGGCTTTCATGTGCAGTGATTGGTTGGTTTTGTGCTCAGGGATTGGTTGGTTTTTCTGTCATGGATTGGTTGGCATTGTGCTCAGATGGTCAGAGGTAGAATGTATTTTTTTGGCTCTGGTTTCAGTGTAAAACTGAATTTTTCACTGGCTCTGGATTTTATTTTCAGGTGTGTTTCTTTGACTGACCTTTTATCCTACACACAGGGCTTTATAAACTACTAAATTCAATTAATCCATGATTTTACAAGGGCAAACATTGTAAAAATGGACATCATAATGCATGAACAGATTGCTGACATTGTCAAATTGTTTTTTACAGAAAGAACACCCTTGTGTAACTGAATGCAATTATTTTGGATAAGGATCTTACTAAATATTTTATAATAATAATCCCTCAGTACTTTTTTGCAGGTACTCAAAGACTATTGTAATATGCAAAGGCTTTAAGAGATTAACTGCACAGAAATAAAAATTTATTCGTGTATAAAGAGCAAAATTGTACAACACTGACTATATTTTTAAGGTTTCTCTGCAGTATGACCTTTTCTAATGGTTTTAAAGACTTTATAATGGTTTTAAAGACTTTGTAATGGTTTTAAAGACTTCTACCGTATTATTTTTGTCTGTTTTTAAAGGATACATTCATAGGATTCATTGCAATCTTTGTCTTTACCTAAAGACATTTAAGGTAGATATCTTAAATGCACCAAAGATGAATACATTCTGAATGTAAGTTTCTTTTATATTATTCAATATAACAATTTTTTAATAAATAGAGTTTTCAAGATATCACTACTCAATTTCACCCAAGGAAAAAATGACATGATTGTAGGCTATGATAGGCAAAACCAAAGGGTATTAGATAATTTAAGCTGCCTTATCCAAGGTTGTAAAATCCTAGTTGTGTCCATATTCTGCAAAGCCTTTTGATAGTACTGCATAATTTATTTGTGGCACAATGACATTATAAGTTACCCAAACTATTGATTGTATTTGAATGACTGGTGTAATAGTAAAACTCCTAAAGGTTTCTCTTTTAATCACCAGTAACCTCATATGACAAATTATTGGAATTATCAGTGATTTTTAAAAACTTAATTTATTCATAATAGACATACAGCCTCAGGCAGAAAAAAATAACATTTAAGAGGGGTAAAGTAACAAGGGCCTGAATAAAAGATGGGCACGAGTGGGGTTGTTTGCATTTTCCTGATATGAGTAGATTATATGGACCATGTTTTAATGTTCAACAATCTGCTAGGATAAAAAATGATGCCTTCAATAATGCTTGGTTTACTACAGCCATATTAAAGGTAGAAGGAAAAATACTTACAACTCACAGAGAGACTTGTGTTTTCAGGAGTAGAAAAATGAGGATATAAAGTGAGGTCATGATTGGGTGGGGTTGATTTGCCATGGGGCTATTATGACAGACTGTGAGATCAATGTTGTTGCCTGGCAACCCAAGTGGGATTCTCTCTGCCCATATCTTGGGACCAACAAGCAGGGAGCAGCTGAGAAGCAGTGTTTTCTTAGGACACTTTATTATCCAAAAGTAGTGGACCATAAAACCTTTATTGTGCACAAAGTGGGAGGTGATTCCAATCAGTCCATGGCCAAAGCCTTGAACATTAACCTTGCACCTGGCACTATTACTTAATAAAGGGTACCTAAGGTGAGTGCCCTGGCTTGGCCCGGACACCATCCCTGGGCACCAGCCACTCCGGTGAAGACCTGTCCAACTTGGCCCCAGGTTCTGGCCACCGGGCAGGTTCCCTTCTAGACCCACTAGGAAAGATCCCCTTCTCCAAGACCCCCGACAGACCCTGCAATCTCCACGCCCTGCCTCCACGCCCATCCGCCTGAGACACCAGCCACTTCCTGAGACTTAGACAACGGCCCCCTGTTCCCATCTTGCCCCGGACTTCCCTTCTGGATGAGAGAGAGAGAGAGAGAGAGAGAGAGAGAGAGAGAGAAGAGCTCCCATCCTGCCCCAGACTTCCCTTCTGGACAAGAGAGCCCATCCTGCCCTGGACTTTCTTTCTGGACTAGAGCTCCCATCCTGCCATGGAGTTCCCATTTTGACAAGAGAGCTCCCATCTGGATAAGAGAGACAGAGGCTTCCTGAATCTGTCAGCTCTGTGTGAACCAAGGGCGCTGATAAAACCAAGAATGAACCACAAGGAGATGGGCAGATGTCAAGGCAAAAATACATACAACAAAATAAAGAGCAATACAGCATCACCAGAACCTAGCCCTCCTCCAATATCTAGACCTGAATATCAAAAATTGGAAGAAACAGAAGAAAACAGCCTTATGAATGACATCATGAAGAAGGTAGAGGCTTGTATAGAGGAAAAGACAAAAAAATGGGAAGAACGCTGTAAACAACTAGAGGAAAGGGCAAACAAATTGGAAGAAGACAATAAAGTCCTGGAAGAAAACAATAAATTACTGAAAGAAAATCAAGAAAAAACAATGAAACAAATGAAGGAAACAGTCCAAGACCTGAAAAGGGAAATAGAAAAAATGAAGAAGACACAAACAGAGGGAATGCTGGAAATAGAAAACCTGAGTAAACGATCGGGAACTTCAGATGCAAGTATAACCAACAGAATGCAGGAGATGGAAGAGAGGCTCTCTAGCATTGAAGATACAGTAGAAGAAATAGATTCATCAGTCAAAGAAAACACTAAAGCCAACAAAGTCATGAACCAAAATGTCCAAGAAATTTGAGACACCATGAAAAGACCAAACCTACGAATAATAGGGGTGGAAGAAGGAGAAGAATACCAACTCAAGGGCACAGAAAATATATTCAACAAGGTCATAGAAGAAAACTTTCCCAACTTAAAGAAGGACATGCCTATGAAGATACAAGAAGACTATAGAACACCAAACAGACTAGACCCCTAAAAAAAGTTCCCTCGCCACATAATAATTAAACAACTAAACGTACAGAATAAAAAAAAGAATATTAAGAGCAGCAAAGGAATAAGGCCAAGTGACTTATAAAGGCAAACCCATCAGAATAACACCCGATTTCTCAATGGAGACTTTGAAAGCCAGAAGGACCTGGACAGATGTAATGCAGACACTAAGAGACCATGTATGCCAGCCTAGACTAATATACCCAGCAAAACTTTCAATCATCATAGATGGAATGAACAAGACATTCCAAGACAAAGCCAGATTTAAACAATACTTATCCACAAACCCAGCCCTACAGAAAGCACTAGAAGGAAAATTCCAACCTAAGGAAGTCAGATACACCCTCGAAAACACAGGTAATAGATAAAGCCACAGCAGTAAACTCCAACGAAGAGAAGTACACACACATCACCACCAAAAAATAACAGGAATGAATAATCACTGGTCATTAATATCCCTCAATATCAATGGACTTAATTCACCTATAAAACGACATAAGCTTACAGAATGGATTCGAAAGCAGGACCCATCATTCTGCTGCATACAAGAAACACATCTCAAATTCAAAGATAGACACTACTTAAAAATAAAAAGCTGGGAAAAGACTTTCCAATCAAATGGTCTTAAGAAACAAGCGGGTGTAGCAATCCTGATATCCAGTAAAATAGACTTCAAACTAAAATCAATCAAAAGAGATTAAAAAGGGTGTTACATACTCATCACAGGAAAGATCCACTAAGATGAAGTCCCAATTCTTAACATTTATGCCCCAAACACAAGGGCACCCACATGTAAAAGAAACATTACTAAAGTTTAAATCACATATAAAACCCCACACATTAATAGTGGGAGACCTCAACATCCCACTTTCACCACTGGACAGAGATCCCAAATTGAAACTTAACAGAGAAATAAAGGACTTAACTGATGTCATGACTCAAATGGACTTAATCGATAGCTACAGAACATTCCATCCTAACAAAAAAGATTATACTTTCTTCTCAGCACCCCATGGAACCTGCTCTAAAATCAACCACATACTTGGCCACAAAACAAATCTCAACAGACACAAAACAATTGGAATAACCTCCTGTGTTCTATCAGACCACCATGGTCTAAAGTTGGATTTCAACAACAACAAAAACTACAGAAAACCTACAATCTCATGGAAACTGAATAATACTCAACTGAATCACCAATGGGTTAAGGAAGAAATAAAGAAAGAAATTAAAGACTTCCTAGAGATCAACGAAAATGAAGACACCACATACTCAAATCTATGGGACTCTATGAAAGTAGTGCTAAGAGGAAAATTCATAGCACTAAATGCCCACGTAAATAAGTGGGAGAAATCTCACACTAGTGCCTTAAGAGCACACCTGAAAGCTCTAGAACAAGAAGAAGCAAAGTCTTCAAGAAAAAATAGATGCCAGGAAATTATCAAAGTGAGAGCTGAAATCAATAAAATAGAAACAAAGAGAACAATACAAAAAATTAATGAAGCAAAGAGTTGGTTTTTTGAGAAAATCAACAAGATAGACAAGCCCTTATCCAAACTAACCAAAAGACAGAGAGAGAGCATCCAAATCAACAAAATCAGAAATGAAAACGGGGACATAACAACAGACATTGAGGAACTCCAGAGAATCATCAGGTCATACTTCAAAAACCTCTATTCCACAAAACTGGAAAACCTAAAAGAAATGGATAACTTTCTGGATAGGTACCACATACCTAAGTTAAATCAAGACCAGATAAACTATTTAAATAGTCCAATAACCCCTAACGAAATAGAAACAGTCATTAAAAGTCTCCCAACCAAAAAAAGCCCAGGACCAGATGGTTTCAGCGCAGAATTCTACCAGATCTTCAAAGAAGAGTTAATACCAATACTCTCTAAATTGTTCCACACAATAGAAATAGAAGGAACATTACCAAACTCCTTCTATGAGGCTACAATTACCCTGATTCCTAAACCAAACAAGGATACAACAAAGAAAGAGAACTACAGACCAATCTCCCTCATGAACATTGATGCAAAAATACTCAATAAAATACTGGCAAACAGACTCCAAGAACACATCAAAACAATTATCCACCATGATCAAGTAGGCTTCATCCCAGGGATGCAAGGGTGGTTCAATATACGAAAGACCGTCAATGTAATACACCATATAAACAAACTCAAAGAAAAAAACCCCATGATCATCTCACTAGATGCAGAAATGGCATTTGACAAAATCCAACACCCCTTCATGATAAAGGTCTTGGAGTGATCAGGAATACAGGGAACATACCTAAACATAATAAAGGCAATTTACAGCAAGCCAACAGCTAACATCAAATTAAATGGAGAGAAACTCAAAGCAATTCCACTAAAATCAGGAACGAGGCAAGGCTGTCCGCTCTCCCCATACTTATTCAATATAGTACTTGAAGTTCTAGCCAGAGCAAAAAGACAACATAAGGTGATTAAGGGGATACAAATTGGAAAGGAAGAAGTCAAGCTTTCCCTATTTGCAGATGACAAGATAGTATACTTGAGTGACCCCAAAGATTCCACCAAGGAACTGATACAGCTTATAAACACCTTCAACAACATAGCAGGATGCAAGATCAACTAAAAAAAAATCAGTAGCCCTCCTATATACAATGGACAAAGAAGCTGAGAAGGAAATCAGAGATACATCACCATTTACAATAGCCACAAGTGATAAAAAATACCTTGGGGTAACTTTAACCAAGCAAGTGAAGGAACTATATGACAAGAACTTTAAGTCCCTGGAAAAAGAAATTGAAGATGTCAGAAAATGGAAAGATCTCCCATGCTCATGGATAGGCAGGACTAACATAGTAAAAATGTCAATTTTACCAAAAGCAATCTACAGATTCAATGCAATCCCCATCAAAATACCAACACAATTCTTCACAGACCTGGAAAGAATAATACTCAACTTCATATGGAAAAACAAAAAACCCAGGATAGCCAAGAGAATCCTGTACAATAAAACAACCCCTGGAGGCATCATGATCCCTGACTTCAAGCTCTACTATAGAGCTACAGTAATAAAAACAGCTTGGTATTGGCATAAAAACTGACATGTGGACCAATGGAATCGAATTGAAGACCCTGACATTAATCCACACACCTATGAAACATATAATTTTTGACAAAGAAGCCAAAACTCTACAATGGAAAAAAGAAGCATCTTCAACAAATGGTGCTGGCATAACTGGATATCAGCATGTAGAAGGCTGCAAATAGATCCATATCTATCACCGTGCACAAAACTTAAGTCCAAGTGGATCAAGAGCCTCAACATAAATCCAGCTACTCTGAACCTGCAAGAAGAGAAAGTAGGAAGTAGTCTTGAACACATTGGCATAGAAGATCACTTCCTAAATATAACTCCAGTAGCACAGACACTGAGAGAAACAATCATTCAATGGGACCTCTTGAACCTGAGAACCTTTTGTAGAGCAATGGATGTGGTCAACAAGGCAAAGCGACAGCCTACAGAATGGGAAAAGGTCTTCACAAACCCCACATCTGAGGATTGATATCCAGAATATATAAGGAACTTAAGAAATTCGACATCAAAATGCCCAACAGGCCAATTAAGAAATGGGCTATAGAACTAAACAGAGAATTCTCAACTGAGGAAACTCAAATGGCTGAAAGACATTTAAGGAATTGCTCAACATCTCTAATCATTAGGGAAATGCAAATCAAAACAACTCTGAGATACCACCTTATGACTGTCAGAATGGCTAAAATCAAAAACACTGAAGACACCTTATGCTGGAGAGGATGTGGAGCTAGGGGAACTCTCCTCCACTGCTGGTGGGATTGCAAGATTGTACTTTTCCACTTTGGAAATCAATATGGCACTTTCTTAGAAAATTGGGAATCAATCTCCCCCAAGATCCAGCTATACCATTCTTGGGCATATACTCAAGGAATGCCCAATCATACCACAAGAGCACTTGCACAGCAATGTTCATATCAGCATTGTTTGTAATAGCCAGAACATGGAAACAACCTAAATGCCCTTGAACTGAAGAATGGATAAACAAAATGTGGTACATATACACAGTGGAATACTACTCAGCAGAGAAAAACAATGACATCATGAGGTTTCAAAACAAATGGATGGATCTAGAAAAAATCATCCTGAGTGAGGTAACCCAAACTCAGAAAGACAAACATGGTGTGTACTCACTCATAGGAGGATACTATATGTGGAACAAGGATGACTGGACTGCTACTCACATCACCAGGGAGGCTACCTGGAAAACAGGACCCCAAGAAAGACACAGGGATCGCCCAATGAATGAGCAATGGAAGAGATCTACATGAACAGCCTGGACATGAGTGGGGTTAAGGAAGGGCTAGGGTCAGGGGAAAGAGAGCTTGGGGGAGCAGGGAATCCCAGCTGGATCAACAACAGAGAGGGAGAACAAGGAATAGGAGACCATGGTAAATGAAGACCACATGAGAATAGGAAGAAACAAAGTGCTAGAGAGGACCACAGAAATCCACAAAGATACCCCCACAACAGCCTGCTGGCAATGGTCAAAAGACATCCCGAACTGACCTACTCTGGTGATGGGATGGCCAAACAACCTAATTGTCATGCTAGAAACCCCATTCAACCACTGAGGCATCTGGATGCAGAGATCCATGGCTAGTCCCCAGTTGGAGCTCTGGGAGTCCAATTAGAGAGAAAGAGGAGGGTTCATATGAGCGAGAATTGTTGAGAACAAGGTTGGATAAAGCACAGGGACAAATAGCCAAATGAATGGAAACACATGAACTATGAAGCAATGGCTGAGGGGTCACCAACTGGATCAGGCCCTCTGAATGGGTGAGACAGTTGATTGGCTTGATCTGTTTGGGAGGCATCCAGGCAGTCGGACCGGGTCCTCTGCTCATTGCATGAGTTGGCTGTTTGAAACCTGGGGCTTATGCAGGGTCGCTTGGCTCGCCCTGGGAAGAGGGGACTGGACCTGCCTGGACTGAGTCTACCCGGTTGATCTCAGTCCTCGGGGGAGGCTTTGCCCTGGAGGAGGTGGGAATAGGGGGTGGGCTGGGGGGAAGGTGAGGGGGCAGGAGGGGGAAGAACAAGGGAATCCATCGCTGATATGTAGAACTGAATTGTATTGCAAAATAAAAAAAGGAACTCAAAAAAAAGAAAACTCTCAAGTTACCAAGATTGTCCATATAATCAACTGACAATAATTTCACTAAGCATCATGCATTTTTCAGTGTTTCTGTTTCAAACTCTTGTAAAATGTATTCTAGAAAGTACTTATCCACTTAAGATGGACAGAACATGTAAAGGTTCCCACTTGCTTCATGGGTCGTGATGTTTGTGGAAACTTAGGATGAGGAGCCAAAATGATTTAGAAGGAGCACAATAGATTTAATATTTTACACACCTTTGGTTTCTTTTTCACTCTGAACCCAGCTTTCTGGGAGAGAAGAAAATTTATCAGGGAACATCAAGAATCCTCTCTTAGAAGCATCTCCACCCTGTCTTTAGTTCTGCAATAATCTCGATGTATCTGAAACAATGATGCAAATATCAACCTCTTCTGAATCAGTTTACTTTTAAAAATAATTTATTAAAGCTACCACAATGTTAAGGACTATAAGTATGAATTTAATGCACTGCATATATATTTAGTCACCTGACAGCACAAAATACTCACGTAATGGTCTTATGATGGAAGTAACAAATTGATGAAGAAGAAGTGTGTTGAGTTGTCATCTGTCCTTTTGCCTAAACGTGAAAGAACAATAACTCCATTTTCATCAGTTGACATTGCATATACATCCTTTTTCTTCAACAAATAGATAACTTGCAATACTTTTTATCCACTATGAAGAATGGATAATTTTATTAAAATGTTCATGCCTGCTCCACAGATCATCCTCCTGTGACTAAATTACAAGTTTATTTGTACATCATCGTACAATTACTGAGACACTGAGAGTATTTGTTATATATATTTTATTCAGTTTGGGTAATACAAAATTTATAATATTATCCTATACTACACACACAAATACACACACACATATATATACACACACATATATATATATATATATACACATAAAAATATACACACGAACACACACACATATATATATACACACACATACATATATGCACACATATACACACATATAAACACACACAAACACACACACATATATACATACACATATAAATACACACACACACACACACACACACATATATATACACACACACACACACATATATACATATGTAATATATAGTTTGCGTTGTAGGATTCCTGGTTAAACAACTCATCTGCAATGTATTCTTCCCAAACACTGACACCTAGATAATACAGATGTCTTGATTCCTGTGTTAATACACACCCCTAGTAGGGATTGCATTTGACTGCATTCTGGGGCAACATATCAGCACAACATGACCTATGTTGATATGATATATGTGTGATGATTAGCCATGTGACATCAATGACTTATTTTCTTATATCATCAAAGAAATTGTGGCCATGCACTACTAATTAATATTCAATATTTTGCTTCTTGTATTTGAATGAATTTAACTTACCTGATATAAAATGTGATGCAAACTTCATCATAATTATTGTGCTGTAGAATATGATGTACGTGAATTTTTAGTGGTCCATTTTCCCCTATTAATTTTAAATCATCAGCTGCTAAGTAGAGGGTTTGATAGTTTTCTAAAAGCTAAAAAAAATTTGCACTCTGAAACTCAGATAAATATTGTACTTTCAGTTTCAATGTCAGTTAAAATATTTAGTAGATATTCATATGTGATATACTTATCAGAGATATGTGTGTAAAAAATGACATTTCTTGTTTCTGAATGCTACAGTCCTAAATTATGAAACAATGTTGAGCTTCCGTGCATGAATTGTATTATGGAAAGATTGAAGAAATTTGTGTTGCAAAGAAAAGTGTGCACACATATACTGCTAACCAAACTTAGACTGAACTGACATGGTTTGTAACTTTTAAGTCCTGGAACAAAAAATAGGATTTCTTAGCTGGGTGACAGTGGTGCACACCTTTATTCCCAGCACTAGTTAGGCAGAATCAGGCACATCTCTTTGAGTTTAAGGGCAGCCTGGTCTACAGAGTGAGATCCAGAACAGGCACCAAAACTACACAGAGAAACTGTGTCTCAAAAAACAAAAACAAACCAAAAATGATTTCTTAGATGATTCTTGATCTTCTAATCACAGGTAAAGATGTTGTGAATGGAACACAAAAATAATTGAAGGAAGCTCAAGTATTGACAAATGGCATCTCCTCAAACAAAGTCAATTAAAGAAAATCCCCAATAGAGTGGAGAGTCAGAGAAACCAAAGGAAAAAAACATTTTTTTCAGGGACACTCATCCAACAGACTAGTTTCTGTAATTTACAAAAAAAGTAAAAAAAAAATAGGAATTAAAAACATAAAAAATATGATTAATATGGCCTGATAAGGGGGGATAGGAAGGAGGAAATTTTGAGGTAAATGTATTCATATCTCATTACAAAAATGCATTAAATGCAAATAATTAAGGAAAATTATAAGGGGTGACTAAATTAAACACATTCCTCCTAAAAAGATAGCTTTACATCCATAACCATAAGAGAAAGGTTGATTAAAATTTTAATATTCAATCTTTTCCCAGTTAGAAGGCCATGGTCAGAGATAAGACTGGTGAAAAATGTTAGGAGGGCTGAGTCCAAATGGAACATACATCCACTGCTACTAGGCATGTAATCTAGAGAAGATAGTTTTGAATGGGTTTGTGGAGGTTGCTCAAAGCAGACTTTAACCTAGAACAAAATCCTTATTTACCAGCATAGGAATATACCCAAAGACTTTGTGTCTTGATACTAGATATATTATATTCATGTTATTTAATATTCATTTCAAAAGGGCTAAAACTCACCTCACCCTAGATGCTCATTGAAAATGGAGTACATAAGAAAACCACACTATAGATTCAAAATAGATCTGGGTGATGAATGAAATCATAAATGTTGTAGGTAAATGAATGAAATATGAAAAGTTATACAGCCAGAAAAACAATATCACACTTTCCTTATCATATAGACACTAGCTTTACATTAATCTTTTGTATGTTTATTTTGAATATATTTAGAACCCAGGAAGCTTTCAACCATCCATGAGGGGAAAGGTGACTTCAGAGAAGATGGATTGTAAAATACAAATGAGCACATAGTAGAGAGGGGAGGCAGCGGGGGCAGAAAAGTCCATGCTCATTGTGACCTACAGTGTAAAAAAGGATAGGGAGTTAAGTCAGGTGACATGGATTTTCAACAGAAAACTTAAATGAAACAATTATTTCAGATTTTTTTCACATGTCCCCTTTTAATGTCATTCTCCATCTATGGCATCTCCTCTGTCACCACCCTAAACCGTGTGGTTTGTCCAAACATCCAAGTTCTAGCTAGCAATTGTATTGAGAAAAATTCCACCTATTGCCAAATATCCAGAAATGTGAAGAGATAATTGTATAGTTGTCAAAGCAAAGAAATATAAGTATACATCCAATGAAATATAAAAGACTTACTGTATAATCAAAATCATTTAGACAGGACACTGAAGCTAATGATTATTTTATAATTGAAGTATTCCAGTCAACAATGTTAGCTTGAAAGGAGGAGAAAATTAAATTACTTTAGAAAATAAACATGGGGGATTTTCTGAAATTTTCCAGTCAGCAAAGAAGGGTTCCCACAGTACTAGCAAGTGACACAAAAGCAAATAATCATCTTTCTTATTACCAGCATTGCCCCACAAATAAATTTAATGTACTGTAAGTTTTGAGACAAAATGTCATTCCTAAACAGGAACCTACACATTATACCTCCCCTTATTAAAATACATTTCTTTTATAACAGGTTTTTATGTTTTTAAATTTATGATTATATTTCAGTAAATCCAACATAAGGTCTTGCTACAAACAGAATTCTGCTATATTACTCTAATTAAAAAGTCCATTTGAACATATAAGTCATTTTTAGAAAGGAGGAGAAATTGAACTCATATTTATTTGAATAATCCTATACATGTTTTTCAGCTCTATGTTAATAAATTATAAAATGCATACTATCTAATGTCTTTCAAGTATAACCATACAAATACACAAACAATATATTTGTGCTGAATTTTTCAAATCTCAAGCATTGTTAAAACTAGAAGACGTTAAATCCATTTTCTCTGATGGATAGAATTACTGTGAATATAACAACTACAGATTTAGACTAACTGATGAGGATTGTTACACTATCTATGACTATATCATAAGCAGCTTTGATTTAGGAAAAATAAAATTTATCGAATATTAAGTACCTCTTCTGTGTCGACAAAGCAGATGACAGCAGTTAACAGAAGAATCTTCATTTTTCTATTTCTTGGTTTCCAGCTTCTTGAGAAATGATCAGTATTTCAGTTGTTACAGAGTATATAAACTAAAACTCATTTCGTCTGTTTCCCTTAGTGGGTTAAATGCACTATAAAGTGTGGTTCATTTTGGAAACTTGTTTATTTGCCAGAGTGTCCTGTTTGGCAGTCAGTCCAGGACTTAGGTTGACACTGTTACATTTTGTCAATGACATTTTCATTTAAGGAAGTCTGGCATGATGTGACTTATTGTCAAATACATGAGGAAACACATTATATAACTTTAAAAAACAATGATGAGATTGTACTCTTGTATCCTCTGCTATATAAAGGAGAAGGAGTTTCAAACTTCACTTCTTTTTTTTTTTTTTTTTTTTTTTTTTTGGTTTTTCGAGACAGGGTTTCTCTGTGTAGCTTTGCGCCTTTCCTGGAACTCGCTTTGGAGACCAGGCTGGCCTCGAACTCACAGAGATCCGCCTGGCTCTGCCTCCCGAGTGCTGGGATTAAAGGCGTGCGCCACCACCGCCCGGCTAAACTTCACTTCTTAAACTGCTAATTTATGTTATTATTTGCATCATTAGAAATCGATAGGTTATAAGCAATAACCTATGATATTCACTCTGTTAATTGGTGAACTGAATATTGCCATGGGGGAAAATTCTACCATGATTTGTAAGATTGTCTAAAGAAGCCAATTGAGATAGAGCTTGTTAATTTGTAAACAATGAAGGTGACAATTTTAATATGCACATTTTAAGGCTACCAAAGATGCATAGCAGAGAACTTACGTGCCTTGATGAAGCACACATCACTGATTCCCTCATCTGCTCTATGACCTTTCTGTGGTCACAAAATCATCGTGGAGTTTAACATTAAGGAATATGAATTTTGCGTTTATATAATGGAAATATACTAAATATATTAATATATTCAATTAGGATGGCTTATTTACATTTTTTAATCATGGTGGGGAGCACGTCAGCCTGCAGACCATCATGGTGCTTGAAAGGAAGCTGAGAGTCCTGTGTCTTGGAGGCAACAGGAAGTCTAACCACTGAGCCATCTTTCCATACCTGGTTCTAATTTTTAAGGATGTTTTCAGGCACCCAGATAGGCCATGTGGTTTTATGCTTAGAATATTTCCTTACCTCATAATCTGAGGGTGAAGTGCAGCTTAAAATTAGCTGAGGAATCGACCTTGCAGGTTTGAAGGAATCCTATGAACTACAGATGTTAAAATTGTGGCCACATTCTCTGACATCTGTATCCTTATATTTATGAAAGATCATACCAAGAACACGAATGCTAAAGGAAATTTGCACATATTTTCTTTATTTGAATGCTATAGAGAAACTTTTAAAGATTTAAAATGATTCTTTCAATTTTAGAAGCCTGTTGTTTAGTATTCATATTAGGGATCCCAGTGGAATCTATGCAACATTGGATGAAGCCAAAATGTGCCAGTGGTTCATGTAACATGTGCATTCATTCATAAAATGAAATAAATAAATCTTTTTGAAAATGATGTGGTATGCACGTGGTCACTTTAAAGACGTGCTATCTACAGAATTATTATTCAATGTAATAATATTTAACTTCAAAAAAATTTAAAAAATTTAATTTCAGTTCAAAGAACTCTAAATCCATTAATTTTTCTTATCAGCTCAGTGTATTGTCATGTTTCTGATGGATGGCCCTGACTGTGATTTAGTGACACAACCCAAGAACTGACCTGATTGTGAGGAGGGTTCAAGGACCTCACTAATGGCACATGGCACCATCACCCAGGCAGGTGGGCCTGGACTTTGAGAGAAAGCAACATACTCAAATCACGTGGGACTGGGCTCTACCATCCAACATGTTGACATTAATAATACATTAATAATATTAAATTAATAAATATATTAATAATACACTAAAAGACAGAAAAAAAGAATGTGAGTGAAGGATGAGACTGAGTGACCAGAGACCTGGACAGCCAGAAGCCTCCTCCATTGAACTCGGATTCCCCTGAGAGGAGAGAGCATCCTGGGAGACCAAGGAAACCTCACTTCCATTTCCAGCCTTAACTTTCCCCATTAATGGACTCTGACCTGGATGTTAAAATCTAATAAACCCTACTACTATTAGTATTAAATAAACACCATCCTCCTGAGTTGATTTTGATTCGAATATTTTATCACAGCAAAAGAAGGAATCTAGAAGAAATGTAAAGCCAGCACAGTGTCATGAGAACTACCTTTCCCACAGTGACTTTCTCTGTGTGGTCAGAACTACATTTGGCACAGTGACTTTCTCTACATCATAAGAAGTACATTTCCCACACTGCCTTTTTCTACGCCATCAGAATTACATTTCCCACAGTGCCTTTCTCTACCTCATCAAAACTACATTTCCTGCAGTTCTTTTCTCTAAGTCATCAAAATGATATTTCCCACAGTGTGTAGCTAGAGTTTTTCTGCCTGGCCCACAGTCAGGGCAAATCTCTCTCACCTGCCAGTCCCAAGCCGCTCAAACCCGATCAAGTAAACACAGAGACTTATATTGGTTACAAACTGTATGGCCATGGCAGGCTTCTTGCTAACTGTTCTTACAGCTTAAATTAATCCATTTCTATTAATCTATACTTTGCCACGTGGCTTGTGGCTTACTGGTACTTTACATCTTCCTTCTCCTAATGGCGGCTCGCAGTGTCTCTCTCTCCAGCTTCCTGTTCTCTCAATTTTCCTCTCTGTTAGTCCCGCCTATACTTCCTGCCTGGCCACTGCCAATCAGTGATTTGTTCATTGACCAATCAGCAACACATTTGACATACAGACCATCCCACAGCAACAGTGTCTTTCTGTATGTAATCAGAAACACATTTCCTACATTGCCTTTCTCTCTGTCATCAAAACTACATTTCCCACAGTGCATTTGTCTGTCATAAGATCTAGCTTTAATACAGTGCCATTCTCTGTGTCATCACAACTATATTTCCACAGAGCCTTTGTCTACATCATCAGAACAACATTTCCCACAGTGCCTTTTTATACATCATCAGAACTGCCCCACCTGCAGGGCTTCAATGGGTTCTCGACCACCCTAAGGACGGAATGATAGGGACAGGAGATACAAAAGAAATACACCAAGTCTAGATTCTGATCAAGGTTCAACTTTATTTTTCTCCAAGAGGGTTTATATAGTTCCTGCAGGGTGGGGGGAACAAGAAGCTGTCATCTGCATAAGGTGGGGCAAGCTAACAGGATGTTTGTATAGGATGTTTACAGGGTGAAAGGGTTAAGGGCTCTGACTCAATGTCCTGTTGCTAGGCAACTTGACTGTAAGATGATCTAGTTCCCTGTCTTATGGGGGTCTGTATTTTTCCACTAACTAGAGATTCTATCCTTGTCCCTGACATCTCCCCCTTCTTAGTAATAAATCTAAGGGCCAAAATAAACCAGGTTCAAATGGTCTAAAAGGAGAGCTCTGAAAGAGGCTTTGCATTGAGGATTACAGAGGCCCTATCCCTCTAAAGGTTGTGAAAAAAGGGTCCGAGAGGGAATGTCTCTCCAGACTCAAGCACCACAGGCATCCTCATAGTGCAGGAATCAATGGACCATGCAGTTTTTTGAGGGAGCGAAAATGGGTAAGCTCAAGGCTGTTACTGCACAATTGCTATGCAACAGGGCATGTAATCCAGGCTCTCGGATTTGGGGGTACCATGGTCCCCAGCCTGTACAGTCCCAGCTGCACTCCAATCATGCCTTGAGTGAGCCTTTTTCCCACGCACAGGTCGAGCCTCCCCTGAGTGAAGGGGTCTGTGTGGGGCATCTCTCGTCAGGGGAAATTTCAACCCTGGAGTCCTGCATATCAAAGCATTGGTAATGAACCTGGATCTGCCTGGACTGCAGGTCTGTTATTTGGCTTTGGATGAACTGAGTGAGACAGGAAAGTGCCCATGGCCCCAAGGCAAGGATCAGGAGCAGGCCTACAACAGGTCCTAGGAGGGAGGAAAGAAGAGTTGTTAGCTAAGGGGAGGCAGAAAACCAATTCTGGAACCACCAAAGCTCTTGTTCTCCTTTTCTTTTTCTCTTTTTCTAGTCTTTTTCTAACCTACCATACTGTCCCTGACTACCCCGGTGTTGTAAAGAAGCAACATTCCTCTTTGAGCCCAGTACAAAGGCCACCCTGTTGTAGAAAGAGGAGATCCAGGCCTCTCCTGTTCTGTAGAACTATCTCAGCTAGGGAGGAAAGGGATGACTTGAGGGCAGAAATTCCCTGTTCAAATTGGGCAATATCCTCATCTATGCACAGTTGAAGCTCAGAGTAATATTGGTTGGACAGGACCAAAGATGCAGTCCCTGTGCCTGTTCCCGCTGCTCCAACCCCCAAAAGGACTGCTAAGGTGATGGCAGTAACAGGCTCCTGTCAAGGCAGTTGTCTCAGTGCAGCTTCTCTTCCTAGAGATCTAGGAATTGATCTGAGGAATAATAGGTTAGTCTAGGTGGAAGGGACCTAAGTGCCCTGAGTAGCAACATAGCGACCTGACCCAGTGATCTGCAGGTGCACTACATATGATGGGATCAGTGGGCTTCCTCTGCCATCAGTGTTACAGGATTTTTAAAAGGGTATCATTATAAACAGAAGGTTAGAATCAACTGAGCAAGAAAGGTTTGGGTCTATGGCACATGCATGTGCCTAGTACAAGGCATCCAGTTGCCTAGCCTGCAGGGCTACAACGGGTTCTCAACCACCCTAAGGATGGAATGATAGGGACAGGAGATACAAAGGAAATACACCAAGTTAGGATTCTGATCAAGGTGCAACTTTATTTTTCTCCAGGTATGTTTATATAATTCCTGCAGGGTGGGGGGAGCAAGAAGCTGTCATCTGCATAAGGTGGGGCAAGCTAACAGGATGTTTGTATAGGATGTTTACAGGGTGAAAGGGTCAAGGGCTCTGACTCAATGTCCTGTTGCTAGGCAGCCTGACTGTAAGATGATCTAGTTCCCTCTCTTGGGGGTCTGTATTTTTCTACTAACTAGAGATTCTGTCCTTGTCCTTGACAAGAACAACATTTCTCAGAGTGCCTTTCTCAGTGTCATCAGAACTACATTTCCCAAAGTGCCTTTCTTTACATTTTCAGTATTATATTTTCCACAGTGCCTTTCTCTGCATCATGGTAACTACATTTCCCACCTTGCTTTTCTCTACATACTCAGAACTATATTTCCCACAGGCCTTTCTCTATGTCATCAGAATTACATTTCACATAGTGCCTTTTTCTGTTATCAGGACTACATTACCCATAATGCTCTTCTCTGTGCCAACACAACCACATTTCCACAGTGTCTTTCTCTACGTCCTCAGAACTTCATTTCCCATATTACCTTTCTCTACATCAGCAGAACTACAGTTCGCACAGGGCCTTTGTCTAAGTAATCAGAACTACATATCCCAGAGTGCCTTTCTCTACAACATCTGAACTTCATTTCCCACAGTGCCTTTCTCTATGTCATCAGAACTACATTACCCACAGTGCCGCTCACTGTTTTATCAGAACTACATTTCCCACAATGCCTTTCTCTGTGTAATCAGTAGGACATGTCCCACAGTGCCTATCTCTACTTCATCACAAGTACATTTCCCACTGTGTCTTTGTCTGCCTCATCAGAACATTTCCCACAGTGCCTTTCTCTGCATCATCAGAACTCTACTTCACACAGGGCATTTCTCTAAGTCATGGGAACTACCTTTCCCACAGTGTATTTCTCTGTGTCATCAGAACTACATTTCCCACAGTGCTTTTCTCTATGTCATCTAAACTACATTTCCCACAGTGCCTTTGTCTATCTACTCAAAACTACATTTTCCGAAGTTCCTTTCTCTATGCCATCAGAACTACATTTCCCCCATTGGCTTTCTCTACATCATGAGAACTTCGTTTCAGGCTTTCTTTCTGTCATCAAAACTACATTTCCCATAGTGCCTTTTTTCTGTCATAATAACTAGCTTTCCCACAGTGCCAAACTCTGTGTCATTACAACTGCATTTCTACAGGGCCTTTCTATATGTCGCCAGAACTACATTCCCCCCAGTGCCTTTCTCTGTGTCATCATAAGTACATTTCCCACAGTGCCTTTCTCTATGTCATCAGAACTGTATTTCCCACAGTTCCTTTCACTATGTCATCAGAACAACCTTTCTCACAGTGCCTTTCTCTACGTCATCAGAACTACATTTTCCACAGTGCCTTTCTCTACATTATTAGAACTACATTTCCCACAATTCCTTTTTTCACATCATCAGAACAACATTTCCCAAAGTGCCATTCTCTGTGTCATCAGAACTACACTTCCCAAGTGCCTTTCCCTACATCATCAAAACTGCATTTCCAAAGAGCCTTTCTCTAAGTAATCAGAATGACATTTTCCAAGTTGCCTACCTCTATCTCATCTGAAACTAATTTCCTACAGTTTCATTCTCTACGTCATCAGAACTACATTTCCCACATTGTCTTTCTATACATCATCAGTACTACATTTCCCAAAATTCCCTACTCTACGTGGTCAGAACTACATTTCCCCAGTGTTTTACTCTACATCATCAGAAGTACATTTCACAAGGAATCTTTCTCTATATCATCAGAACTACATTGTGAACTGCCTTTCTCTGAGTGATCAGAACTACATTACCCATATTGCCATACTCTGTCATTAGAACTACATTTCCCATAGTTCCTTTCTCTTCGTCATCTGAACTACATTTCCCACAGTGCCTTTCACTACATCATCAGAACTTCATTTCCCACAGTGCCTTATTCTACATCAAGAGAACTCTATTTCCCACAGTGCCTTTCTCTACATAATCAGAACAACATTTCCCATAGTGCCTTTCTCTACATAATCAGAACTACATTTCCCACAGTGCCTTTCTCTGTCTCATCAGAACTAGATTTCCCACAGTGCCTTTCTCTACCTCACAGGACTAAATTACCAGCAATCTTTTTCTGTAGGTCATCAGAAATACGTTTCCCAGAGTGCCTTCTCTATATCATCAGAACTACATTTCCCACAGTGGCTCTCTCTGTGTCATCAGAACTATATTTCCCACAGTGCCATTCTCTACATCATCAGAACTGCATTTCAAACAGTTCCTTTCTAAATGTCAGAAGAGCTACATATCCCACAGTACCTTTCTCTTCGTATTCAGAACTACATTTCCCACAGTACCTTTCTCTGTGTGATCAGAACCACATTTCCCACTGTGTCTTTCGCCACGTCATCAGAACTTCATTTCCCACAATGCCTTTCTCTATGTTGTCAGAACTACATTTCTGACAGTGACTTTCTCTATGTCATCAGAACTACATATCCCAAAGAGCCTTTCTATACGTCATTAGAATTACATATTCTACAGTGCCATTATTGACATCAACAGAATTACATTTTCCACAGGGCCTTTCTCTGTGTCACCAGTACAACGTTTCCCTCTGTGCCTTTATCTGTGGCCTCAGAACTACATTTCCCAAAATGCCTTTCTCTGTGTCCTCAAACTACATTTGCAACAGTTTCATTCTCTACATAAGAAGTACTAAATTTAACAAAGTGCCTTTCTCTGTGGCACCAGAACAACATTTCCCACAGAGCTTTTTTTCTACATCATCTGAACTACATTTCCCACAGTTCCTTTATCTGTGTTATCATAACACATTTTCCCAGTGCCTTTCTCTACATCATCACAACTACATTTCCCACAGTGCCTTTCTCTGTATAATCACAACTACATTCCCACAGTGACTTTCTCTACATCATCGGAACTACATTTTCCCACAATTCCATTCACTATGCCATAAGAACTACATTTCCCTCAGTGCCTTTCTCTGTGTCATCAGAACTACATTTCCCACAATTCCTTTCTTCACATGATCAGAACTATATTTCACACTGCTCCTTTCTCTGTTTCATTAGAACTACATTTCAAACAGTTCCTTACTCTATGTCATCAAAACCACATTTCCCACAGTGTCTTTCTCTGTGTCATTAGTACTATATTTCCCACAGTGCCTTTCTCTGTTTCATCACAATTACATTTCACACAGTGCTTTTCTCTGTGTAATCACAACTCCATTTCCTACAGTGTCTTTCTCTACATCATCAGAACTATATTTTCCACTGTTCCTTTCTCTGTTTCATTAGAACTACATTTCCCACAGTGCCTTTCTCTGTGTCATCAAAACTACATTTAACACAGTGCCTTTATCTACATCATCAGAAGTACATTTCCCACAGTGCCTATCTGTGTATCATTAGAAATAAATTTCACACAGTGCTTTTCTATTTCATTAGAACTTCATTTTCCACAGTTTCTTACTCTATCTCATCAGAACTACATTTTCCAGAGTTCCATTCTCTATGTCATTCCAGCTATATTTCCCACAGTTCCATTATCTACATTGTCAGGATTACATTTCTCACAGTTCTATTCTCTATGTCATCAGAACTGCATTTCCCAAAGTTCCATTCTCTACCTTCTCAGGACTACATTTCCCACAGTGCCTTTTTGTGGGTCACCAAAACTACATTTTCCAAAGTTCCTTTCCCCATGTCACCAAACCACATATCTCACCGTACTTTTCTTTGTGTCTCAGAACTACATTTACCACAGTACCATTCTCTGTGTCATCAGGACTACATTTACCACAGTGCTTTCTCTATATTATCAAAACTATATTTTTCTCTGTGCCTTTCCCTGTATCATCAGAAATAAATATCCCATTATGCCTTTCTCTCCATCATGAGAACTACATTTCCCAGAGTGTCTTTGTCTGTCTCATCAGAAACACATTTCCCTCAGTGCCTTTCTCTATGTCATCACAACTACATTTTTTCACAGTTCCATTCTATATGTCATCAGAACTACATTTCCCAAAGTTTCAATCTCTAACTTCTCAATACTACATTTCCCACAGTTCCTTTCTCTATGTCATCAGAAATAAATTTCTCCCAGTGCATTTCTCTGTTTCTTAGGAATTACGTTTCCCAAATGGCCTTTCTGTACATTATCAGAACGACATTTCCCTCAGTGCCTTTCTCTACAACATCAGAACTACATTTCTCACAGTTCCATTCTCTATGTCATTGGAACTACATTTCCCAGAGTGCCTTTCTGTGTGTCATCAGGAATAAATTTCCCACAATACCTTCTCTGTGTCATCATAACTACATTTCCCACAGTGCCTTTCTTTACATAATCAGAACTACAATTGCCAAAGCCTTTCTATACATCATCGAACTACACTTTCCATAGTGCCTTTATATTTGCCATCAGAACTTCATTTCCCAGAGTTCCATTCCCAATGTCATCAGAACTACATTTCCCACAGTTCCATTCTCTATGTTTTCAGGATTACATTTCCCAGCATGCCTTTTTCTAAGTCATCACAACTACCATTCCCACAGTTCCTTTCTCTGTGTCATCAGAACTATATTTCCGACAGTTCCAGCCTCTATATTGTCAAGACTATAGTTCCCAGAGTGTCTTTCTCTAAGTCAATACAACTGTGTTTATCACAGTTCCATTCACTATTTCATCAAAGCTTCATTTCCCACAGTTCCATTCTCTACCTACTCAGAACTACAAGGCACATAGTTCCATTCTCTATATCATCAGAAATACATTTCCCAAAGTTTCTTTCTCTATGTCATCAGAACTACATTTCCCACAGTACCATTCACTACATTGTCATGACAGCATTTTCCAGAGTATCTTTCTCTAGGTCATCATAATTACATTTCCCACACCTCCATTCACTATGTCATCAGAAATACATTTTCTAAAGTTCCATTCTCTGCCTCCTCAGGAATACATTTCCCACAGTGCCTTTCTCTGTGTCACTAGAACTACATTACCCAAATAGCCTTTCTCTTACCTCATCATAATGACATTTCCTATGTGCCTTTCTCTACATCATCAGAACTACATTTCCCAAGTTGGGTCATCAGAAATACATTTCCCACAGTGCCTTTCTCTACGTCATTAGAACTACATTTTCCCACAATTTCTTTCTCTCTTTGATCAGAACAGCACTTCCCAGAGTACCATTCTCTATGTCATCACAACTACATTTACCACAGTTTCATGCTCTTTGTCACTAGAACTACATTTCCCAGATTTCCATTCTCTTTGTCATCAGAACTTCATTTCCCAGAGTTCCATTCTCTATGTCATCAGAACTACATTTCCCACCATTCCACTGTCTACATTGTCTTTACAATATTTCCCAGAGTGTCTTTCTCTTTGTCATCAAAACTACATTTCCCACAGTTCCATTCTCTACCTCCTCAAGACTACATTACTCACTGTGCCTTTCTCTACATCATCAGAACTACATTTCCCACAGTTTCTTTCACTACATTATCATGACTACATTTCCCAGAGGTTCTTTCTCTAGGTCATCAGAACTACATTTCCCGTAGTTACATTCAGTATATCATCAGAACTACATTTACCTGTGTTACATTTTCTACCTCCTCAGGATTGTATTTCCCACAGTGCCTGTCTCTTTATCATCAGAACTACATTTCACAGAGTTCCTTTCCATACCTATCAAAACTGTATTTCTCACTATGCATTCCTCTGTGACTTCAGAACTACTTTAAACAAGTTCCATTTGATGTGTCACCAGAACTACATTTCCCACAGTGTGTTTCTCTACGACATCAGAACTATATTTCCCACAGTGCCTTTCTCTGTGTCATCAGAACTACATTTCCCAAGCTATCTTTCTCTACATTATCAGAATATTTCCCTCAGTGCCTTTCTATACAATCTCATAACTTCATTTCCCACAGTTCCATTCTCTACATTATCAAGATGACATTTTCCACAGTTCCATTCTCTATGTCATCAGAACTATATTTCCCAAAGTTCCATTCACTATGTCATCAGAACTACATTTCCCACAGTGCCTTGCTCTACAACATCAGAATTACATTTCCCACAGTACCTGTCTCTCTTTCATCAGAACTAGATTTCCCAGAGTTTCATTCTCATTGTCTTCAGAATTACACTTTACACAGTTCCATTTTCTGCAATGTCAGGACTACATTTCCCAGAGTATCTTTCTCTAAGTCTTCAGAACTTCATTTACCACAATTCCATTCACTATGTCATCAGAACTACATTTCCCTCAGTGCATTTCTCTATGTCATGAGAACTACATTTTCCAAAGTTCCATTCTCTAACATCGCAGGAATACATTTCCCTCAGTGACTATAATTCCCAAATTACCTTTCTCTACATATCAGAACTACATTTCCCACAGTTCCATTCTCTATGTCATCAGAACTACATTTCCCACAGTCACAGTCACTATGTCATCAGTACTACATTTCCCACAGAGCCTTGCTCTATATGTTTAGAATTTCATTTTCCACAGTACCTTTCTCTCTTTCATCAGAACTACATTTCCAAGATTTCCATTCTCTATGTCATCAGAACTACATATTCCACTGTGTCTTTCTATACATCATCTGAAATTCATTTACCACAGTGCCGTTCTCTATGTCATCAGAACTACATTTCCGACATAGCCTCTCTTGATGTCATCAGAAATATATATCCCTGAGTGCCTTTCCCTGTATCATCAAAACTACATTACCCACAGTGCTTTCCTCTAAACCATCAGATCTACTTTTTCCACAGTGCTTTTCTCTATATAATCAGAACAGTTTTTCCTACAGTTCTTTCTCTATATCATCTGAACAACAATTTCCACAGTGCTGCTCTTCATATCTTCAGAACTATATTTCCCTCTGTGCCTTTCCCTGTGTCATCAAAACTACATTTCCCAAGAAGCCTTGCTCTACAGCATCAGAACTACATTTCCCAAAGTTCCTTTCTCTATTTCATAAGAACTATAATTCCCATAGTTCCATTCTCTATGTCATCAAAACAAAATTTCCCAGAGTTCCATTCTCAACAATGTCAGGTCAAAATTTCCCAGACTCTCTTTCCGTAAGTCACCAGAACTTCATTTCCCACAGTTCCATTCTCTACCTTCTCAGGACTACATTTTCCACCGTGCGTTTCACTGCGTCATCTGAACTAAATTTCCCACAGCTGTTCTCTACATAAAAAGAACTACATTTCCTACAGTGCCTTTATTTGTGTCTTTGGAAATAAATTTCCCACAAAGCCTTTCTTTGTGTCATGAGAACTACATTTTCCAAACAGCCTTTCTCTACATCATCAAAATGACATTTCCCTCAGTGCCTTTCTCTACACCATCAGAAATACATATTTTTCACAGTTCCATTCTACCTGTCATCAGAATTACATTTCCCACAGTCCCATTCTCTACATTATCAAGGCTACATTTCCAACAGTTCCATTCACTACGTCATCAGAACTTCACTTCCCACAGTGCCTTCCTGTACATCATCAGAACTACATTTCCAGCAGTTCCTTTCTCTCTTTCATCAGAACTACATTTCCCACAGTTCGATTCTCTACAATGCAGGACTACATTTCCCAGAGTGTCTTTCTCTAAGTCATCACAGCTACATTTCCCACAATTCCATTCACTCTGTCATCAGAAATACATTTCCCACTGTACCTTTTTTTTCATCATCACAACTATATTTTCCCACAGTTCCATTCTCTATGTGATCAGAACTAAGTTTCCTACAGTTCCATTCTCTGTCACCAGAAGTTCATTTCAAGCAGTTCCATTCCCTACAATATTATGACTATATTTCCCAGAGAGTCTTTCTCCATGTCATCAGAACTACATTTCCCAATGTTCCCTTACCTATGTCATCAGAGCTACATTTCCCAAAGTTCCATTCCCTACTTTCTGAGGAACACATTTCCCACAGTGCCTTTCTCTGTGTCTTCAGGACTACATTTCCCAAAGAGCCTTTCTCTACCTCATCATAATGACATTTCCTCAGTGCCTTTCTCTACATCATCTGAACTACATTTCTGACAGTGCCTTTCTCTGTGTTATCAGAACTACATTTCCCGCAGTGCCTCTCTGTGTGTTATCAGAATATTTCCCATAGTGCCTTTCTCTGTGTCATCAGAACGACATTTCCTACAGTTTGATTCACTAAGTCATCAGAACTACCTTTCCCAAAGTTCCATTCTCTACATTCTCAGGACTACATTTCTCACAGATCCATTCTCTATGTCATCAGAACTACATTTCCCACATCACCTTTCTCTATTTTATCAGAAATCAATTTCCCACAATGCACTTCTCTGTGACATCAGAACTACATTTCCCATAGTACCTTTCGCCACATCATCAGAACTACATTTTCCACAGTTCCTTTCTCTGCTTCTTTAGAAGTACATTTTCCAAATTGCCTTACTCTATGTTATCAGAACTACATTTCCCACAGTTCCATTCTACATTGTCATGACTACATTTCCCAGGGTTTCTTTCCCTAGGTCATCAGAACTACATTTCCCAGAGTTCTATTTACTATATCAACAAATCTACACTTCCCAAAGTTCCATCATCAGAACTACATTTCCCATAGTGCCTTTCTGTAGCTGGAGTTTTCCTGCCTGGCCCACAGTCAGGACAAATCTCTGTCACCTGCCAGTCCCACAGCCACTCAGACCCAACCAAGTAAAAACAGAGACATTTATTGGTTACAAACTGTATGACCGTGGCAGGCTTCTTGCTATCTGTTCTTACAGCTTAAATTAATCCATTTCTATTAATCTATACCTTGCCACGTGGCTCGTGGCTTACTGGCATCTTCACATGCTGTTTGTCATCATGGCAGCTGGCAGTGTCTCTCTGACTCAGCCTTCCACTTCCCAGCTTTATTCTCCTCCTTGTCCCGCCTACACTTCCTGCCTAGCCAATGGCCAATCAGTGTTTTATTTATTGACTAATTAGCAACACATTTGCCATACAGAACATCCCACAGCACTTCCCCCTTTTTTTTTCAAAAAGGAAGGTTTTAACCTTAACAAAGTAAAATTACATATAATTTGGGAATTTGGGCATAGCTTCTGTTACTACTTCCTGCTGGAGGAGGGCGCTGTACCTTATGGGGGCACAAAGAAAATTTTAGGATCATGGAGTAGTCTGTGAGGCTGTATCGTCTGAGCCAGTTGCCTTGAAACCATTCTGGATGTTGAATCATCTGGGCCATGGTGTCATCAGAGACCTTTCAGGGGGTCTTGGCTGGTCAAACCTGATGTATCTTAATCTGGAACAAATCCATAGCCTCTGGCTTTCTGTGGGAACAAAAGCAGAGTCTCCTTTCCAAAGCAACATATCCTTATATCCAAATTTTGAAGTCAAGGTACCCTTAAAATATACATTTTGTCATAACTCAACAGCTTTTACAATCAAATGTTTCTCTGCAGTTAAAAATTCCAAAGACAACACAATCCAGATTCTTTGTGTAATATTCATCTTTACGTGGCTTATTTTTTATATTAATTTTACTGTCTCTTTAAAGACTTTATTTTTTAAAACTATGTATTTGTTTATATAACTGTATATATCACCTTTTTTTGTCTCTTTCAAGCCTACGTATATTTTACACACATTGTAAACTATTACATCTGAATCTGTCTTATTGTGAATATGTTGCTTTAAACTGCATCAGCTGTGACTGCTGGCTCTGCCCACCTCAGCTTCCCAACATGGCGGTGGTTTACTGCCAGCTCTGGGAGCTATCGTGGGTCTATGCTTTTAGCCAAGCAGCATGTAGTCCAGAAACCTCTTTTTTTTGTTTTGTACTAGCAAAGGCTAAATTCACCACACAGCTTAATGTGCCACTTGCAGAGGCCTCATTCCCGCCATACTGAAGGTCAAGGGCACACGCTAGGAACCCACCAGTAGCTCAAACCGGCAGCTGCTGGTCATTTGAGAGAGACAATTAGGAACTGTTTTTAGCTCCATTTTAGAATCTTTTTTCTCACTTTTTAGGTGGAAACTCTTGCCACCATGTTGGATGCCATTTGTAGCTGGAGTTTTCCTGCCTGGCCCACAGTCAGGACAAATATCTATCACCTGGGAGTCCCACAGCCACTCAGACCCGACAAAGTAAACACAGAGACTTATATTGGTTACAAACTATATGGCCATGGCAGGCTTCTTGCTAACTGTTCTTACAGCTTAAATTAATCCATTTCTATTAATCTATACCTTGCCACGTGGCTCGTGGCTTACCGGCATCTTCACATGCTGTTTGTCATCGTGGCAGTTGGCAGTGTCTCTCTGACTCAGATTTCCACTTCCCAGCTTTTTTGTCCTCCTTGTCCCGCCTACACTTCCTGCCTAGCCAATGGCCAATCAGTGTTTTATTTATTGACTAATCAGCAACACATTGCCATACAGAACATCCCACAGCACCTTTCCCTGTGTGATCAGAACTACATTTCTCACAGTTCCTTTTTTCTTTCATCAGAACTACATTTTCCATAGTTCCATTCCCTACCTTTAAGAACTTAATTTCCCACCATGCTTTCCTCTATTTCTTCAGAACTACATTTATCAGAGATCCAAACGCTCTGTCATCAGAACTTCATTTCCCACAGTCCCTTTCTCTGTGACATCAGAACTATATTTCCTCTAATACCTTTCTCTGCATCATCAGAACAACATTTCCCACTGTGCCTTTCTCTGTGTCATCAGAATTATACTTCCAACAGTTTGTTACTCTTTGTCATCAGAAATACGTTCCCCAAAATCTTTCTCTAGGTCATCAGAACTACATTTATTCACAGTCCATTCTACATATCATTTGAACTACATTTCCCACAGTTCCATTCTCTGCATAGCCAAGACTATATTACCCATTGTTTCAATTTCTGTGTGAAAATAACTAAATTTCCCAGAGTTCCATTCACTATATCAACAGAACTACATTTCCAAAGAGCTTTGCTCTCCATCCTCAGAGCTACATTTCCCCGAGTGTCTTACTTTATGTCATCACAACTTCATTTCCCACAGTGCCCTTCACTCTGTCATCAATACTTCATCTCCCACAGGTCCATTTTCTACCTCCTCCAGACTACATTTCCTATAATGCCTCCTTCTACATCATCATAACTACATTTCCCAAAGTTCCATTCTCTATGTCGTCAGGACTATGTTTCCCAAATTCCATTCACGATGTCATCAGAACTTCATTTCCAACAGTTCCATTCACTATATCACAGACTGTATTTCAAAAAGTTCCATTCTCTACATTTCACAACTACATTTTCCACCATGCTTTCCTCTGTCTTCAGAACTACATTTACCAGAAATCCATTCTCTATGTCATTAGAACTACATTTACCACATTGCTTTTCGGTGTGTCATCAGAAATAAATTTCCCACAGTGCCATTCTCTGTGACATCAGAACTATATTTCCTCTAATACCTTTCTCTACATCATCAGAACTACATTTCCCACTGTGCCGTTCTCTGTGTCATCAGAACTACATTTCCAACAGTTGGTTTCTCTTTGTCATCAGAAATACATTCTCTGTGTAGAGAATGGCACAGTGGGAAATGTAGTTCTCATTACATAGAGAGAGGCACTGTGGGAAATGAAGCCCCGATTACAGAGACAAAGGCAGTGTGGTAAAAGTAGTCCTGAAGTCACAGAGAAAGGGGTGGTGGGAAATGTAGTTTTGGTGACGTAGGGAAAGGAATTTTGGGAATTGTAGTAATGATGATGCAGAGAAAGGCACTGTGAGAAATGTAGTCTTGAGAAGAAAGAAAATGGAAGTGTGGAAAATGTATCTTTGATGACATAATAAATGAAACTGTGGGAAATGTAGTTCTGATGATGGATAGAAAGAAACTGTGGGAAATGTAGATTTGATGTAACAGAAAAAGTCATTTTGGGAAATGTAGTCCTGAGAAGGGAGAAAATGGAACTGTGGGAAATATTGTTTTGCTGACATAGGGAACGTAGAAAGGCACAGTGGGAAATGAAGGTCTGATGATGTAGAGAAAGACACTGTGGGAAATGTAGTTATGACACAGAGCATTGCTGTATGGTAGATGTAGTTCTAAAGACAATACAAAGAGTCTCATAAACCTTATTGTCATGACTATATTTCCCAGAGTGTCTTTCTCTAGGTCATCAGAACTACATTTCCCTCAGTTCGATTCACTATGTCATCAGACCTACATTTCCCTCATTTCCATTTTCTACATTATCAGGACTACATTTCCCACAGTACCATTTTCTAGGTCATCAGAACTACATTTACCCAAGTTCCATTCTCTACCTCCTTGGGACTACATTCCTCACAGTGCCTTTCTCTGTGTCATCAGGACTACATCACCCACAGAGCCTTTCTCTACAGCATCATAATGGAATTTCCCTCAGTGTCTTTCTATGCATATCAGAACAAAATTTCCCACAGTGACTTTCTCTGTGACATCAGAACTATGTTTGCCAAAGTACTTTTGTATATATCAGAACTACATTTCCCCCAATGCCTTTCTGTGTGTCATCAGATACAAATTTCCCACTGTGCCTTTCACTGTGTCTTCAGAACTACATTTCCCTCAGTGCCTTGCTCTACAATATCAAAACTACATTTACCACAGTTCCATTCTCTACATTGTCAAGATGACATTTCCAACAGTTCCAATCTCTATGTCATCAGAACTACATTTCAAAAATTTCCATTCACTATATTGTCTTGACTACATTTCCTTGAGTGTCTTTCTCTAGGTCATCAGAACTACATTTCCCACAAATCCATTCACTATGTCATCACAACTACATTTCCCAAAGTTCCATCCTCTACCTCCTCAGGACTACATTTCCCACAGTGCCTTTCTCTCTGTCATCATAACTGTCATCCCACAGTTCCATTCTCTATGACATCAGAACTACAATTCCAACAGTTCCATTCTCTACATTCTCAAGACTTCATTTCCCACAGTTCCATTCTCCATGTCATCAGAACTACTTTTATCAAAGTTCTATTGGCTAACTTCTCAGGTCTACATTTCCCCGAGTGCCTTTCTCTGGGTCATCAGAAATCCATTTCCCAAAGTTCCTTTCTATACCCCATCAAAACTCCATTTCCAACCATGCTTTTTTATGTGTCTTCAGAACTAAGTTTACCTCAGTGCCATTCTCTGTGTCATGAGAACTACATCTCCCACACTTCCATTCATTATTTCATTTGAACTACATTTTCCAAAGTTCGAATCACTAACTTCTCAGGACTACATTTTCCACAATGCCTTTCTGTGCAGTATCAGAGCTACATTTTCCACAGTGCCTTTCTCTGTCTTATCAGAAGTACATTTCCCTCATCACCATTCAGTACATCATCAGAAATACATTTTTTTTAACAGTTCCATTTGCTATGTCATCAGAACTACATTTCCCACAGTTCCATTATCTACAATGTCAGGACTGCATTTCCCACAGGACCATTCACTATGATATCAGGACTACATTTCCCACAGTGCCTTTCTCTAAGTCACCATAACTACATTTTCCCACAGTTCCGTGTTCTATGTCATCAGAACTACATTTTTTAGTTTCATTATATATATGTGATCAGAACTACATTTCCCACATTTCCATTCTCTACTTTGTCAAGACTACATTTCCCACAGTTGCATTCACTATGTCACTAGAACTACATTTTCCAAAGTCCACTGTCTAACTTCTCAGAACTATATTTCCCACTGTGCCTTTCTCTATGTCATCAGAAATAAATTTCTCAAAGTGCCTTTCTCTGTGTCATCAGAGCTACATTTCCCAAATGACCTTTCGCTACATTGTCAGAATGATATTTCCCACAGTTCCATTCTCTATGTCATCAGAACTACATTTCCAACAGTTCCATTCACTATGTCATCAGAACTACTTTTCCCACAGTTCCATTCTCTACTATGTCAGGACTACATTTTCCAGTGTATCTTTCTCTAAGTCATCATAAGTATATTTTTCCACAGTTCCATTCTATATGTCATCAGAACTATGTTTCCCACAGTTCCATTCTCTACCTTGTCAAGACTACATTTCTTACAGTTCCATTTCGAATTCATCAGAACTCCATTCCCCAGAGTTCCATTAACTATGCCATCAGAACTACATTTCTCACAGTTCCATTCTCTATGCCATCAGCAATACATTTCCCACAGTGACTTTCCCTTTGTCATCATAACAACATTTTACAGAGTTCCATTCTTTATGTCATCAGAACTACATTTCCCACGTTAAAGTCACTATGTCATCAGAACTACTTATTCCACAGAGCCTTACTCTACATAATCAGAATTTCATTTTCCACAGTGTCTTTCTCTCTTTCATCAGAACTTCATTTCCCAGAGTTCCATTCTCTATGTCATCAGAATTACATTTCAAAGTGTTCTGTTCACTACATTGCCATGACTGAATTTCCAGAGTGTCTTTGTCTGGGTCATCAGAACTACATTTCCCACAGTTCCATTCACCATGTCATCAGAACTATATTTCCCTCAGTTCAATTCACTATGTCATCAGAACTACATTTCCTTCATTTCCATTTTCTACATTATCAGGACTACATTTTCTACAGTTCCATTCTCTAGGCCATAAGAACTACATTTACCAAAGTTCCATTCACTATGTCATCAGAACAACATTTACCAAAGCTCCATTCTCTACCACCTCAGGACTACATTTCCAACAGTGTCTTTCTCTGTGTCATCGGGACTGCATTACCCACAGAACCTTTCTCTACATCAACAAAATGACATTTCCCTCAGTGCCTTTCTCTACATCATCAGAACAACATTTTCCACAGAGCCTTTCTCTGTGACATCAGAACTATATTTGCCAAGGTACCTTTCTATAAATCAGAACTACATTTCTCACAATGCCTTTCTATTTGTCATCAGATACAATATTCCCACAGTACCTTTCTCTGTGTCTTCAGAACTACATTTCCCACAATGCCTTTCTCTGTGTCTTCAGAATGACATTTCCTTCAGTGCCTTTCTCTGTTAAATCAGAAATACATGTCTCTCAGTGACTTTCTGTGTCAATAGAACTACCTTTTTTCACAGTTCCATTCTATATGTCATCAGAACTACATTTTGCACAGTTCCATTCTCTACATTGTCAAGGCTTTATTTCCCACAGTTAAATTCTCTATGTCATCAGAACTACATTTCACAAACAGGCTTTCTCTCCATTATCAAAACACCAATACCCTCAGTGCCTTTCTCTACATCAGCAGAACTTATATCTCACTGTGCCTTTCTCTGTGTCATAAGAACTACATTTCACAGAGTGTATTACTATAAGTCAGCAGGACTATAGTCCCCACAATTCTACTCACTATGTCATCAAAACTACATTTCCCACAGTTCCAGTCACTATGTCATCAGAACTACATTTCCAAATGTTCCTTTCTCTGCCTCCTCAGCACTATATTTCCCACAGTGCCTTGCTCTGTGACATCAGAACTATATTACCCAAAGAGCTTTTTTCTATGATATCATACCGACATTTCCCTCAGTGACTTTCTCTACATCATCAGAATTATATTTCCAACAGTGCCTTTCTCTGTGTCATCAGAATTAAATTTCCCTCAGTACCTTTCTCTATATCATCAGAACTTCATCTCCCACAGTGCCTTTCTGAAATATATTTCCCACAGTGCCTTTCTCTGTGTCATCAGAAGTACATTTCCCAGAGTTCCATTCTCTATGTTGTCTGAAATACATTTCACAAAGTTCCATTCACTATGTCATCAAAACTACATTTCCCACAGTTCTGTTCTCTACCTTCCTAGGACTACATTTGTCATGGTGCCTTTCTCTGTGTCATCAGAACTACATGTACCTCAGTGACTTTCTCTATGTTAACTGAACTACAATTTTTAACAGTTACAATCTATATATCATCAGAACCTCATTTTCACCAGTTCCATTCTCTACGTTGTCAATACTTCATTTCCCAGAGTTCCATTCTCTATGTCATCAGAGCTACATTGACCACAGTCCCTTCACTATGTCAACAGAACTATATTTCCCAAGGTTCCATTCTCTAAATTCTCAGGACTACATTTCCCACAGTGCCTTTCTCTAGGTCATCCGAGCTACGGTTACCAAAGTTGCTTTCCATACATCATCATAACTCCATTTCCCACTGTGCTTTTCTCTATGTCTTCTGAACTACATTTCCCACAGTTCCATACTCTGTGTCCTCAGAACTATATTTCCTACAGTTCTTTTTCTATATCATCAGAACTTCATTTCCCACTGTGCCTTTCTTCATGTCGTCAGAACTACATTTCTCTCTGTGCCTTTCTTCATGCTATCAGAACTACATTTCCCATAGTTCCATTCACTATGTCATCAGAAATACATTTCCCACATACCCATTATCTATGTCATCACAACTGCATTTCCCACAGTTCGATTCTATACAATGTCAGGACTACATTTATCAGAATATCTTCCTCTAAGTCATAACAGCTATGTTTCCCACAGTTCCGTTCACTATGTTATCAGAGCTACATTACCCACAGTGCCTTTTCCTACATCATCAGAGCTACATTTTCACATAGTTCCATTCTCTATGTCATCAGAACTTCATTTGAAAGAGGTCAATTAACTACATTGTCATGACTACTTTTCCCAGAGTGTCTTTATTTAGGTCATCAGAACGACATTTCCCAAAGTTCCATTCCCTTGTCATCAGAACTACAGTTCCCAAAGTTCCATTCTCTACCTCCTCAGGACTTCATTTTCCACAGTGCTTTTTCTGTGTCATCAGATCCACATCCCAAACATCCTTTCTCTACATTATCAGAATGATATTTCGTTAAGTGCCTTTGTATACATCATCAGAAATTCATTTCCCTCAGTGCCTTTCTCTGTGTCATTAGAACAACATTTTTTGACAGTTCCATTCTATATGTCATCAGAATTGCATTTCCCACAGTTCCATTCTCTACATTGTCAAGACTACATTTCCCAAAGTTCCATTCTTTATGTCATCAGAACTACATTTCACAAAGTTCCATTCTCTAAGTTACCAGGACTACATGTCCCACAGTGCCTTTCTCTGGGTTATCAGAACTACATTTCTCAAAGTTCCTTTTCCTACGTCAGAAAAACTCCATTTCCCACTGTACTTTTCTCTGTGTCTTCAGAACTACATTTACCTCAGTGGATTCTCTGTGTCATCAGAAATACTTTTCCCACAGTGCTTTCTCTATTTCATCAGAATGTCATTTACCACAGTGCTTTTCTTTGTGTCTTCAGAAGAATATTTCCCACAATGCCTTTCTATGTGTCTTCAGAACTACAATTACCTCAGTTCCAACTCTGTGTCATCAGAACTACATTTCCAACAGTGCTTTCTCTATATCATCAAAACATCATTTCCCACAGTGCCTTTCTTTGTGTCTTCAGAACTGCATTTCCCTCTGTGCCTTTCTCCATGTCATCAGAAATACATTTCCCACAGTTCCATTCAGTATGTCATTAGATCTACGTTTATAAAATTTCCAATCTCTAATGTCTCATGACAAAATTTCCCCAGTACCTTCCAGTTTATTATCAGAACTACATTTCCCACATTGCCTTTCTCTGTCTCATCAGAAGTACATTACCCAAACTTCATTTCTCTACATAATCAGAATGACAGGTCTTTCTATACATCATCAGAAATACATTTCCCTCAGTGCCTTTTCTATGTCATCAGAACTACATATTTGACAGTTCCATTCTATATGTCATCAGAACTACATTTCCCACAGTTCCTTCTCTATATTGTCAAGACTACATTTCCCACAGTTCCATTCTCTATGTCATGAGAACTCTATTTCCCAGAGTTCCATTCACTATGTCATCAGAACTTCATTTCCCACAGTTCCTTTCTCTCTTTCATCAGAACTACATTTTCCAGTGTTTCATTCTCTGTTATCAGAACTACATTTCCCACAGTTTCATTCACTTTGTCATCAATATTACATTTACCACAGTTCCATTCTCTAACTACTCAGGACTTCATTTCTCACAATGCCTTTCTCTACATCATCAGATATAGTTGTCCCAAAGTTCCTTTCTCTTTGTCATCAGAACTACATTTCTGACACTTCCTTTCTCTATATTGTCAGAACTACATTTCCCAAAGAGTCTTTCTCTAGGTCATCATTACTACATTTCCCACAGTTCCATTTACTATGTCATCTGAACTACATTTCCCAAACTTCCATTCTCTACCTACCTCCCCAGGACAACATTTCCCACACTTCCCTTCTCTGTGTCATCAGAACTGCATTTCCCATAGTTATATTCACTATGTCATCAGAGCTACATTTCCCACAGTTCCATTCTCTACATTGTCATGACTGCACTTCCCAGGGTGTCTTTCCCTAGGTCATCAGAAATTCATTTTCCACATTTCTATCTCTACTTCATCAGAACTGCATTTCCCAGAGTGTCTTTCTCTGGATCATCAAAACTACATTTCCAAAATTTCCTTACCCTACCTCATCAGAACTTCATTTTCCACCATGCTTTTCTGTGTCATCAGAACTCCATTTCCCACACTGCCTTTCTCTTTGTCATCAAAATATCGTTTCCCAGAATTTCATTCCCCTATTCATCAGAACTACATTTCCCACAGTCCCATTCTCTACCTTCTAAGAACTACATTTCCCACAGTGCATTTCTCTGTTACTTCATTTCCCACAGTTATTTCTTCTTTTTCATCAGAACAACATTTCGAACAGTTCCATTCTCTATGTCATCAGACCTATATTCCCAACAGTTCCATTCTCTACATAGTCAAGACTTCATTTCCCAGATTGTCATTCCCTAGGTCCTCAGAACTTCATCTCCCAAGTGTCATTCACTATGCCATCAGAACTACCTTTCCCAAAGTACCATTCTCTAGTGTCTCAGGAATTCTTTTCTCACAGGTCCATTCTTTACATCATCATAACTACATTTCCCACAGTGCCTTTACATCATGAGAAATACATTTTCTCACTCTTTCATTTTCTATGTTATCAGAACTACAATTCCCACAGTTCCGTTCTATGTCACCATAACTACATTTCTGACAGTTCCATTCTCTACATCCTCAGGACTACTTTCTTACAGTGTCTTTCTCTGTGTCATCAGAAAAACATTACCCAAAGAGCCTTTCTCTATATTAACAGAATGACATTTCTCACTGTGCCTTTCTCTACATCATCAGAACTACATTTCCCATAGTGCCTTTCTCAGTCTCATCAGAACTCCATTTCCCCCGATGCCTTTCTCTGCAACATCAGAACTATATTTCCCACAGTACATTTCTCTTCATCATCACAACTACATTTCCCACTTTGCCTTACTCTGAGTCATCAGAACTACATTTTTTCACAATTCCATTCTATATGTCATCAGAACTACATTTCCCACGTTTCCATTCATTATGTTAAAGAACTACATTTCCCACAGTGCCTTTCTCTACATCATCAGAAATTCATATCCCACAGTTCCTTTCACTGTGTCATTAGAACTTCATTTCCCACAATGCCTTACTCTATGTCATCAGAACTACATTTCCCACAGTTCCCTTTCTCTATGTCATCAGAACTACATTGCCCACAGTTCCGTTCTCTCCATTCTCAGTACTACATTTCACACAGTTCCTTCCTATGGGTCATTAGAACTACACTTTCCATAGTTCCATTATCTTCCTTCTCTGGACTACAATTCCAACAGTGCCTTGCTCCATGTAATCAGAACTAAATTTTCCCAAGTTCCTTTGTCTATGTCATCAGAACAACATTTTCCACATTGCCTTTCTCTACGTCATCAGAACTGCATTTTCCCACAGTTCTATTCTCTATGTCATGAAAACTACATTTCAAACAGTTCCATTCACTACAGTGCCATTAATACATTTTTTGAGTGTCCTTTTCTAGGTCATCAGAACTACATTTCCCAACCTTCCATTCTCTGCTTCCTCAGTAATAAATTTCTCATAGTTCCTTTCTCTATATCATCACAACGTCATTTCCCTCAGTGCCCCTCTCTACATCATCAGAACTTCATTTCCCACAGTTCCTTTCTCTGCCTTCTTAGTACTACATTTCCCACAGTGCCTATCCTGCGTAATCAGAACTACATATCCCATATTTCCTTTCTTTGTTTCATCAGAACTACATTTCCCACAGTTCCTTTCTTTGTTTCATCAGAACTACATTTCCCACAGTTGCATTCTCTACCTCATCAGGCCTGAATTCCCGACAGTCCCTTTCTCTGAGTCATCAGAACTACATTTCCCACAGTTGCATTCTCTATGTCATCAGAACTACATTTCCCACAGTTGCATTCTCTACATTGTCAGGACTTCATTTCCAAGAGTGTCTTTCTGTAAGTCAACACAACTATATTTAACACAGTTCCATTCACTTTGTCATCAAAACTTCATTTCCAATATTTCCATTCTCTACTTACTCAGAACTACATTTCTCACAGTGCTTTTTTCTACATCATCAGAACTACATTTCCAAAAGTTCCATTCTCTACCTACTCAGAACTCCTTTTCCCCCAGTTCCATTCTTTGTTTCATTAGAACTACATTTCCCATAGTGCCTTTCTCTACCTCATCAGAACTTCATTTTCCCATAGGTCCATTCATTCTGTCATCAGAAATAAATTTCCCAAAGTTCCATGCTCTGCCTCCTCAGTACTAAATTTCCCAAAGTTCCATTCTCTGTGTCATCCGAACTACATTTCTGATGGTGCCATTCTTAACGTCATCAGAAATACATTTACCCACAGTTCCATTCTCTGTGTCATCAGAACTTCATTGCCAACAGTGCCTTTCTTTGTGTCATCAAAACTACAATTCCCAAAGTTCCTTTCACTATGTCATCAAAACTACATTTCCCATTGTGCCTTTCTCTGTGTCTTCAGAAGTACATTTACCACCTTGCCTTTTTCTGTGTAATCAGAAGTGAATTTCTCACAGTGCCTTTCTCTACATCATCAGAATTACATTTCCTACAGTGCCTTTTTCTACTTCATCAGCATGATATTTTTTCACAGTTACATTCTTTTGTTTTTTTTTTTTTTTTGGTTTTTCGAGACAGGGTTTCTCTGTGTAGCTTTGCACCTTTCCTGGAACTCACTTGGTAGTCCAGGCTGGTCTCGAACTCACAGAGATCCGCCTGGCTCTGCCTCCCGAGTGCTGGGATTAAAGGCGTGCGCCACCACCGCCCGGCAAATATATATTTTTATTTATATAGTGCTCTGGCTGCATGTATGCCTGCAGGCCAAAAGAGGACACCAGACCTCATTAGAGACAGTTGTGAGCCACCAAGTGGTTGCAGGGAACCGAACTCAGGACCTCTGGAATAGCAGCCAGTGCTCTTAACCACTTAGCCATCTCTCCAGCCACAGTTACATTCTATATGTCATCAGAACTTCATTTCTCAAAGTGCCTTGCTGTACAGCATCAGAACTACATTTACCACAGTTCCTTTCTCGGTTTCGTCAGAACTGCATTCCCCACAGTTCCATTGTCACAGTGCCTTTCTGTGTCATCAGAACTACATTTCTCAAGTGGCTTTTCTCTACATTATCAGAATGACTTTTCCCTCAGTGCCTTCCTCTAAAACATTAGAACTACATTTCCCACATTTCCATTCTCTAAAATATTAGGACTGCATTTCCCAGAGTAACATTCCTAAGTCATCAGAACTACATTTCCCACAGTTCCATTCTCTAAAATGTTAGGACTGCATTTCCAAGAGTGACATTCTCTAAGTCATCAGAAGTACCTTTCCCAAAGTTCCTTTCTCAACCTCCTCAGGACTACATTTCCCACAGTGCGTTACTCTGTGTCATCAGAACTACATTTCCCTCAGTGCCTTTCTCTATTTCATCAAAATGATGTCTTTTCACAGTTTGATTCTATATGTCAGCAAAACTACATTTCCAACTGTTCCATTCACTACTTTGTCACTCTACATTTTCCACAGTTCCACTCTCTATGCCATCAGAACTACATTATAAATTTTCTTTCTCTCTTTCTTCAGAACTACATTTTCTAAAGTTCCATTCTCTCTGACATTAGAACTATATTTCCAACAGTTCAATTCTCTACAATGTCAGGACTACTTTTCACATTGTGTTATTCTCTAAGTCATCCAAAATACATTTCCCACAGTGCCTTTCTCTGTATCATCAGAATTACTATTTCCTCAGTGCCTTTCTGTACGTCATCAGAACTATATTTTTTCACAGTTCCATTCTATGTGTCATCAGAACAATTCCCTCAGTTCCATTCTCTACATTGTCAAGATGACATTTCGCATACTTCCAATCTCTATGTCATCAGAACTACATTTCCCACAGTGCCATTCACTATAGTCATCAGATCTACATTTCCCACAGTGCCTTTCTGTACGTCATCAGAACTACATTTTCTCACAGTTCCAGTCTCTGTGTCATCAGAACTACATTTTTCACAGTGTCTTTCTCTGGTTGATCAGAACTACATTTCCCACAGTTGCATTCTCTATGTCATCAGAACTACATTTCCCAAAGTGCCATTCTCTACATTGTCAAGATTATATTTCCCCCAGTACCTTTCTCTGTGTCATCAGAACTACATTTCCCACAGTCAATTCTCTACATTGTCAAGCCTTCAATTCCCACAGTTCCATTCTCAATGTCATCAGAACTGCATTTTCCACAGAGCCTTTACTCTACATCAATACAACTTCATTTTCCCAAAATTCCATTCTCTATGTCATTAGAATTATATTTCCCACAGTTCCATTCTCTGTCTTCAGAACTACATTTCCCATAGTTCCATTCACTGACATCAGAACTATATTTCAAACAGTTCCATTCAATATATTGACATGACTACTTTTCCCAGAGTGTCCTTTCCCTAGGTCATCTGAACTACATTTCGCAAGTTCCATTCACTATGTCCTCAGAAGTACATTCCCTACAATGCCTTTCTCTACATTATCAGAACTGCATTTTCCACAGTTCCAGTCTCTATGTCATCAGAACTACATTTTCCACAGTTTTATTCTCTATGTCATCAGAACTACATCTCCCACAGTGCCTTGCTCTTTGTCATCAAAACTACATTCCCCAGAGTTCCATTCTCTATGTCATCAGCACTACATTTCCCAGAGTCCCATTCTCTACATTGTCAAAACTATATTTCCTACAGTTACATTCTCTATGTAATAGAATTAATTTTCCCACAATTCCATTCCCTACCTCATCAGGACTCCATTTCTCACAATGCTTTCCTCTACATGATCAGAACTACATTTCCCAAAGATCCTTTCTCTATGTCATGAGAATTACAATTCCCACAGTTTCATTCACTACATTGTCATGACTACATTTCCCTTAATGTCTTCCTCTACGTCATCAGAACTACATTTCCCATGTTCCATTCAACATGTCATTAAAACTACATTTCCCACAGTTTTAATCATTGTCATCAGAACTACATTTGAAAAACTTCCATTCTCTACTTCGTCATGACACTATTTCCCAAGGTGCCTTTCTCTGGGCCATCAGAACTACATTTCCCAAAATTCCTTTCCCTGTATTTCAGAACTACACTTCCCACCATTCTTTCCTCTGTGTCTTCAGAACAACATTTACAAAAGTTCTGTTCTCTGTGTTATATGAACTACATTTTCCACACTCCCCTTCGTCACATTGTCATCACTACATTTCCCAGGGTGCCTATCCCTAAGTCATCAGAACTACATATAGCAGAGTTCCATTCTCTATGTCATCAGAAGTACATTTCGCACAGTTCCATTCTCTACAATGTCAAGCCTTCATTTCCCAGGGTCTCTTTCTCTAAGTCGTCAGAACTACACATCCCACAATTCCTTTTACTATGACATCAAAACTATCTTTCCCACACTTCCATTCTCTACCGTCTCAGAACTACATTTCCCACAGTGCCATTCCCTGTGCAATCAGATCTACATATCCCACCTTTCCTTTCTTTCTTTCATCAGAACTACATTTCATGCAGTTCCATTCTCTATGTCACCAGAACTACATTTCCTACAGTTCCATTTTCTACATTGTCAAGAGTATATTTCTGACAGTTCCAATCTGTATGTCATCAGAAGTACATTTCCCAAAGTTCCAATCTTTAACTTCACATGAGTACATTTCCCACAGTTCTTTTCTCTTTGTCATCAAAACTACATTTCCCAGAGTTCCATTCTCTATGTCATCAGAACTACATTTCCCAGAGATCCATTCTCTATATTGTCAGGACTACATTTTCCAGAGTGTCTTTCTCTATGTCATCACAACTACATTTAGCACAATTCCAATCACTATGTCTTCAAAGACTACATTTCCCACAGTTCCATTCACTATGTCTTTAGAACTACAATCCCACAGTGCCTTGCTCTACCTCATCAGAATTACATTTCCCACAGTAACTTTCTCTCTTGTATCAGAAATACATTTCCCACCGTTCCTTTCACTCAGTCATCAGAACTACATTTCCCACAGTTCAATTCTATATGTCATCAGAACTACCTTTCCCAAAGTTCTATTCCTACCTTCTCAGGACTATATTTCCCACAGTGCCTTGCTCAACATCATCAGAATCACATTTTTCACAGTACCTTTCTCTCTCTCATCAGAACTACATTTAAAAGGTTTCCATTCTCTATGTCATCAGAGCTACATTTCCCACAGTTCCATGTTCTACAATGTCAGGACAAGATTTCACAGAGTGTCTTTCTCTCAGTCATCAGAACTACATCTACCACAGTTCTATTCTATTCAGAAGTACATTTCCCTCAATAACTTTCTCTACACCATCAGAACTACATTTACCAGAGTCCCATTCTCTACATTGTCAAGATTACATTTTACAGTGCATTTCTCTATGTCATCCAAGCTACATTTCCCAAACTTCCATTCTCTAACTTCTCAGGACTACATTCCCCACAGTGCCTTTTTCTGGTTCATGGAAAATACCTTTCCCACAGTCCCACTCTCTACATTGTTAAAAGTTCATGTCCCACAGTTCCATTCTCTATGTCATCAGAAGAATATTTCCCACAGTTCCATTCACTATGTCATCAGAACTACATTTCCCCAAATCCTTTCTCTCCTTCTTCAGGACTATATTTCCCAGTGTTTTTCTCTGGGTTATCAGAACTATATTTCCCAAAGTTTCTTTCCCTACCTCATCAAAACTACATTTCTGACCATGCTTTCTTTTGTGTCATCAGAACTATATTTCCAAGTGGTCTGTTCTCAATGTCATCAGAACTACATTTCCAACAGTTCCTTTCTCTACGATGTCAGGAATATATTTCCTAGGCTGTCATTCTCTAAGTCATCACAACTACATTTCCCAAATTTCCATTCACTATGTTATCAAAACTACATTTCCCACAGATGAATTCCCTTCCTTCTCAGGACTACATTTCCCACAGTACCTTTCTCTGGGTTATAAGAACTACATTTCCCAAAATTCCTTTCCCTACATCATCAAAGCTTTATTTCCCACTGTGCTTTTCTCTGTGTCTTCAGAACTACATTGACCACAGTGCCATTCTCTGTGTCATGAGAACTACATTTCCCACAGTGCATTCTCTCCATCATCAGAACTTTATTTCACACAGTTCCTTTCTTTGTGTCTTCAGACACACATTTTCTTCTGGGCCTTTCTCTATGTCATCAGAACTACATTTCCCACAGTTCCATTCACTATGTCTTCAGAAATACATTTCCCAAAGTTCCATTCTCTGCCTCCTGAGGACATTTCCCACAGTGCCTTTGTGTGTGTCATCAGAACTACATTACCCAGACAGACTTTGTCTACATCATCGTACCAGCATTTCCCTCAGTGCCATTCTGTACATCCTCAGAACTACATTTCCCACAATGTCTTTCTCTACATCATCAGAACTTCATTTCCCACAGTGCCTTTCTGTGTGTCATCATATATGAATTTCCCACAGTGCCTTTCTCTGTGTCATCAGAACTACATTTCACTCAGTGCCTTTCTCTACATCATCAGAACTACATTTCCCAAACAGTCTTTCTCTACATCATCAGAACTACACTTCCCCCAGGACTTTCTCTACATCTTATGAACTATATTTCCAAAAGTGTCTTTCTCTGTGTCATCAGAACTACATTTCCCACAGTCTATGTTGTATAATATCAAGACTACATTTCTCACAGTTCCATTCACTATGTCATCAAAATTCCATTTCCCACAGTTCCATTCTCTACCTTCTCAGAACTACATTCCCCATAGTGCATATCTGTTTCCTCAGAACTACAATTCGCAAAGTTCTTTTCCCTATGTCATCAAAACTGCATTTCTCACAGTGCCTTTCACTTTCTCATCAAAACTACACGTCCCTCAGTGCCCTTCTCTATAACATCAGAACTACATTTCCCACAGGTCCATTTCTTATGTCATCACAACTCCAGTCCATACAGTGCCTTTTTCTCTTTCATCAGAACTAAATTTCCCAGAGTCACATTCTCTGTGTCATTAGAACTACATTTCCCACAGTGCATTTCTCTACCTCCTCAGAACTACATTACCCACAGTGCCTTCTCTGTGTCATAGAAATACATTTCCCTCAGTGCCTTTCTCTACATTATCAGAACTACAATTTTTGACAATTCCATTCTATATGCCATCAGAACTACATTTCCAACAGTTCCATTCACTATGTCATCACAACTACATTTCCCACAGTTCCATTCTCTACCTTCTCAGGACTGCATTTCCCACAGTGCCTTTTCCAGTGTAATCAGAACTACACTTCCCACATGTCCTTTCTCTCTCTCTCTTTTTTTTTTTTGGTTTTTCGAGACTGGGTTTCACTGGTAGCCCAGGCTGGCCTCGAACTCACAGAGATCCACCTGACTCTGCCCCCCGAGTGCTGGGATTAAAGGTGTGCACCACCACTGCCCAGCTCCTTTCTCTCTTTCATCAGCACTTCATTTCCCACAGTTCAATTCTCTATGTCATCATAACTACATTGCTCACAGTTCCATTCTCTACATTGTCATGACTACATTTCCCAGGGTGTCTTTCCCTAGGTAATCAGAACTACATTTCCCAAGTTTCTTTCCCTACCTCATCAAAACTTAATTCCCACAGTGCTTTTTTCTGTGTCTTCAGAACTACATCTACCACAGTTCTATTCTCTGTATCATCAGAACTACATTTCCCACAGTGCTTTCTCTATATCATCAGAATTTCATTTCCCACAGTGCTTTTCTTCATTTCTTCAGAACTACATTTCCCTCTGTGCCTTTCTCTATGTCATAAAAACTACATTTCCCACAGTTCCCTTCACTATGTCATCAGAGCTTCAATTCCCAAAGTTCCATTCTCTAATTTCTCAGGACTACTTTTTCCACAAGATATTGAGACCATGATTGGAAAAGCACAGGGACAAATAGCCAAACCAGTAGAAACACAAGAACTACGAACCAATGGCTGAGGAGCCCTCATGGATCTGGACCAGGCCCTATGGATAAGTGAGACAGTTGATAATCTTGATCTTTTTGGGATGCTCCCAGGCAGTTGGAGCCAGGACCTGTCCTTGGTGCATGGGCTGGCTTTTTGGAGCCTGGGGCCTTTGCTGGTACACTTTGTTTAGCCTGGGTGTAGGGAGGAGGGGACTGGATCTTCCTAGATTGAGTCTACCATGCTGGGTTGACTCCCCAGGGGAGAACTTGCCTTAGAGGAGGTGGGAATGAAGGGGTGGATTGAGGGAAAAGTCTGGGGGATGGGAGGAGAGATGATGGGGAATCCGTGGCTGATATTTGAATTTTAATTTAATTAAATAAGAAAAGAAAAGAAATCTTTTAATGAAAAAAATAAACTGCCCAAGAGTCAAAAAGAAGAATTCTCATCTGATATAGGTCTAATGTCCAAAATATACATGTACCCAAGAAACCAGAAACAAAAATAAAATAAAATAAGCAAAATAAAACAAAAATTCTAATCAGATTATGGTCTACTATCCAAAATATACCTATTGAATATAATTAGAAAAACAAAACAAGAAATGTCATCTGATAAAAGTCTAATATCAAATATGTTCTTATTGAACCCAAGAAATTAAAGAACATAGAAAATTATACCTGATAAAGTCTAATATCAAAAATATATATATTGAACATAATTAGATAAACAAAACAAAAATGCTCATCGGATAAAGGTCTAATATCCAAAATAGACATATTGAAAAGAGAAATCAGATAAATAAACAAATATTCTCATCTAATCAAGATCTAATAATCAAAATACACATATTGAACATAATTAGATAAATAAAACAAAAATTCTCATCTGATAAAAGTCTAATATACAAAATATACACATTGAACACAAGAAATAAAATAAATAAAACAAAAATCCTTATCTGATATACATCTAATATCCAAAATATACATATTGAACTCAAGAAATTATATAAAACAAAAATTCTCACCTGATAAAGGTCTAATATTCAATATATATATATTGAACACAAGAAATCAGAAAACCAAAACAAAAGTCACATGTGATAAAGTCAAATATTAAAAATAGATTCCTTGAACACAAGAAATTAAATAAAACAAAAATTGGCACCTGACAAATTTCTAATATCCAAAATATACATATTGAACACAAGAAATTAGAAATACAAAACCCTTACTGGTTGGTATAATATCCAAAATATACATATAAAACACACAAAATTAGATAAATAAAACAAAGAATCTCATCTGATAGAGGTCTAATATCCAAAATAGACATATTGAATATAATTAGATAAATAAAACAAAAATCCTCATTTGATAAGGGTCTATTATCCCAAATACACATAGTGAACAAAAGAAATCACAAAAATAAAACATAATTTCTCATCTGATAAAGGTCTAATTTCCAAAATATACATATTGAACCATATTAGATAAATAAAACAAAAATTGTCATTTGATAAAGGTCTAAGATCCAAAATATATATATTGAACACAAGAAATTAAATAAAACAAAAATACTCATTTGATAAAGGTCTAATAACAAAAAATACACATTGAACACAAGAAATCAGAAAAATAAAACAAAAATTCTCACCTGATAAAGGTCTAATATTCAAAATATACATATAGAACACAAGAAATCAAAAAACCAAACAAAATTATGACATGAAAAATGTCTAATGTGAGAAATATACTTTTTGAACACAAGAAATCAAATAAAATAAAAATTGTGCTCTGATAAAGGTCTAATATAAAAAAATATACCTATGGAATACAAGAAATAAAATAAAACAAAAATTCTCATCTTTTAAAAGTCTAATATCCAAAATATACAGATCGAACATAATTAGATAACTAGCACAAAAACTCTCATCTGATAAATTACTAATATCCAAAATACACATATTGAACAAAAGACATCAGAAAACAAACTGTAATTCTATCGTGATAAAGGTCAAATAACAAAAATATACTTATTGAACACAAACAATCAGATAAATAAAACAAAAGTTCTCATCTGATGAAGATTTTATACCAAAAATAAACATATTGAACAAAAGAAATTATATAAAGAAAACAAAACTCTAATTTGATAAAGATCTACTATTTGAAATATACACACTGAACACAAGATATCATATATTTAAATAAATACTCCCATCTGATAAAGCTCTATTGTCCAAAATATATATATTGCATATAATTAGGAGGATAAAACAAAAATTTGCACCTGATTAAGGTCTAATATTCAAAATACACATACTGAACACAAGTAAATAGTTAAAAGAAAAATTCACATCCAAAAAAGTTCTAATATCAAAAATATGCATATGGAAAATAATTAGATATATAAACCAAAAATTCTCATTTGATAAAAATCTAATAACCAAAATATACATATTGAACACCAGAAATCAGATATATAAAAGGAAAAATCACATCGGATATAGGTCTATTATCCAAAATATACATATTAAACATAAGAAATCAGATAAACAAAATGAAAATTCTCATTTGATAAAGGTCTAGTATCAAATATACATACTGAGCACACAAAATTAAGTGAACCAAAAATTTTCACCTTATAAAGAACTAATATCCAAAATATGCATACTGAACACAAGAAATCAAATATATAAAACAAAACTTCTCATCTGGTAAAAGTCTAATATCCAAAATATACATATTGAACATAATTAGATAAATAAACAAAAATTTTATCTGTTATAGGGCTAATATGAAAAATATACATACTGAACACAAGAAATTAAATTAAACAAAAATTCTCACCTGATAAAAGTCTAATATACAAAATATGCCTACTGTACACCAAAAATTTAATAAAAGAAATATCCTAATCTGAAAAAAAATCTGCTATCAAAAATATTTACACGGGACATAATGAGATAAATAAAACAAAAATTCTCACCTGATAAAGGTCTAATATTCAAAACATATATATAGAACACAATAAATCAGAAAAACAAAACAAAATTCTCACGTGATAAAGGTCTAATGTGAAAAATATACTTATTGAACACAGGAAATAAAATAAAACAAAAATTCTGTTCTGATAAATGTCTAATATAAAAAATATACCTATAAACACAAGAAATCAGATAAAATTAAAAAAATCTTCTCTGTGAAAGGTCTAATATCAAAAATATACATATGTAACATAATTAGGTAAATAAAAAACTTATCATCTGATAAATATCTAATACAAATATATATATATTGAACACACAAAATAAAATAAAACAAAAATTCTCATTTAATAAGGGACTAATATCCAAAATAGACATATAGAACAAATAAATTAAGATCAATACAACAAAAATTCCCATCTGAAAACGGTCTAGTATACAAAATATAGATATTGAATGCAATATATTAAGTAAATAAAAGGAAAATTCCATCTGATAAAGGTCTAATATCTAAAATATACATATTGAAAACAAGAAATCAGATAAACAAAACAAAATGTACCATTTGATAAATGTTCAAAATTACAACATATACCTCATTTGATAAAGGTCTAATACCAAAAACAAACATATAAACAAAACAAAACAAAAAAACAAAACAAAAATTCTCATGTGATAAAGGTCAAATATCAAAAATATACTTATTTAACACAAGAAATCAGATAAATAAAATAAAAATTATCATCAGATAAAGGTCTAATACCAAAAATAAACATAATGAACACAAAAATTATATAAATAAAACAAAAATTATAATCTGATAAACATTTAATATTCCAATTATATACACTAAACCCAAGATATCCTATAAAGAAAATGAAAATTCTCATCTCATAAAGGTCTAATATCCAAAATATACATATTGAATATAATTGGATAAATAAAACAAAACTTCTCATCTGATAAAAGTCTAATATCCAAAAATATATATGGAACAGAAGAAATTAGATTAAACAAAAATTCCCACCCTTTCAAGTTCTGAAATTGAAAATATAAATATTGAACATGAGAAATCAGATAAATAAAACTAAAATTCTCACCTAATAAAGGTCTAATATTAAAAATATTCACATTGAAACCAAGATATCATATAAAGAAAACAAAATCTATCATCTGATGAAGGTCTAATACTAAAAAAAACATAATGCACACAAAAATTATAAATATAAAGCAAAAATTCTAATCTCATAAAAGTCTAATATTCCAAATATACACATTGAACACAAGATATCATATAAATAAAATATGAATTCTCATCTGATAAAGGTCTAATATCCAAAATAAACATATTGAATAATATTAGAAAAAATAAAAATCTCAACGAATAAAATTCTAATATCCAAAATACACATAAAGAACAGAAGAAATGAGAGAAAGCAAAAATTCTCACCAGTAAAGTTCTAAAATCAAAAATATAAATATTGAATGTGAGAAATCAGATAAATAAAACTAAAATTCTCACCTGAAACAGGTCTAATATCCAAAATGTATATATTGAACCCAAGAAATCAGAAAACCAAACAAAAATTCTGATCTGATGAATGTCTAATATTCGAAAAATTCATATTGAATATAATCATAAAGGAAACCAAAAATTTGAACTGATAAAATTCAAATATCTAAAATGTACTTATTGAACATGAGAAATTAAATAAAACAAAGTTTCATCTGATAAAGTTTTAATATCAAAAATATACGTACTGAACACAACAAATTACAAAAAAATACAAAAATTCTCATCTGATAAATGTCTAATATCTGAAATATACATACTGAAGATAACTAGTTAAGTAAAATAAAAATTCTCATATGATAAATGTCTAATTTCCAAAATATACATATTGAACATAATTAGATAAGAAAAAACAAAAATTCTCATCTGTTAAAGATCTAATATCCAAAACATACATATTGAACACAAGAAATTAAATAAAAAATATTTTAAGATGATAAACTTGTAGTGTCAACAAATATACATATTGAACAGAAGAAATTAAATAAAATAAAAATTCTCATCTCATAAAAGTCTGAAATTCAAAGTAGACATATTTAGCTCAAGAGCTCAGATAGAGGAAAATTCTCATCTGATAAAGCTCTAATATCCAAAGTATACATATTGACCACAATTAGATAACTAACAAAAAATCTCATCTGATAAAGGTCTAATATCCAAAATATACATATTCAACACAAGAAATTAAATAAAATAAAAATTCTCACCTGATGAAGGTCTATGTCCAAAAATATACATATTGAACCCAGGAAATCAGATAAATAATAAAAAATTCTCATCCTAAATAGATCTAATATCCAAAATATACATATGGAACACAAGAAATTAGATAAATAAAACAAAATTTCTCATCTGATAAAGGTCTAATATCAAAAGTATGCTTATGGAACATGCTTAGATAAATGAAACAAAAATTCTCATCCGATAAATGTGTAATATCCAAAACATACATATTGAACACAAGGAGTTAAAGAAAACAAACATTTTTATCTGATAAAGTTCTAATATCAAAAATATACTTACTAAACATGAGAAATTAAATAAAACAAAATTCTCATCTGATAAATATCTAATATCCAAAATATGATATTGAACATAATTAGATAAGTAAAACAAAAATTGACATCTGATAATAATCTAACATCCAAAACATACATATTTAACAAAAGTAATTAAATAAAAAATATTTCTATCTGATAAAGTTCTAATATAAAAATATACGTATTGAACACAAGAAATCAGATAAATAAATCAAAAATTCTCATCTGATAATGGTGCAATATCCAAAATATACATATTGAACATAATTAGATAACTAACACAAAAAAAATCTCATCTGATAAAGGTATAATATCCAAAATATATGTATTCAACACAAGAAATTAAATAAAACAAAATTTCTCACCTTATGAAAGTCTAATATCAGCAATATACATGTTGAACATAATTTGACAAATAAAACAATAATTATCATCTGATATATGTTTAATACCAAAAATATAATTATTGAACACAGAAATTAAAAAAACAAATTCTAATCATATAAAAGTCTGAAATCCAAAGTAGATATATTGAGCTCAAGAGCTCAGATAAATAAAGGAAAAATGTCATCTGATAAAGGTGTAATCTCAAAAATATACATATTGAACATAATTAGATAACTAACACAAAAAAACTCATCTGATAAATGTCTAATATCCAAAATATACATATTCATACAAGAAATTAAATAAAACAAAATTTCTCATGTTATAAAGGTCTAATATCAAAATTACCTATTGAATGTAAGAAATTTGATAATAAAAACAAACATTTTCATCAGATAAAGATCTGAAATCTGATATCCAAAATATATATATTGAACACAAGAAATTAAATAAAACAAAATATCACATAATAATGAACTAGTATCCCAAATATGCATACTGAACACAAGAAATCAAATATATGAAACAAAAGTTATCATATGATAAAGGTCTAATATCCAAAATATACATATTGAACATAATAAGATAAATAAAACAAAATTTCTCATCTGATAAAAGTCTAATATCCAAAATATACATGTTGAACACAAGAATTCAGATAAATAAAACAAAACTTCTCATCTGATAAAGGTCTAATATCCAAAATATTTTCATTCAACACAAGAATTAAAATAAAACAAAAATTCTCATCTTATAAAGGTCTCATATCAAAATTACCTATTGAACATGAGAAATTAGATAATAAAAACAATTATTTTCATCAGATAAAGGTCTAATAGCCAAACATACTATGTACTCACTCATAAGTGGATACTAAATGTGAGGGAAGGGATTGCCATACTGTGACCCACAACTGCAGAGAGGATAGCTAACAGAAATTAAATAAAACAAAAATTCTTACCTGATAAGGAACTAATATCCAAAATATACATGTTAAACACATGAAATCAGATAAATCAAACAAATATCCTCAACTGATAAAGGTCTAATATCCAAAATCAACACGCTGAACACAAGAAAATATATAAAATGAAAATTCTCTCCAGTTAAAGGTCTAATACATGAAATATACATATTGAACATAATTAGATAAATAAAACAAAAATTCTCACCTGATAAAGGTCTAATATAAAGCATGTACATATGGATCATAGAAATTAAGTAAAATGAAAGTTCTCATCTCATAAAGATTTAATTTCCAAAATATACATATCAAACACAAGTAATTAAATTAATAAAACAAAAATTGTCATCTGATAAAGGTCTAATTTCAAAAATATATTTATTGAACACTAGAAAATAAATGAAACAAAAATTCACACCAGATAGTCTAATGTCAAAAATAAACTTACTGAAAACAAGAATTTAGATGAATTAAACAAATATTCTCACCAATAACAGTCTAATATCCAAAATATACATATTGAACCAAAAAAACCAGATGAATGAAAAAAATTCTCATCTGATAAATGTCTAATATCCAAAACATACATATTGAACACAAGAAATCAGATAAATAAAACAAAAATTTTCAACTGATAAGGACTAATATCCAAAATATCCATATTTAACACATGCATTCAGAAAAACAAAAAATTCTCTTGTGATAAAGTTCTCATATCAAAACTATTCATATTGAATATAATTTGACAAATAAAACAAAAATGTCAGCTGATAAAGATCTAATATCAAAAATGTACTTATTGAACCCAAGAAATTTAATAAAAGACTTTTTTATCTGATAATATTCCAAGAACCAAATTACATATGTTGAGCACAAGAAATTAAACAAAACAAAAATTCTGATCTGATAAAATTCTAATATCAAAAATATAGATACTAAGCACAAGAAATCAGAAAAATAAAAAATATTCTCATCAGATCAAGGTCTAATATAAAATATATATATATTGATCTCAAGAAATTAAATAATACAAAAATTCCCATCTGAAAAGGGTCTAACATTAAAAATAGGCATACTGAACATAAATAGATAAATAAAACAAAAATTCTCATCTGATAAAGGTCAAATATCTAAAATTTACATATTGAACACAAGAAATAAGATAAATAAAACAAAAATTCTCGCCTGATAAATGTCTAATATTCAAAATACACTTATTGAACACAAGAAATTAAATAAAACAAAAATTCTCATCTTATAAATGGTTCATATCCAAAATATACATACTGAACACAAGAAATCAGAAAAGCAAAGAAAATTGTCATATAATAAAGGTCAAATATCAAAAACATACTTATTGAACACAAGAAATTAAATAAAACAAAAATTTTCACCTAATGAAGGTCTATGTCCAAAATATACATATTGAACCCAGGTAATCAGATAAATAATAAAAAATTCTCATACTAAATAGGTCTAATATCCAAAATATACATGTGGAACACAAGAAATCAGATAAATAAAACAAAATTTCACCAATGATAAAGGTCTAATATCTCAAATACACAAATTGAATTCAAGATATCATATAAATAAAATGAAAATTATTATCAGATAAATGTCTAATAACAAACATATGAATATTGAATACATGAAATTAAATAAAAATAAAATTATCATCTCATAAAGCACTATTATCAAATTAGACATATAGAACACAAGAAATCAGATAAATAAAATAAAAGTTCTCATTTGATGAAGGTCTAATATCAAAAATGTTGATATTGAACACAAGATACCAGAGAAATATGAGGAAAATTCCATCGGATAAATTTCTAATATCAAAATATCCATATTGAACATGAGAAATCAGAAACACAAAACGAAAATTCTCATGTAATAAAGTTCTAAAAAGAAAAGTATATATATTGAACACAAGAAATAACATAAAACAAAAATTATCAATGATAAAGATCGAATATCCAAACTAGACATACTGAATACAAAAAATCAGATAAATAAAACAAAAATTCTCATCTGATAAAGGGCTATTATCCAAAATATACATTTTGAACCCAAGATATCATATAAATAAAACAAATATTCTCATTTGATAAAAGTGTAATATCAAAAATATACATATTGAAATTAATTAGATAAATAAAACAAAAATTTTCATTTGATAATATTCCAATATCCAGAATACACATATGGAACACAAATTAGATAAAACAAAAATTCTCACTGGTAAACATCCAATATCAAAAATATAAAAATTGATCACAGAAATCAGATAAATACAACAAAAATTCTGGTCTGATAAGGTCTAATATTCAAAATATACATATTGAACACAAGAAATCAGATAATCAATAATGCTTGGTTTACTATATTAAAGGTAGAAGGAAAAATACTTAGAACTCACAGAGAGACTTGTGTTTTCAGGAGTAGAAAAATGAGGATATAAAGTGAGGTCGTGATTGGGTGGGGTTGATTTGCCATGGGGCTATTGTGACAAACTGTGAGATCAATATTGTTGCCTGGCAACCCAAGTGAGATTCTCTCTGCCCATGTCATGGGGCCAACAAGCAGGGAGCAGCTGAGATGCAGTGTTTTCTTAGGACACTTTATTATCCAAAATATGTGTACCATATAACCTTTATTGTGCACAAAGTGGGAGGTGATTCCAATCAGGTCATGGAAGAGCCTTGGACATTACCCTTGCACCTGGCACTATTACTTAATAAAGGGTACCTAATCCCACTGAATACTGCCTGAGCAAAAGATGTTCAGAGCCTTTTCTGGGTGGATGTCCCATTAACTAAGAAGCAAACTATGGAATAGGAAATAAAAGCCTCAGAGTTATCTTCCAGTGTAACAGTTATTCTGTTGCTACCTTCTTTCTGCAAGGTTTTAAGCCATTTCTTTTACTAGATTGAGGTTGAAGTGGGAGTTGCTTTTCTCTGAGACAGATGCCCAACTTAACCTATCTGATGCACACTAAAACACTAGATGAATGGGGACAGTACCACCTATGAAAATTGAAGCGATTGTGTGTCACTTTTGAACATGGGATCTGAAGGTAGGTGAGGTTCCTGCCACACTGTTCAAGCTAGGATGTTATTGTTACTTATTGAGAAGTCTCAGTCTCTGACTCTAGGCCAAGTGTTGATAATATTTATTCTGATGCTTCTGGACCCTCTTACTGCCAATAATGGGGTTATATTAATTTTTCAATATTTATAATTACTGTAAATTGTGGAGGTGCTATTGACACTAGAAGAGTGACTCTGGTTTTGGAATCAAGTGAGGAAACCTATGTTAATTCTATGGAAATTCTATGCTGAAACTGAATTGTCTTAGTAATGCACTGTTTTTTTCCCTTTGGTTTCATGTGAGAGATTGCAAGTAATGAAGTCAGCATTCTCCAGGATATCCAAGGTGATTTAAGATCTGTGGACCAGATGGACAGTGCACATTCCCAAAGCATGCAGGGCTCTTGAATTCTTAACCAAACAGAAAGAGAAAAACAGTCCTACAGTTACAACAGTTGTTGTATTTAGCAGGAAAAAAATGATCAACCCACGAGTCTACACATGGTGCTTAGGTAAGAAGAGAAGTTGCCTGAGTTTTCTTTCTTCACACTTGATAGAAAATGGAGATACAAATTCTACAGAGTGACAGTCAGTGTCCCTAGCTGTTCTTTGGTTCTTTAAACTAAACCATTCCACATTTCCAGAGAAGCCAACATATCCAGGTTGTTCTTCTCTCTTCCCTTGAAGTTGAAAGAATACTGGCATTTCTCGTAGTGTTTGGTTTTTTTTGGCCATTGGAATTATAATATGATTATGTTATTTCCCCTTGATTTGTGGACTCACAAACATCCCATTTATGTTTTATGTTCTATCCATTTGATAAAATTTTATCAATATGAATACACAAACAGGAGCTAAATAATCCAACAATTGCTGTGCCAATTTTCATGATAAAAAACCGAGGAGGCTGCAATCCTATGTAGCAATCTAGCAGAAACTCAGGGATGTTGGGCATAGGAGAAATTGTCTTCCCAATGGAATAGGACAATATGGTACCTGATATAGTTCTTTTTTTAGATTGCATTATACTATATCAAAATCCTCTTTCCATGTGTGAAGAATACCACATATAGTCCTTTATTTACACATTCAGGGCTTCTTTTATCAGTAATTTTTTTTATAGAATCTAAATAATGTATAAGCACAAAAATTTCTAATATCATAAATATTATCTTGCCAGTTATCTGTTCTTGCTGCCTTTCCTTTCTCCTTCTATGATTCTTCCAACCTACTTTCCCTCATCTGCTTTTCATCCTTTATCTTTTATTATTACTCACTATACTCATATTCATTTTATTTTCATTTACATATTTTTCTTTCTTTTTTCTTTATTTCCTCCTTCCTTCCTTTATTCTTTCATTCTTCCTTACCTCTTTTCTTCCTTTCTTTCATTTTTCTTCTATGAAATGTCCTTATTTACAAGAGCTGAAGATTTACTTCATAGACTAACCTCATGTCAGAAAAAATTACTACAAGTGAACCTCATACACATTATGAATAGGAGATGGTGGAAAAATTGTAGCTTGCTTTGCTTGCTGGCATCTGGTTTTGCTAGTGGATTTGTGGTATCAATGAGCAGAAGGCAGTGTATTTTCTCTGGGTGAACATTATTAGGAAACATCTACGCTATAATGGAATGTTGTTTCAAACCAGTGAAATAAGAATAGCTTTCTTTGACCACTTTCCATTGCCTTTGTGGCTTACCAGCAAAGATGCACCTTGAAATGATTGATTATTTTTAACTTTGATGGCATTATACACCAACATGCTAAAAATCACATACAGGTCTTTCAGGGTCAAAATTTAAAAAGTCTCCCATCCATGCTCTTCCATACATAGAGATACTGTCCATTTAATATATTGTATGATCGCAGGTGCAATAATGAAGAGGGTAAGGCCTACTTATAATCTAATATTGGTTTGAACTCAGAGAGCCCATGAATTGGCAATGAAGAAAACATTCTATATACTATAGAGATGAAGCCAAGGTTCAAAAGATTCAGAAGGCATCACAGAATGATTTTTGTATATAGTAGGTATAGGATACCATATCTACTGTTAGCATTATCCAAGTTTAAAATACAAACAAAATTGGGGTTTTTGGTGAAAGCCACATAAAACCACAAGGTTCAAGAGTAGCTGAATGTATAACAGGCCATAGTCCAGTGATGAGAAAAGAGACATACCTACCTTTCTCAGGGTAATTATTTATTCTTTTGAGAGAAGAGGTAAGACTGTTGGCTCAAAATGTTTAAATTAGATTCTCAGAGACTTGAATTATATAACAAGCAGCTTTTTATTTTATTTATTTATTTATTTATTTATTTATTTTTTGGTTTTTCGAGACAGGGTTTCTCTGTGTAGCTTTGCGCCTCTCCTGGAACTCACTTGGTAGCCCAGGCTGGCCTCGAACTCGCAGAGATCCGCCTGGCTCTGCCTCCCGAGTGCTGGGATTAAAGGCGTGCGCCACCACCACCCGGCTTCTTTTTTTTTTTTTTTTTTTTTTTTTTTTTGAACAAGCAGCTTTTTATACCTTACAGCTTGCCCTCATGAATAAAGAAGATTTGTCAGCAACAAAAGGGATTCCTATACCTAGTTTAGTAAAGAGGGAGGATCTCATGTCTCTAGCCATGATGTAAAGCAAAGCATAACCAGACTACAACCCACAGGTCCAGAGAAGCAAGCTAAGAAGAAGGACCCTAAGAGAGACACATAGATAGTCCTGCAAAGAAGAAATAGATGAGATTTACATGAGCAAGCTGGTATTAATGGGGATAATGGAGGGCAAGAAAAGGGGAATGAGAACACAGGGGAATGGGATGGTCAAGCTGGAAAGGGACAGAGTGGGAGAGCAAGGAAAGAGATACTATGATAAATGAAGACATCATGGGAATATGGAGAAACAGGGTACTAAGAAAGTTCTCAGGAACCCACAAGGATGATCTCAACTTAGAGTACTGGCAATAGTAAAGAGGGTGCCTGAGCTGGCCTACTCAGTGATTGGATGGTTAAATACTCTAACAATCATCAAAGAACTTTCATCCAGTGACTCATGGAAGCAGATGAACAGATCCACAGGCAGGTGAGATGGTTAAATACTCTAACAATCATCAAAGAACCTTCATCCAGTGACTCATGGAAGTAGATGAACAGATCCACAGGCAGGTGCCTGGCCAATTTCCAGGTGTCCAATTGATGAGAGAGACAAGAAATTCTATGACCATGATGGAAAAAAGTGCAGAGACAACTAGCCAAAGTAGTGGAAATGCATGAACTGTGGATCAATAGCTGAGGAGACCCCATGGTACTGGACTAGGCCCTCTTGAAAGATGAGACAGTTGTTTAGTTTGAATTGTTTAGGGGGAACCCAGGCAGTGGGATCAGGACATGTCCCTAGTGCATTAGCCAGCCTTTTGGAGCCTAGTACCTATGGTGACACACTTTGAGAAGCCTTGGTGCAGGGAGGAGGGGCTTGGACCTGCTTCAACTGAATGTACCAGGCTCTGCTGACTCCCCATGGGAGACCTTGCCTTGGAGGAGGTAGGAATGGGGATGGGTTGGGTTGAAGGCTGGGAGGTGGGAGAAGGGAGGACAGGGAAATCTGTGGTTGGTATGTAAAATGAATAGAAATTTTCTCAATAAAAAAAATCTTAGTGCCATTAAATTATCTGGCATCTCTGGAAAATTCCGTTACAGGGCAATACGTGCCAAATGAATAACTGTTGGGGAAAGGAAGATGCATAGAACTTCAAATTATATATACATATACAGATATATATATTTATATATACATATATATAAAAAATGAAGCTATGATATAAGATAAACAACTGATTGCTGATTATCCTACTTAGTTACATTTCTACCAGACACATGAAAATATGTCTTTGAATACACACATAAAGTATTTAATGTTTCTTATAATCTTTTCTGTTAAGCATTTCAAAATTAACATTGTTGTGTTGACAAAACAGTACACATTGGGAGTAGATTATCTACTGTTGGACTTGTACACTGGAGGTAGACACATGAGGATCATGAGTTCAAATGTATCCTTCAATCATTACTGAAATCTATGCCAGGCTAACTATAAACAACACTATCTCAAGGGAACTTGTGAAAACATGAAATCAAAATCAAACACCACAACCCACTACACTTTTCACAGAACATCTTACTTGGAAAGTATGATCATACACTGCCTGACATTTAAATGAACAATAGACTAGTAAGATGATGGATTTTCCATTTTATGTATTACAGTAGAAAAATACATATCACTAAGTAAAAACACAATGGAAGATGAACAAAAGCCAGAGAAGGAATATAAAGACCACAAAAGTAAATTTAACTAAAATGAATTTGCCATACATATAGCACACTTTGGTATCTTCCTCAAATGTTTCAAAATAGAAACAAAAATGCATTGATCTCCCCCATCAGTCATGATGAAACATAGCAACTAATTTACTTCCTTCAAAACTATGATGAAAAGAAAATGAAGTAAGATCTTTTTCTTTAAGCTGAAGACAACTGTGATGTCTAAAAGCTGTACCAAATGGTTTACATGAGTAAAATTTTTCTTGTGTATGAGTTTGTCCCTATTTCCTGATTTTACCATGATATAAATAGGCTTTAAAATATTTTCATGGCTAGAGACATGGTTGAGCAGTTAAGGAAAGTTCATTCCCAGGAATAAGACTTGATTTTGACAACTTCTTTTAGTACTTGCTATAAGAAGATTCAAGAGCCTAACATTTTCAGAAACTACCATGCAAATTCACATACCCTCAAAACATGTACTGACATCACATTATTAAAACTGAAAAACTCTTTAAAAAACAATTTTTCACTAATGAATCTTTTTCATTTGTAAGCATGCATTCCTATAACATAGGTATTGAGACATTTAAAGGTTTACAGAGATTTTCTTCATTGTGAATTGGTTCATGTAACAGAAAGCAAGCATGTGTGCTTGAAGTCAGAGAAATCCTTTTCAGTTGGCAGTATAATTTGTGAAGGTTTAGGAAAGACTGTTCTGCTGAGGAAATATGTCACTGGGGGTATGCTTGATCAATTACATCCACACATCATTTTCAGTTCCCACTCACTGCTTCATACTGCCAGAGAAGTATGTGAGCTCTCAATTTAGCTGCCATGTCTGACACTTGATGCCATGCCACTTACATGTTGATCCTGGGGCCAAATAAAACTCATTAAGCTAACATAGACATTACATAACAAGAACAGAAAAGGAACTAATACAAATCCATAAAGTTTTACACCTGAATTAGTTATTTCATGTAATTAAAGAGTTTAAAATCTAAAAATACTACATTATTATTTAATTTCATAGTGGATGTGTTTGCTCTTGAAAGAAAAGTTCCCTGAGTATCAAAAATTAGACTATGCCTATAGTTGGGAGTGGAAGGTATCCTGGATATACACAATTGAGAGGGGAAAGATATCCTGGCTGTTGGTTGTCAGGCTCTACCTGAAGCTGTGCAGGAAAGGTTTCCAGGATACCTACAGCTCTCAAAAAAAAGCAGTGAAAGGAAACTAAATAACTAAAGCTGTGAGGAGATAGGAATACTGGCTGTTAGAAAGTCAGACTAGTCCTGAATGTTTGTCCCAGTGTGGGATGGTTTACCTGAACGATGTGGCAAACCTGCTCTTCTCCATAAAAGAGCCATTACAGCTTAGCTATGCTACACTCAGCTAAGAGAGATTTCCAGCAGAGATGTCCTTTGCCAATCAGCTCCACTACCTGAAGAGAATTTTACAGCAGAATTGTCCATTATTTCTCTGTTCCACTCCACTAGCAAGTTTCCCAGCAGAGATGTCAATTGCTTCTCTGCTCGACTCCACTAGGGAGTTTCCCAGCAGAGATTCTGCTCTGCTCTGGCAAAAGATCTTCACCCAAATCTAACTCATGAGATTTATATAGGAGAGAGGAATCCAGAATAGTGGCTACCTGTGTCAGCATGAAAAACGGCAGCTGCCAGCGGAACAGACATATGACTTATATATGGGGCTTCATAGTGGTGGAGATTTCCAGGGAAAAGAGTTGGAGGATTGATATTGGTTGGATTTCAGGCTCAAGCTCAGAGATTGAGAGGCTTTCATGTGCAGTGAATGGTTGGTTTTGTGCTCAGGGATTGGTTGGTTTTTCTTCTCATGGATTGGATGACTTTGTGCTCAGTTGGTCAGAGGTAGAGTGTATTTCTTTGGATCTGGTTTCAGTACCAAATTGAATGTTTTTCACTGGCTCTGGTTTTAATTTCTAGGTGTGTTTCTTTGGCGGACCTTTTACCCTACACAGAGGACTGTATAAACTAATAAATTCATTTATTCCATGGTTTTACAGGTGCAAACCTTGTGAAAATGGACAGCATGAAACATAAAAGGATTGCTGACACTGTTTAATTGTTCTTTACGGAAAGAACACCATTGTGCAACTGAATGCAAGTGTTTTGGATAAGGATCTTGCCAAATATTTTATAATAATAAACCCTCAGTACATTTTGCAGGTACTCAAAGACTATTGTAATATGCAAAGACTTTAAGAGATTGACTGCACAGAAAAAGGTTTATTCATATATAAAGAGCAAAACTGTATGACACTGACTATATTTTTAGGGTTTCTCTGCAGTATGGCATTTTCTAATGATTTCAAAGACTACTAATACATACAAAGGCTTTATCACACAGATTACATTTATAGGGTTTCTCTCCAGTAGGTGTTTCATGCATTTCAAGAGTACTGTGTGTGAAGAAAGTCCTTACCACATTGATTAAATTCATGGGGTTTCTCTCTAGTATGTGATCGTGCATGCATTTGAAGATGACTGTGATGACAAAAAGTTTTACCACGTTAATTATGGTCATAGGCTTTTGTTCCAGTATGTCTTCTTGTATGCATTTGAAGAGTATTGTGATGAGCATAGACTCTACCACAATGATTACATTCATAGGGTTTCTCTCCAGTATGTCTTCTTTTATGTATTTGAAGAGTACTGTGATGAGCACAGGCCTTAACACATTGATTGCATTCTTAGTTTATCTCCAGTATGTCTTCTTTTATGCATTTGAAGAGTTTGGTGATGTGCAAATGCTTTAGCACACTGATTACATTCTTAAGGTTTCTCTCCTGTATGTGTTCTTTTATAATTTTGAAGATTATCATGCCGTTCAAAGGCTTTACCACATTGATTACATTCATAGGGTTTCTGTCCAGTATGTGTTCTTTTATGCCTTTGAAGATTATTGTGATGTGCAAAGGCTTTAACACACTGATTACATTGAAATCGTTTCTTTCCTATAGGTGCACTTTCATGCCTTTGAAGATGACTCTCATATACAACGGTTTTACCACATTCAGTATATATGAAAGGTTTCTTCTCTCCAGTTTGACTTCTTTCATGCCTGCAAGCACATGTAAAATCTTTACCATAATCATTATACTGTTGACTCTTTATATCTATATGAATTAAATTTAAATTTGGTCTAATTGTAAAGAGGAATCAGTTCTTAAGATTTCATCATTGTTTTTACACCCATGTTTTATTTAAGCAGTCCTAGTACTCATAGGGCTTCTCTGTAGTGTGATTTTGTTAATACATTAACAATGAAGATAGAAAATCTATTACTTGTATACTTTAATCAAATTCAACAAGTATATTCAATGTGGATACTGCTACATATCTTCTGATTTTATAAGAATGAGGTATCTTTGTCTTCCTTATTCCTATGCTCACATGGCTTGTTTCCATAACGACATGTGATATAGCTAGTAAAGGAAGAATAGCAGATAATAGATTTCCCCATTGAATTCTGTTTGACTTTCTGTCCTCATAGACTTGTGGACTAGGGATTAAGGTTTCTCCTCAACAACATCCCTTGACTTTTGACTCTAACTGCCCCACTCAATAAACAGCACAGTCACAACAAGTATATGAGTTACACTAGCTTTACTATGGACTATTTGCTTAATAGAAAGCTTTGACAATATACTCATCACCTTTTCACTATATGTAACTTTTGTAATATGAATGTTATGAAATAAAAAGACTGACAGTTCTACAGCATAGCTCTCATAGTGTTATGATTTTAATGGTGATATCTTTTGGGGAATTGTTTGTGTGACATTGTTCTTAAAAGAACACCCTGCAAATGCATTTCACCAACCTGAAATTAAGATTTATGTTTTTGTGAGAATTTAATAATCATCAATGCACTTTAAGTGGTACTTATTTACACTGTTGCTTTTGTTTAAAATTTCCAGGACACAATATGATTTCTTCACAGGCATATTTTTATCAGCTTGCACAAGAAAATTACCATACATGTTGTCTAGAATTTAGAAAATGTTCGTCAATATTTTGATTTTCCCAACTGTATCCTAAAATAGAGTACCAGAAAATTTATATTATTGAAAACATAGTATATTTATGTTACTATCTTCAGTGAATCTTAGAAACATGCCTGATTTATTTACCTCACTCTTCATTCTCAATCAAATTACACAGGAACATCCAAAACAAAGAAAGAGTTGTCCACCTATTTTAAAATGTGAAGGGAAATACACTGTCTTACCTATAGTAGTGATGTTCCAGTAGGTCTCAATCATCACCTGTTTGTAGAATTCTTCTGGGAAGTATCCAGCAAAGTCCACTCTTCCCAAGTGAAGTTGACATGCACATCATCATAGGTCACTGCATTCTTTTTTTTTTTTTTTTTGGTTTTTCGAGACAGGGTTTCTCTGTGTAGCTTTGCGCCTTTCCTGGGACTCACTTGGTAGCCCTGGCTGGCCTTGAACTCACAGAGATCCGCCTGGCTCTGCCTCCCAAGTGCTGGGATTAAAGGTGTGAGCCACCACCGCCCGGCCAGGTCACTGCATTCTAAAACAATCCATACATGTGAACAACAGAAAGCATGATACTGACAACATTGTAAATGTATAATTCTTTGACACTATAGTCATACAATTCTGGTGCTCACTATCTTACTCCATTGCATAGTTGTTATAATGTAATCACCAAATCACTTTAGAAGAAAACTGAAGAGGGTGTTCACCTCTCTCAATTCTGTACCCTTTTAAAGGGGAATCACCTTGCAAGAAAAATGCCAATTAACAAACATACACAGACAAGTAAACAAAACAACAGTACAGAGTACACATGAGAGTAATTGTATGAACTAACTACAAAGAAGAAATAAGATAGACAAGTGTGTAATCAGGTCCAAGTCCGATAGAATCTAGATGAGCAATTGTCCTTGTAGTAAGATGGAAGAGTAACATTGGGTATATGTACAAAAGAGATATAACTGGATCTTGAGGTAGATTGACTCCCAATTATCTGAAGATATCATATTGATTTCCACAGTGCCTGTCTAAATTTGAACCTGTGACAGCAATGAATTCCCTTGCTCCATATCCTTTCCAACATTAGCTTTCACTTGTGTTATTGATTTTGACCATTCTTACAAGTGTAAGACGAAAGCTCAAAGTAGTTTCAATATGCATTTGCCTGATGGCTAAGGATGTTGAACATTTTTTCAAGTGTTTCTCAGGCACTTTAGATTCTTCTACTGAGAATTCTATTTAGAGGTATAACCCATTATAATTGCATTATTTGGTTTGTTGTTTAGTTTCTAGAGTTCTTTTTTTTTTTATTATTATTATTTTTTTTAAATTTATTTTAATTTATTTTGCAATACAATTCAGTTCTACATATCAGTCACGGATTCCCTTGTTCTCCCCCCCTCCCGTCCCCCTCACCTTCCCCCCAACGCCCCCCCCCCCATTCCCATCTCCTCCAGGGCATAGACAAACATGTTGTACTCACTCATACATGAAAATTACCTGTTAAGTAAAGTACACTCACAATAAACATAGTTAATCACAGTACAATCCACAGATGCATAGAGGCTAAGTAAGAAGAGCAGCTCTAGGGTATATTATGAATCTCACTGGGAGAAGAATATAGAATAGATTTTGTGGGTGCACTGGAGACAGTTGGAGATGGGAACAGGATTGGTCAAGTGAGTAAGGAAGAGACAGAGGAGAAGACAGGGAAAGATAACTGGATTAGGGGAGATTTTAGCAGGAGACATGGACACAGTGCATTGCAAACTTCATGGAACCTAATAGGGTGACCCTAGTGAGGAGTCCTAGTTATCAAGAATTCAGAGGCTGGCTGGGTAGTGATAGCACATACCTTTAATTCCAGTTCTCAGAAGGCAGAGGCAGACAGATCTCTGTGAGTTTGAGGCCAGCTTTCCCTAAAAAGTGAGTTCTAGGACAGGCTCCAAAAGCTATACACAGAATAAACAAACAAACAAACAAAAAGAATACAGAGACTGAACCAACCATCTTCTGTAACCACACAATACTCCCAGTGGTAGGATTAGGACACCAAGCTAGACACAAAACACTCAGCTAACACTTGTCCTGCCTGAAAGATATGCTGGAGCAATGGTGGCTCAGAGTGTCTAACCAATGAATGACTAGTCTAAATTGTTGCCCAATCTATGTCAGGAGGCCCATGCCTGACAATGCCTAGATGGAAAGGAACTGGAATAGGATGGCTCAGAAAACTAAGAAAGAACCAAGTACAACTGACCAAGGAAAATACAATGAGATGATCTATAACTATATTCTGTTATAAAAAAGATTTGTGCCTAACCTAATTGTCATCAGAGAGGCTTCTTTCAGTAGATGATGGGAGCACATGCAGAGATCCTTACCCAAACATGAGGAAGAGCTCTAAGAATCCTGTTGAAGGAGAGAATGAATATTGTAGGATACAGAAGGCTTGTGAAAACAAGGAGATCTTGGCCCATAGAATCAACAAATCAGGGTGCATAGCAGTTTAGAGAAACTGAAATGGCAATCATGAAGCCTGCATGGTTCTGTGCCAGGTCCTCTGCATACATGTGATGGTTGTTTAGCTTATTGTGTTTGTGGTACTACTAACTATAGGTGTTTGTGTCTGGCTCATTTGCTTGCACTTGGGACCCATTTCCTCCTATTGGGGTACATTGTCCAGCCTTGATATGAGTGCTTTTGCCTAGCCTTATTGCACCTTGTTAGGATGTGTTTGGTTGATATGCCTAATATTTTCTGAAGAAAATGGAGTAGCAGTGGATTTGAAGGAATGAAGATTTTTGCGGGGGGTGACAGGAAGGAGTGGAGAAAGGGGAAGCTGCAGTTAGGATGTATTGTATGAGAGAAGAATAAATACCAAGAGAAAAGAAAAAATGGCAATGAACTTAAGCTAAGTACAATGATCCCCATAATCAGTAACAGCCCTAAACAGCTCAAATGTCGAGTCTCTTCTGACACTCAAGAAAATCTCTTGACTGTCACATCTTGTACAAATCAAGAGACAAGGATTTCCAAAATACAATGGCACAGGATATATTTCCATTCAGAAAAAGGAATATGTCTGTGTTCCAGCCCCCAATACAAGCAGACATAGCCTGTTCATGTGCATGTCACACCAGCCAGAAGATCAGGTAACCAGGACACCAGCCCATGAAACTTCCTCCATCCCCACATTCCCACAGACACAATCCTCCACCAACCCTACAGCTGCCATTCCCAAAACCATGTCCTCAACCCCAAATCGGATAGATATCCTCTCCTAAAATGTAGCCTCACAATCCAGAAAAACAGGTAGATAGCTTAAGATAAAGAGCCCCTGCTCGACCAGAGGCCATGCCAGTCACCAGAAATCCATGTAAGCTGCTCACTTTTGGACCTCCTGCCTTCTTACAATAACCCCCCAACACTATCCTCAATCCCAATTCTCTCTTTATCTGTGTTGTAGCCTCCAACTTGTGTTGAATTCTTTCTCTAACAAAGGACATACAATCTGCCAGATGTCCATGTAGGCCACCTGTGCAATGACTTCCACTACTTTCTCGGGGCCATCTCAACCCTATCCCCAAACTTCCTCCTCTCTTCCCTTTTGTCATCCACAAACTTGGGCAGATACTCACAGCTGGAACAAAGGTCACACTACAAGATTTCAAGGCCCCAACTTGGGATGAGAACCCCTGTTCAATCATAGAACACACAGAAAAGAAGAACAAAGAACAAATAGAAACCAAGGAATAAAACACCCATCCAAAAAAGACAAACTGAGAAATCAGCACCTAGACCCACAATCACCTCAAATCTAGATACCTGGACACCAGCATAAGAACATAATCAATAACAGCAGGAACAATATTTCACTACCAGATTCCAGCTATCCTACTACAGCAAGCCCTGGATATTCCATCATGGGTGAAGGAAAATTAAGACAAACTTATAAAGATGATAGGAGTTCTTATAGAGGAAGTGAAAGAATCCCTGTAAAGACAGCAGAGAGAGGATAAATGTAATATTGGAAAAATTTAACAAATCCCTTAAAGAAAGCCAAAGACAAACAATCAGTTGATAGAAGTAAATGAATCTCTTCAGGACTTGAAAATGGAAGTAGAAGCAATTAAAGAAATGTGAACTGAAGGAATTCTCTAAATGAACATCTAGCTAATTGAACAGGAACTACAGAGGTAAGATTTACCAAAAGACTATAACCCATGGAACAGAGAATTCCAGGCTGTGAAGATATGAGAGAAGAGATGGCTATATCAATGAAAGAAAATGTTAAATCAAAGAATTTCCTGAGACATAACACTCAGGACATCTGGAACACTATTAAAAGACCAAACCTAAAAATAATAGGAATAAAAGGAGAAATATCTCAGCTCAAAAGCCCAGAAAAGATTTTCAAAAAAATTTCCTAACTAAAACACAGAGGGGAACGCAGCCCAGACAATCTACTAAGCAGGGCTCACAGGGACTCACAGAGACTGAAACAGCAATTACTACCTGCATGAGTCCACACCAGTTCCTCTGCATATGTGTTACCAATGTATAGCTTGGTGATTTTGTTCAACTCCTAACAGTGGAAGTGGATGGTGTCTCTGACTCTCTTGCCAGCTCTTGAAATCCTTTACTGCCTACTAGCTTGCCTCATCTGGTCTTGATATGAGGATTCCTGCTTAGGTTTATTGTCACATGTTATGCAGGGTTTGATTGATAGCCCTGGGATATCTGCTCTATTCTGAAGGGAAATGGAGGAAGAGTGGATCTGGTAAAAAGGAGAGCAATGGAGAAGACTTGTAGGAGTGGAGGAAGGGAAAACTACAGTTGGGATGTATTGTATGACAGAAGAATAAATAAAAATAAAAAAAGAAGATTTTAAATGTGGACACTGAGGGAAGACAACAAATTCTGTATCTCTGTTTCAGACAGGTGAGGCTTCATTCTCAAAGGGTTTAAATAACTCTATCTATGAAATTTTTCTTACATGTCTCTCCCTAGTTAATTGTACTCCTTGGGGTATCAAAGAAAAGGAGTGAGACAGAGAAACAGAGAGACACAGAGAAGAGAGAGATACAAACACGGACAAGCTCCCTAAAAACTCACTGAAATGGGACTTACAAAATCACCAAAACTGTAACAAGGCTCTGTATTAATTCAGTGTGCCTCTCCCTCACAAGATGATGCTTATCAAATTCCCTGCTTCCTACCAATATCTGTGCTAAGTCCATAATAAAAATCTCTTTTAATCCACATCTGGTCACATGAAGCAGAAACAGGTGAATCTCTTCAAGTTTCAGGCCTAGCCTGTCTACTACTTAGTAAGTTTGAGGTCAGACAAGACTAGAATGTGTCTCAAAACAGGTGCACTCAAAAATCTCTACTTGATAAACTTCAGGGGTGTGAGAAGGGTTTAACAAATAAATACTCACCTTGCAACCATCCCTTTACTTCTGTATTATAAAAACAGTTGCCACAATGCATACTTTTAATTCAGTAATTTTAAGACAAGATAAAAGGCAGACATTTATTTACATGTGAGAGTAAAGAAGAGACTCTGTCTCAAACATGATGAAGGGAAAGGACCGACACCTAAAATGTTCTCTATTATACCCAAACCACAACACACACGCACGCCTTTCCACACATAAATGAGGACATAGACACAAACAGTCAAATAAATAGTAGAGTTACAATTGGATGATGTGGCCCACAACTTTTATTCCAATACTTGGGCAGCAGGGGCAGGCAAAGGTATGAGAGTTTGGGGCCAACCTCATCTGTAGTCTGAGTTCAAGGACAGCTAGTGATACACAGAGAAACACGGTCTCAAAATAAAATTCCAATTCTGATTTATATTGTGTCATTCTGAAGTCCTTTTCCAAAATGCATTGAAGTGCCCAGTTTAATCTCAGCTGAGGTCTTATGGTTCAGGACAATATCTCTTAAAGTCATTTCAGGTGTCAGCCACTGGTCCCTGTCAAATCAGTCCTCAGAAATAAATATAGCTTAGTATGGTAGCAGAGCCAAGCAGTTCTCCTTAAATTCAAGCCAGTTAGGTCTAGGTAGTGAATATGTTAGTAAAACATTCCTCAGTAACACACAGAAACAGACACACACACACACACACACACACACACACACACACACACACACACACAAAGCATGTCAGTTTTCTGAACAAGAAGGTCCTTCCAAACAATGGTCTTTATAGTCACTTAAATTCAAGGGATCTGGAAGTGGGAGAAATTTTATACTGTTTACATTCCAAGATTGTTTTCCTCCTTCCAATCATTCTATGAAATTAATATCCATCTTTTCTTCAACTTCTTCTAATTTAGAAACATTTTCACTAATTTATTTTTAAATTTATGTATTTACAGATTTTGTTTAATGCTAAGACTCCAACTGTGGAACCTCAAATAATACCTATGAAAGTAACCATTCCAGCTACCAGCAACCCAATGAAATTTTAAGAATGTTTTTCTAAAATAGTTGGAAATTTTCAAAGTATTGTATTGAAATTTTGGATTATCACTCTATTTTTAATTTTACTAGAATCAAAATAATAGGAGATCATTGATAAACAATTTTACTATTATTTATTGTGCTACCAACACTTTGAGTTAAATACCTGTGGTTGTATGTTACATGAAATAAAGAATGACTACAGTGGATTACTAGGATTTCTGTTAACACAGGAAGAACAACTACTTAAGCCTATAGATAATACATTCTATCAAAAGCAAAATTAGCAGTGTTTCTTGTAGTATTTCCTCTCTAAAGAGTAATGAACCATGTACTGCCAAAGTTAGGGTTTCTATTGTTGTGAAGAGACACCATGAACATGGTAACTCTTAGAAAGGAAAAACATTTAATTGGGTGGCTTACATTTTCAGGGGTTTAGTCCATTATCATCATGGTGCAACATAGCAGCATATAGGCAGACATGGTGCTGAAGAGGGAGCTGGGCATTTACACCATGATCTATAGGTAATTTGCGACACTGGGCATGTTTTAAACATATATGAGACCTCAAAGCCCACCTCCACAGTGACACACTTCCTCCAACAAAGCCACACCTTCTAATAGTGCCAATCCCTATGAGTTTATGGGTAAAAATTACATCCAGACTACCACAGGTACTAAGTATTAATGTTCACAAAAAAATATGATATGTCCTGTGTGAGAAAACAATGAACCCATTATATTGAGAAAGACTAACAGTATAAGTTTGTTTCTATACCATAATTTATTAGACCATGAAAATTTTAGTAGGGTCCACCTAAGTCCCCATGATAGATTAAGTGAAATATTCAGCTTCCATTTAACCCAATGTAGGAATAATGACAAGGTTGCTCCTTGTCCTCAAAGTGAACAGGGAGTCTCGTTATGCACTTCTTCAATATCAATTATGTTTTTTGAGATGACAGTTTTAATAACTTTGCTGCCAATACCTTTTACAGGTTAAACTTTTATGTTTCTGATTTTTAGGTACATAATGAGAAGCTATACCATTATTAGTTCCAAAGAATCCTGGTGTATTATTTGTTAATCATGGTCAAATGTATATATGTGTATCAGAAGCCTAATTGGAATGAGCATTGTAAGAGAAAGGTCTTTTAGACAAGTAAAAGTAGCTTAGTCAGTAACTTCACTACACCCAAAGCTGTACCTGATAAGCAGAACCCAGTAACATCACTCACTCAAGACAATCAGACACAGTCCTAGAACCCCATGACACACACTGAACAGTATATAAGCAGAAATCAAGAGCAATGCTCTGCTCTGTTCATCTGGAAAGACAGCACCCTGGTCTATTCAGCATCTGGAAAGTCTATCCCAAGATCTTGACCCTCAAAACAGATGTCTGTTAGAGACTGGACCTAACTTGCAGCAAACATACTCAGAACAGATGGGCAGCCTTGAGGAAGGAGGCTTAGGACCTTTGTTAGGAATCGGGAGTGTGAACTTTGTGTGATGACCATCAGCATCATAAAATATAACTTTTGTCACACTAACTACACATATCTACCTTCTTGCTCATGACATTACTCTTTCCCCCACTTCCTCTCCAGCATTTGTTGTCAGTTGTTTGGCAGGTCTTTGCCATTATTACTGGAATTACCACAACTCTTTCCAACAGACCAAAACCACAATCTATAAAAATAGCAGTCGGCATTAGGGATTTAGCTCAGTGGTAGAGCACTTGCCTAGCAAATGCAGGGCCCTGGGTTCGATCCTCAACTAAAAAAAAAAACAGCAATAATTTATAATATCAACAAGCTCCATAATTCTGATAGTATCCAATATAATAAAAGTTTTAAATACAAAATTGCAAATGCCTCAAAACAACATTTATGAGTTTATTTACCTTATAACATGTCCAGTTTTACCAAGGATTTCACCTGTGAGGATCACCCATGCTGTCTCAGAACATTCTAAGAGTCTAGAAATTTATGAAGTCTCAGAAGTCAATGGAGGCCCCCTTGGAAAGCTCTGCAAAGCAGCTGGTAACCAGGAATTCTTTGGAAGGTGTTTGGACTCAAAGAAGGGTCTAAAGACTGACTTAGAGGGTCTAGGATCAGAAGGCAACCTGGTGGCAGGAAAGTCCTTAAAACGGGTATGTGGACACTTGCCTCACTTTTCCTGCATCAGGTTCTCACCTATATGACCATGGCAAGCTATTCCTGGGTTATTACCTGCACCCTACAAGTCCTAACAGCTATAGCAGCAGCACTAAGACTTCCACCTCTCTGGGTTTCAGCAGCAGCATTGATTGACTCCTTGCCAGGCTCAATTCAGGTCCTGCAGATCTCCAAGGACTAGTTCCAGGGCTGAAAATGATCAAAGCTGCAAATGATGACACTCCATCAAGACCTCCTTCAGGTACACAGATGTTTAAGATAGGCAAGACAAGAGCTGGGTTGGTACACAGGGCCTGTGAGCTTGTGCAGCCCTCCCTTCTGGCCTCCTTGAGCCAAGCCCGCAAATCAACTACTAAACACACCCTCTCCCTGAGGCAAACTCAACAGAAATTCCTTCAGTCCTCTGCTCACAAGCACAGCAATCTCCAGATGCACTCTCAGGTAAGTCTCTCACAGACACACCCACACAACAAGCTCACAGAAATTACCCCCTCCCTGGAAAGGTCCTTTCAGACATTCTTTTAGTGGACCCTGAAATCCTATGGTCAACTCAGTTTTGATGGAAGAGGAAGAATGAGGAGTGCTTGGCAGCTAAACTGGAAAGCTGCTCTAAGATCAAGGCCAGTGAAGACAGCAGATCTGCCCATCCACTGCAACCACAGGACCCTGGAGAGAGGAAACTTGGACTGCCAGAACAGAAATCATACAGGAGGTAGGAAGCCAAAGCCACAGTCGGCAAGGTAGACAGACCCTAAGCCTCGCAAGAAGATCTCATGTGAAGAAGAAAATTTTGCTTGCAGGTATACTAACATAGAAGGTTTGGGAGGGGGTTCAAATAAGACTCTCTCCCTAGACATAGTACTATAGGAAACCAATGACTATTGAGAGAAGAATTTTTTTTCCCAGAAATGAGCCTCCTACTTGGTTATCCAAGACAAACTTGTCTGTCCTGAAATCATATGAATATAACAAATACCAAATGCTGAGCTTTTTAGTGAGTGGGGCAGTTAGAGTCAAAAGTCAAGGGATGTTGTTGAGGAGAAACCTTAATCTGTATATCACAAGTCTATGAGGACAGAAAGTCAAATGGAATTCAATGTGGAAATCTTTTATTTGCTATTCTGCCTTTACTAGGTATATCATATGTCACTCTGAATATAAGCCATATGAACATAGTGATATGAAGACATAACATACCTCATTCTCATAACAATAAGTAGATATGTAGCAGTCCCCATATTGAGTATACTTGTTGAATTTGATTCTACTATACACATAATTGATTTTTTAGCTTTACTTTTAATACATTAACAAACTCACACTACAGAGAAGCCCTATGAGTACTAGGACTGCATAAATAAAGCATGGGTGTAAAAACAATGATGAAACCTTAAAATCTGATTCCTCTTTACAATTAGACCAAATTTGAATTTGATTCATAGAGATATAAAGAGTCAACGGTATAATGATTATGATAAAGATTTTACATGTGCTTGCATGCATGAAAGAAGTCAAACTGGAGAGAAGAAACCTTTCATATATACTGAATGTGGTAAAACCGTTGTGTATGAGAGTCATCTTCAAAGGCATGAAAGTGCACCTATGGGAAGAAAAACCCTTTCAATGTAATTAATGTGTTAAAGCCTTTGCCCATAATAGTCATCTTCAAAGGCATAAAAGAACACATACTGGAGAGAAACCCTATGAATGTAATCAGTGCGATAAGGCCTTTGCACAACCCAATACTCCTCAAATACATAAAAGAACACATACTGGGGAGATACCGTATGAATGTAATCAGTGTGGTAAAGCCTTTGTACAACATGCTCATCTTCAAAGTCAAAAAAGAACACATACAGGAGAGAAACCCTATGAATGTAAGGAATGTGGTAAAGCCTTTGCAAGATTCAGTCATCTTCAAAGGCACACAAGAACCCATACTGGAAAGAAACCCTATGAAAGTGATCAGTGTGGTAAAGCCTTTGCACAACATGGTCATCTTCAAGTACATAAAAGAACACATCGAGGAGAGAAACCCTGTGAGTGTAATTAATGTGGTAAAGCCTTTGCACATCACCAAACTCTGTAAATGCATAAAAGAACACATACTGGAGATAAACTCTATGAATGTAATGAGTGTGTTAAGGCCTATGCACATCATAGTACTCTTCAAATATATAAAAGAAGACATACTGAAGAGATACCCTATGAATGTAATCAATGTGGTAAAGTCTATGCTCATCACAGTACTCTTAAAATATATTAAAGAAGGAATGCTGGAGCAAAAAACTATGACCATAAATAACGTGGTAAAGCTTTTCCTCATCACAGTCATCTTCAAATGCATGAAAGATCACATACTAGAGAGAAGCCCCAAGAATTTAATCAATGTGGTGAGGTATTTTCACACACAGTATTCTTCAAATGCATGATACAACACCTACAGGAAAGTAACCCTATGAATGTAATCTGTGTGATAAGGCCTTTGTATGTATCAGTAGCCTTTGAAATCATTAGAAAAAGTCATACAGCAGAGAAACCCTAAAAATATAGTCAGAGTCATACAGTTTTGCTCTTTATACACAAATAAACCTTTTGCTATGCAGTCAATCTCTTAAAGTTTTTGCATATTACAATAGTCTTTGAGTAGCTGCAAAAAGTACTGAGGGCTTATTATTATAAAGTATTTGGCAAGATCCTTATCCAAAACACTTACATTCAGTTACACAGTGGTGTTCATTCTGTAAAAAAGCATTTGACAGTGTCAGCAATCTGTTCAAACATTATGATGTCCTATTTACTTTGTTCGCCCCTGTAAAATCATGGAATAAATGAACTTAGTAGTTTATAACACTCTGTGTGTAGGGTAAAATGTCAGCCAAGGAAACACACCTTGAAAATAAAACCAGAGCCAGTGAAAAACATTGAATTTGGCACTGAAACCAGAGCCAAAGAAATACACTCTACCTCTGACCAACTGAGACAAAACCAACCAATACATGAGCAGAAAAACCAACCAATTCCTGAGCACAAAACCAACCAATCACTGTGCATGAAAGACTCCCAATCTCTGAGCCTGAGATTGTAATCCCACCAATACCTATCCTTGAAATCATTTCCCTGGAAATCTCCACCACCATGAAGCCCTCAAAAGTCCTGTGTCTGTTCAGCTGGAAGCTGCTCTTTTTCACACTGACACAGGCAGCCACTATTCTCGATTTCTCTCCCCTATATAAATCTCTTGAAGTAGATTTGGGTGAAGATATTTTGACAGAGCAGAGCAGGATCTCTGCTGGGAAACTCCCTAGTGAAGTCGAGCAGAGAAGCAATTGACATCTGTGCTGGGAAATTCGCTAGTGGAGTGGAACAGAGAAATAATGGATAACTCTGCTGGAAAAATCTCTTCGGGAAGTGGAGCTGAGTGGCAAAGGACATCTCTGCTGGAAATCTCTCTTAGCTGAGTGTAGCACAGCTAAGCTGTAATGGGTATTTTTTGTAGAGAAGCAGGTTTGCCATATCCTTCAAGTAAACAATCCCACACTGGGACAAACGTTCAGGACTAGCCTAACTTTCTAATAGTCAGTATTCCTATCTCCTCACAGCTTTAGGTATCCAGCTTCCTTTCACAGCTTTTTTTTTGAGAGTGGTAGGTTTTCTAGAAACCTGGCCTCCACAGCTTCAGGTATTGCCTGACACCCCAACAGCAAGGATATCTTTCTCCTCTCAATTGTGTATATCCAGGATACCTTCCACTCCCAACTATAGGTGTAGCCTAACTTTTGATACTCAGGAAACTTTTCCTTCCAGAGCTAAACCCTTCCACTATGAATTGAAATAATAATGTAGTATTTTTAGATTTTATACTCCTATTTAATTACATGAAATAACTAATTCAAGTATAAAACTTTATCGATTTGTATTAGTTCCTTTTCTGTTCTTGTTATGTAATGTGTATGTTAACTTTTAATGAGTTTTATTTGGCCCCAGGATCAGCATGTAAGTGGCATGACATCAAGTGTCAGCATGGCAGGTAAATTGAGAGCTCACATCCTTAGGTTGCATCATGAAGCAGTGAGTGAGAAATGAAAATGATGTGTGGATGGAAATTATCAAAGCTGAACGAAAGGAAGTTGTCAAAATCAAGTGTTATTCCTGGGAATGAACTTTCCTTAACTGTCCAACCATGTCTCTAGCCATGAAAATATTTTAAACCCTATTTATATCATGTTAAAGTCAGGAAATAGGGACAAACTCATACGAGAGAAAAAATTTATTCATGTAAACAACTTGGTTCAGATTTTAGACATCACAGTTGTCTTCAGCTTAAAGAAAAATTCTTACATCATTTTCTTTGCATTATAGCCTTGAAGGAAGTAAATTAGTTACTATGTTTAGTCAAGACCGATGGGGGAGATCAATTCATTTTCATTTCCATTTTGAAACATTTGAGGTAGATACCAAGGTGCAGTATATGTGTGACAAATTCATATAGTTAAATTTATTTTGGTGGTCTTTATATTCCTTCTGTGCCTTTTGCTCATCTTCCATTGTGTTTTTACTTAGTGTTATGAATTTTTCTGCTGTAATACATAGAATGGGAAACCCATCATCTTACTAGTCTATTGTTTATTTAAATATCAGGCAGTGTATGATCATACTTTCCGAGTAAGAGTGTCTGTGAAAAGGGTGGTGCGTTGGGGTGTTTTGTTTTGATTTCATGTTTTCACAAATTCCCTTAAGATTTTGTTGTTTATATTAAGCCTAGCATGGATTTCAGGAATGCTTCAAGGATACATTTGAACTCATGATCCTCATGTGTCTACCTGCAGAGTACAAGTCCAAGAGTAGATAATCTATGCCCAATGTGTGCTGTTTTTTCAACACAACAATGTTAATTTTGAAATGCTTAATAGATAAAAATATAAGAAACATTAAGCACTTTATGTGTGTATTCAAAGAGGTATTTTCATGTGTCTGGTAGAAATGTAATAAAGTAGGATAACTAGCAATTAATTGTGTATCTTATACCATAGCTTGATGACTTCTTTCTGTATATATAATTTGAAGTTCCATGCATCTTCCTTTCCCCATCAGTTATCCATTTGGCACTTCACCTTGAAGTATTGCCCTGTAAGGTAATTATCCTGAGATGCCAGATAATGTAATGACACTAAGATTTTTTTCTTTTTATTAAGGTATTTTCTCTTCATTTTACATAACAACCACATTCTCATGTCCTCCCTTCTCCCACCTCCCAGCCTTCAACCCAACCCAACCCCATTACCACTTCCTCAAAGGCAAGGTCTCCCATGAGGTGTCAGCAGAGCCTGGTACATTTAGTTGAGGTAGGTACAAGCCCCTCCTCTCTGAATCAAGGCTGCACAAAGTGTCTCACTGTAGGCACTAGGCTCCAAAATGCCAGCTCATTCACTAGGAACAGGTCCCAATCCCACTGTCTGAGGGCCCCCTAAACAGTTCAAGCTAATCAACTGGCTCAATTATCCAGAGGGCCTAGTCCAGTACCATGGGGGATCCTCTTCTGTTGGTCCACAGTTTATGTTTTCCACTAGTTTGTCTAGTTTTCTCTGTACTTTTCCCCAGCATGGTCTCAATGTCCCTTGCTCATAGAATTCCTCTTCTCTCTCATCAATTGGACATCTGGACCTTGGCCTGGCACCTGGCTGTGGATCTGTGCATCTGCCTCGATGAGTCACTGGATGAAGGTTCTATGATGATTGTTAGGGTATTTAACCATCCAATCACTGAGTAGGTCAGCTCTGACACCCTCTTGACTATTGCCAGTACTCTAAGGTGGGGTCATCCTTGTGGGTTCCTGAGAACTTTCCTAGCTCCCTGATTCTCCATATTCCTATGATGTCTTCATTTATCATAGTATCTCTTTCCTTGCTCTCCCACTCTGTCTCTGTTCCAGCTTGACCATCCCATTCCCCTGTGTTCTCATTCCTCATTCCTTGCTCTCCATTACCCACCTCACTACCAGTTTGCTCATGTAGATCTCATCTATTTCTTCTTTGCTGAACTATCTATGTGTCTCTCTTAGGGTACTCCTTTGTAGCTAGCTTCTCTGGAGCTGTGGGTTGTAGTGTGGTTATCCTTTCCTTTATATCATGGATGGAAACATGAGACCCTCTTTATCAAACTAAGTCTAGGAATCCCTTTTGTTGCTGATAAATCTTTATTCATGAGGGCAAGCTGTAAGGTATAAAAAGGAGCTTGTTATGTATTTCAAATCTCTGAGAATCTGATTTCTACATTTTGTACAAAGAGTCTTACCTGTTCTCTCAAAAGAATAAATAATTACCCTGAGAAGGGTAGATATTTCTCTTTTCTGATCACTGGACTATAACCTGCTATAACTTCAGCTACTCTTGAATCTTGTGGTTTTATGTGGCTTTCACCAAAAACCAATTTTTTTCCTATTTTAAACTTGGATAATGCTAACAGTAGATATGGCATCCTATACTTACTACATACAAAAATCACTCTGTGATGTCCTCAGAATCTTTTGAAGACTGACTTCTTCTCTAGAGTATATAGAATGTTTTCTTCTTTGCCAATTCATGGGTTCTCTGAATTCAAACCCTATCTTAGATTATAAGTAGGCCTTATGCTCCCCATTATTGTACCTGTGATCATACAGTATCTTAAATAGACAATAACAATATGTATGGAAGAGCATGAAAGGAAGATTTTTAAACTTTGACCTTGAAAGATCTGTATGAGATTTTTAGCATGTTAGTGTGTAATGTCATCCAAGGTAAAAATGAGTCAATGATTTCAAGGTGAATGTTTGCTAGTAAGTCACAAAGGCAAAGGAAACTGGAAAAAAAGGAAGCTTTTCTTATTTCACAGGTTTGAAATAACATTCCATTACAGCATGGAAATCTCCTGATAATGTTCACACAGAGAAAAGACTGCATTCTGCTCATTGATACTACAAATCCACTACCAAAACCAGATGCCTGGTAGCAAAGCAACATACAATTTTTCCACCATCTCCTATTAATAATGTATGTGAGGTTCACTCGTAGTAATTTTTTCTGACATGATCTTGGTCTGTGAACTAAATCTTCAGCTCTTGTAAAGAAGGACTGTAAGGAACACATGTAAGGTCCAGGGTGAACAACCCTGGTCAGGAGTGATAAGCAATAGAATGATGTAAGTAAACCACAAATGGAGTAGTGATAAGCTATAAGCTATGTGTGGAAGTAGGGATAAGACTAGAAACCTAGCCAGCAAAGGATATAAAAGATGAAGCCTCAGATCCGACCAACAGAGCTTGTCAGGCCTCCCGCGAGATGACTCTCCTCTGCCAGAGATGTGAGATCCTGTCCCCAGTGCAGATATGGCTGACTTGAGGAAGGCTGTCCCAAGATCCAGAGGAACAGACGTGGCGAATCCGGACCTGTACACCCAGAGAGGTACTCCTGCTTCCATTTGGAAGACAGGATGAATATTGCTTGTAATCTTACTGTGTGAATAAATGAGTGTTATACTAAGTCTGAATCAAGAGTGATTATTACTCCCCCATAACTGGGGTATGTGCTCTCTACAAGGACATTACATAGAAGGAAAATAAAAGAAAGAAAGGAAGAATGAAAGAATAAATGATGGAAGGAAGAATGCAAGTAAAGAAGAAAGAAAAATATGTAAAGGAAAATAAAATGAATATGAGTATAGTGAGTAATAATAAAAGATAAAGGATGAAAGGTGGATGAGGGAAAGTAGGTAGGAAAGAAGAATCAAGGAAGGAGAAAGGAAAGGAAGCTAGAACAGATAACTGAGAAGATAATATTTATGATGATAGAAATTTTTGTGCTTATAAATGTTTTAGATTTTGTAAAAAAAATTACAGATAAAAGAAGCCCTGAATGTATAAACAAAGGAATATATGTGGTATTGTTCACACGTAGGAAGAGGATTTTAATATAGTATAATGCAATCTAAAAAAAGAACAATATCAGGTAACATATTGTACTATTCCATTGGGAGGACAATTTCTTCCATGCCCAACATCCCTTTGTTTCTGCTAGATTGTTATGTAGGACTGAGGACTCCTGGTTTTTTTTATCATGCAAATTGGCATAGCAATTGTTGGATTATTTAGCTCCTGTTTGGGTATTCATATTGTTAAATTTTTATCAAATGCATAGAACAGAAAACATAAATGGGATGGTTGTGAGTCCACAAATTAAGAGGAAATAACATATTATTATAATCTTAATAGTAAATAAAAACAAACACTCAGAGGAATACCAGTATTTCTTCAACTTCATATGAAGAGAGAAGAACAACCTGGATATGTTGGGTTCTCTGGAAATGTGGAATGGTGTAGCAATAATGTACACGCTACCACCACCCATTCACCATGTCCCAGCAAAGGGCTGTGGATCGAAAAACAGAGACAAAGACAGTGGGTCATTTGCCTGAGGAGATTGCTGAATGCCTTTTATTGAAAGAGGGAGGAAACCTTAAATACAGGCTTACAGCACAATGGGAGAACCCTAGAGGGCAGAAGTTCTCTACTGATGTTTACAATCTTGCATCTAAGCTGTTAATGCCCAATATGCAGGATACACAAACAAGGAACTTCCCTTAAGCATTCAGGAGGGTGAAACCCAGCAGGGAATTAGCATAGGGAGGACATCTGGTCAAGGTCCTCAAGCAGGCAATGGCTTTACTCAATATGGGAGGAGACCAGGGCCCTACAGAATGGTTTAGTTTAAAGAGCCAAAGAACAGCTAAGGACACTGAGTGTGGCTCTGTAGAATTTGTATCTCCATTTTCAATCAAGTGTGAAGAAAGAAAGCCCAGGCAACTTCCCTTCTTACCTAAGTACCATGTGTACACTCCTGGGCTGAGCACTCCTGAGGTGATAATTTTTGTTTTCCTGCTAAATACAACAACTATTGTAACTGTGAGACTGTTTTTCTCTTTCTGTTTGGTCAAGAATTCAAGAGCCCTGCATGCTTTGGGAATGTACACTGTCCATCAGGTCCACAGATCTTAAATCAACTTGGATGTGCTGGAGACTGCAGACTCCATTACTTGCAATCTCTTACATGAAACCAAATTGAAAAAAAATGAGTGTATCACTAAGACAATTCAGTTTCAGCATAGAATTTCCATAGAATTAACATAGGTTTACTCACTTGATTCTAAGACCAGAGTCACCCTTCTAGTGTCAATGGCACCTCCAAAATTTACAGTAACTATAAATATTGAAAAATTAATGTAACCCCATTATTAGCAGTAAGAAGGTCCAGAAGCATCAGAGTAAATATTATCAACATTGGCCTAGAGCCAGAGACTGAGACTTCTCAATAAGTAACAATAACATCCTAGCTTGAACAGTGTGGCAGGAACCTAACTTATCTTCAGACCCCACATTCAAAAGTGACACACAATGCCTTCAATTTTCAAAGGTGGTACTGTCCCCATTCATATAGTGTTTTAGAGTGCATCAGATAGGTTAAGTTGGGCATCTGTCTCAGAGAAAAGCAACTCCCACTTCTACCTCAATCTAGCTTAAGAAATGGCTTAAAACCTTGCAGAAAGAAGGTAACAACAGAATAACTGTTACCCTGGAAGATAACTCTGAGGCTTTTATTTCTTATTCCATAGTTTACTTTGTAGTTAACGGGACATCGACCCTGAAAAGGTTCTGAACATCTTTTGCTAAGGCAGTATTCAGTGGAATTAGGTACCCTTTATTATGTACTAGTGCCAGGTGCAAGGTTAATGTCCAAGGCTTTGGCAATGGACTGATTGGCATCACCTCCCACTTTGTGCACAATAAAGGTTATATGGTACACATATTTTGGATAATAAAGTGTCCTAAGAAAACACTGCATTTCAGCTGCTCCGTGCTTGTTGGTCCCATGATACGGGCAGAGAGAATCCCTCTTGGGTTGCCAGGCAATAATATTGATCACACAGTCTGTCACAATAGCCCCATGGCAAATCAACCCCACCCAATCAGGACCTCACTTTATATCCTCATTTTTCTACTCCTGAAAACACAAGCCTCTCTGTGAGTTGTAAGTATTTTTCCTTCTACCTTTAATATGGCTGTAGTAAACCATGCATTATTGAAGGCATCATTTTTTATCCCAGTAGATTGTTGAACATTAAGACATGGTCCGCATAATCTACTTCTCATATCAGAAAAATGGAAACAACCCCACTCTTTTGCCCATTATTTACTCAGACCCTTGTTACTTTATCCCTTTTAAATGTGAATATTTTTCTGCCTGAGGCTCTGTGTCTATTATGAATAAATTAAGTTTTTAAAAATCACTGATAATTCCAATAATTTGTCATATGATGTTACTGGTGATTAAAAGAGAAACCTTTAGGTTAAGTCTTACTATTATATCAGTTATTGAAATACAATCAATAGTTTGGGTAACTTATAATGTCATTGAGCCACAAATAAATTATGTAGTACTATCAAAAGGCTTTACAGAATGTGGACACACTAGAATTTTAAAAGCTTGGATAAGGCAGCTTAAATTATCTAACACCCTTTGGTTTTGTCATTTTCTCTTTGGGTGAAATTGAGTAGTTCTTGCTATCTTGAAAACTCTATTTATTAAAAAATTGCTGTATTGAATAATATAAAAGAAAACTTACATTCAGAAGGTATTCATCTTTGGTGCATTTAAGGTAGCTAAAGACAAAGATTGCAATGAATCCTATAAATGTATCCTATAAAAACAGACAAAAATAATAAGTTAGAAGAGAGCATTCCCAAAACCAAAGAAAAAAGAAGAGAACTGGGAAGATTGAGTATACATGTATGTGAGAGAGTCCAAATGCATCATTAGACTAAAAATATTTAAGTAAAAGCTATCTTGAAAAATTAAAACATATAATAAAGGAGATATAATAAAATGACAGTAATTATTTTACAACTTGAGATAATTCTGACTTTTAAGTGTCTTACATTCCAATTAGAAGAAATAGCCTGACAGAATAGACTACATAAATGAAAGAGAGCTGTTATTGGAGGTTATTGCTCTTTTGATGGACCTCCATCCAGCTCCCAAGTAAATCATACACAGAGGCTTATTCTTTCTTATGAGTGCCCAACCCTTAGTTTGGCTTAATTTCCAGCCAGCTTTTCTTAAATTAACCCTTTTATCTTTTGCGTATGTCTTTTCTTATTCTTCAAATTCTGTAAATCTTACTCTTACTTTGTGCTTGCTGTATAGCAGGGTGGCTGGCTCCTGGAGCCCTCCTCATTCCCTGACTCCTTAATTTTAGAGTTCTCCACCCAGTTTTCTCCTTCTATATATAATCTAAGCCTGCCAGCCCCACCTATCCTTTCTCCTTCCTGTTGTTGGCCAGTTCTTTATTAAATCATCAGGTGTTTTACACAGGCACAGTAATATAGCTTCACAGAGTTAAACAAATTCAACATAAACAAAAGCAGTGCATCTTAAAATAATATTCTATTACATAGAGCTATTTGGTACCTGCAAAAAATGAACTAAAGTGCCAAAGAAACAGACAGAAAATCACAAGTGGAAACAAACAATTATAACCACACTGATAGTCCACAATGTGCACTTTAAAGTTAAATTACGGAATGAGAAAATGAAGGTCACTACATATTGATAAAGTGAGAAATTCAACAAGAGTCCATAAACACAAGTTCTTGTGACACTGATGTTCCCATTTTATAAATCACACACTACTAATTATGAGCTAACAGATAGAATTCAACATTATTTTGAGTGATTTTAATACATGATTATATCAGTTATCAAAACAAAAGCAAAGCAATGAACAACCGATATACAAAAAAATGCACTGATTTAACATTTACAGAACTTTCCAAGGAGCAGTAGCAGAATTCATTTTTATTAGCAGACTGAGCAATTACTTTTCAAAATGGTTTTATGCGAAGCAAATCTTCTCAAAAACAAGGTAATTGAAATAACTTTTATTTTTATAAGATCACAGTATAAAAAATACAAAATAAAACAAAAATAAACTGTAGAAAATATACAAACACATGGAGGCTAGAAAATAAAACACTGAACAATCAGTGAGATGCTAAAGAAATTGAGAGTAGGTTCCAAAGTTCTTGGACACAAATGGTTGAATTCTAGTGGTATAAAGGTAAACATTTAAAAATTCGGGACTAGTAGATGGTTTAGCAAGTAAAGGTATATGCCAACACGTCTGAATTCAACTTGCGGGAAACATGGTATAAAAAAAGGCATTGAACTCTCGTAAACTATTCCCATCCACCATCCACATGTGAGTTACAGTGTGTGCACAGCTGAGTGAATGCTATGTCTGTGAGTTCATACACAAATAACATGTGTGAAAAACATAAAAATGAAATGTCATTAGTCAGCAAGAAACAACAAAGATCAGAACTCAAGGAAATAAGCTCTGAATCTTAACTCATGCTGTACAAGAAAATACTCAGACATTACTAATAAAATCAAACCTGAACAAACCATACAAAAGAACCAATGAAACACTCAGTTCTATAAAAGGATCACCATGTATGACACACTCCTCTAGTAAGAATGACACCACTTCAAGTTAAGAGAACACACAAATGGAAGGATTATGGAACCTCACTACTAGCTGGGACAGGGTCCAGAAGCTTCAAAAACAAAAATCACTGATGCTGGGTCAGGGGGCAGATTTCAAGATCTCTCAGCATTGCACAGCTACATACTGACCTAGAGAGTAGTACAATCCCTCAGTTATGATATGAGCATCACGTTCAAAAGTGACAATACATTCAGTCTTTCCCTAGTGTTATTGACACTGTGGTTCCAACATTTTGGAGAGTATCAGATAGGGAATTTGGTCAACTGCTATGGGAGAGGACAAAAGAAAAGAGAACAGAACACACAATAAACACTGCTGCCCAAATCCCACTGAGGTCTCTATAAGTGTGAACCAACAGCTTGTCAAAGTGAAGAGACCACCTTGGCATGCAGTGAATGGGAGGAAGAAGGCCACATGCTACCCAATGAGGAGACAAAGAGAAAGACTCACTTGACCTTTGCAGGGGGCTCTCCTACTTGCAAGCTGTTATCCCCACTGTGATCATACATAAACCCAGAAATGCAAATGTGGAAATAGCAAATGGTGCTGGACTTTGAACTTACTCCCTCAAAGCTGTTCATAGCACCTCTCTCCTCATAATGACATGAAGGTGTGTGATGTATGACTGATCCATCTCCATCATTGGACTGTAGCTTCAGTCAGAGAAGCAGGGATTGATTGCCAAATGATTCTCACAAAAGACTCACTTCCCAGAACTTATGGTGCATGGACAAAATAAAAATAAACAGTTGACTGTCATGAAAGTGGTGATGGGGTTGAATGTGTGTGTGGGGGGGTGTGCATATGAGTAAAGTGATGCAGTAAACACAAGCGGGTTGAATGTTAAACAGGCTAATGTTACAGGAGGAAATGGTGCTGGACCTAACCTTGACCCAGCTGCTTGTTCTTACCTGCTCTTTCTGTGTCTGGGGTCTCTGACATTTTCCTCTTGGCCAATGGTAGAGGAAAGGGAATTCCAGAAAAAATCATACTATTTCTGAAAACTCCAACAACAAAAGAAATCCAAGTACCTATAGTAAGAAAACAGATTCCCCATTTGCCCTTCTCTGACCATGGAAATGGGGAAACATCAGCAAGTAGAGCACAAATCCTGTCTGAGTGAGGGTAGGAGACACGAGTGGTGTAGCAGTCCTATGGCAATAGACTCCTGCAGAAAACCGTACATGAAATCCATCTCGTGTTGCAAACTTGAATTCTAAGTGTCGTGACTCATTTAATGATGGAATGACTTTCAAAGGGGAGGCATCTCAGATACTCTGCATAACAGATATTTACATTATGATTGACCACAGTAGTGATTACAGTTATGACATAGCAAGAAAATTAATTTTATGGTGAAATGTCAAAACATGAGGAATTGTACTTCAATGGTCATGCCATTAGGAAAGTTAAAAGTAGTAGTTCTGGAGGCTATTAAATATGAAAATTTGGTGTTGGGAGTAGCTAACAGTCTCTTTCACTATTGGCAACGCTGAGAATGAGAAGTGTAAGACAAAGCACTACTTGCTAAGGAAGCTTGCTAAGAGGCAGAAAGGCTCTAACCAGAGCTTCAGATGCTGCAGTACAGCAACAAGGAAAGCCAGAGATGGCCATTGCACAAAGTTATGGTCCCCTGAACAACAGGCACTTAACAATGGAAGACTGACTCCTCGGCCAGACCATTTAATTTCTCTGAGGCCTTGGTGTTCTCATTCTTTATGCTCTGCGTGTGAGACATGACCTGCTCATGCCCCATCTTGAGCTTTTCATAGAAAGGATTTGGCAGGTAGTAGGTCCTGGACCTAGAAGTAATGAATTCCATGAACATAGTCCTCAAGTATCACAGGAATTCAGGGTGTGTTCTAGACTACTGGATGTCATGGGATGCTACATCCTGTCGCCTAAGTACTGGGAATTTCTGGTATTTATTAAATTTGCTATTGTAGGGACAAGGGGTTGGCTAAAGAAACCCACCCTGACCCTGGAGCCCAGAATTAGGGAAGAAAGACTCAGATCAGGGCAGAAAGAAACAGAGTTTGGCTCAGTCAGATCAGAGCCATCTCTTCCCCTGGCCAAATGACTTGTGAAATCAACCAATCACAGAGCAGAACAGTAGAACACTGGGCCCCAAGTCAAACCGAGGTTGACTGCACCCCAAAAACATCCAGTGTAAACCGTCCTGCCTGGTCAGTGTTTTTCTTAAAAAAAAGGCTCTTCTGTCCACCCTGGTAGAGGCAGCTACTCTCCTGGACTCCTCATTCTCAAATAAATATCTTTCTCAAAAGAATTTTTGGTATGATGATCCTTGTTGAGATGTCCCCCTTTGACAGAGCAAGAGGGAGCTGAAAGAGCAGAACAAGAAGGAGCTGAACAGAAGATCTTTGGTGAGATGTCCCTCAGTGGACAAAGCCATAAAGAGCTAAAAAGTAACACTTTCCTCCAGAGGCAGAGTACGTTGCTACATTTCTGCAGGGGTTTTTCCCTTTTTGCAGAGTGAAGCAAAAGAAATCCACAGCATAGGCAAGAGAAGCAGAGCTCAGCAAGGAAGCCCCCTTAAGATGGGGCTGAGCAAAGTACAGATGTAGCTGCTCTCCAGGAGAAGAGCAGGATTTATGTATCCTGCAGGGAGATCATCCCCCATCAGTTCCAGGCCTGAATTTCCCAAGAAGTCAGAAAATTGTCCCATCCAGGGTCGAGCTGCTTCTTTGTAGTTCTAGCCATCAGAGCTGTGCACAACAGCTCCAGGTCTCTGGGACATCTTCAGGACAGAGCTGTTGTGAGCATCTTGAGGTGTCCAGGATACCTCACCCTCCAGGGATGAACAGTCCCTTGCAGTTTCAGCCATCAGAGCTCTGCTAAACAACTTCAGGTGTCCAGAACACCTTCGGGGCAGAAATGCTGTTCTGAGCAGCTCAAGGTTTGTGGGATAACTCATCCTGCAGGGCTAAACTGTCTCCTTGCAGTTCCAGCCTTCAGAACTGTCCTAAGCAGCTCAAGGTGTTTCCTGACTCCCCAGGTAGTCAGGACACCTTTCCCCAGAGTTTTTGCAACAAATTTACTTATATTGTTGGTACCCAAACCCGGGACCAACCCACAGATTTGCATACAATTTACTTACACCTATTCTGACCCTACACTGGTAGAGGCAGGCTGTTTAGGTGATGGGAGGTGGAGTTGCATGAGCTCTCTCAGGAGGCTTGCCGAAATAGCTGTCTAAGAATTTCCCTGGTGTTTTTTCCACAAGTGTGTACCCTCCAGAGTCTGTGAAAATGTTTCTCCTGTCTTCAAAAGAAATTCTCAATGATGGTACCTGTCACAATGGAGACCAAAATAACATCATGAACAGTTTTGAGGATGGGACTCAACATCATGACAGATTTATAACCTCCCCAAGGGTATATCTATGTGTCACTAAAGAAAGTACACTGGCAGAATTATAATACTCAAAGTGGTGCTCCCAATTTTCACCATGGTATCACCTGGGAACTTTGAGATAGGGAACTGCTCATGCCCAACCACAGATCCTGATTGCAGGGACTAGAGGGAGATACATGCACAAACACCTAGAAAAATACACAACATATACACATGTATGTGAGAGACAGAGAGACAGAGAAAGAGAGACATAGAGAGACAGAGAAAGAGAGACTGTGAGAGTGGGAGAACTCTATCAATTGGATGCTGAACAAATGCATGCAGGTGTGTCCTCTCAAGCGGAACAAAAGGAGCAGGGAGCAATCTCAGTTCATGTATTCACACATTTAGAAGTGTGACCAGGCCTCTTCAATTGCTGCTTGGAGAATCAAATGCACAAGGCCTTTTAAAGCAAGTAACAAAAAATTTACTCAAACTCACAACAACTAACATCTCACACGAGCCAGCACTTGACAGAATCTCTTCAAATGCATGCTGGGAACTCACATACTACTGCCTCAGTCAATGAGTACTATGACTCATGCCACAGGCTCTGTTTTTGCTTCTTTTTTAGAGGAAGCAGAATAGTCTATGTCCTCATGACATTCCTGTCCACATTTGAGGTTCTGCCTTTGGGAACAATTCAGAGACGATTTTGGGAAAAGGCATACCCTGAAGACACAGCCTACCAGAAACACAGACCTTATATAAAATGAATTAATGATGACAGAGTGGACATGAGATTGAAACCACAGGGTTTGAAAGAATGTATATGTATTCTTCATGCTCTCTTCTGTGAAAAAGATCAGGCAATCTCAATGCTAATTTCTTTCAATATTCATTTGCTGTAACTGACTGGTCAGTCTCTGGACATTATGCTTCACCTGCATCTTTGTGAGGAAGGTTTGGTGGGATGGTGGCGCCCTGGTGCTCCTTGTGGGTAGATGAACACAAATTAACTTGCAGTATGACAAGGTAAAGAGGATGGACAGACCACCCTAAGTCCTAATCAAATATTTGAGAAAGCTTGGTTACCAATGACTCAGTGACATCCCAAATTATTTTGTTCCATGTTCAGAGGCCCCCTCTGGGGAACTCAGCTGTCTCCTCTATTTGAAGGGAAGCGGTTATCTCAGCTCTCTGTTTCTCTCTGCCCTCATAGCACATGCTCCAAGTAACCAAGTAGAAAGCCTCTTCAGGCTTATTCACAGCTTCAGACTCAGAATTTATCTGCTGCAGAGTCCACAAGCCTGTGGGTTTACAAGTCAGCAGAAAATTGCCATAGTTCATAATCACCCCAGTAATTTAGAGTTTCCTCAAATATCTTGAGAGGTCACTAACCATATAACTATTGATGGAGAATACATATAAGTGTAAAGCACGGTCACCAAAATCAACAAGTCACCTCACTGACAACTCAGGAACACAGAGCAGCTGGAAAGTACCTAAAGTTAGCCAGAGTGGTTGAAGTACAGTGATGTCCTGCCTTGAAATGGGCACACCTCATTAATCCCTCCCTCTTTAATGTTGGTCTCATGTTCGCTCACCAATGCCTATCCTGCGAAAGGAATGAAAGCCAAGAGTTCCCAGCATAAAGCTTTGGCCTTACCAGTTCCTGACCTCTGAGCCAGAACAATTAATAGCCTGGAATCCTTAAATTTCAAGATCCGTGACAAACAGGGAAGTTCTATTGGCTCCCAGAGACTCCACCTTTCTGTTCCCCAATACTGGAAGATTCAGCTCAAACCCAGTTCCCCCAGGAAACTTCCATTTTCCTGCACAGAACTCATTACACCATTCTCTTGACCATTTCTTCCTTGATGTTTTACACTGAGGCTGAAGATCCTTTTTTCTTCTGTCACTCTCTGGTGTCTCTACCCTCTTCATTCTCTTTTTGAATTAGACTCCAGTATGCCATCATGTTCATCAGTAAATGGTGAAGACATTGAATAAACTTTCCAAGGGCAATTGGTGTTTCCACAACATAGTTGACATCACAGAGGATGCCATGACTCTCAAGGATACAATAGAATGTCCAGGGAAAAGCTGCAGATGTCATGGAAACTGTATTGTTTCCCTGCTAATGAGCTTTCCTCATAATACACTAGAAGTCAAGCTGACCTTTGCAGGAGCCTCTGCTGGGATACAAGGGAAGCCCTTCAGCACCTCCTTTATCCAAAGCCGGAGATCTCTCCCCAATTGATTGGACATCCTTTAGTTCCTACCATGTGTGGAAGTGAATGTTTATCTCCTACTGAAATTTTATATAAACAAGGTAATAATATCATAGAAATTTATATATCCTATATTTCATAATAAGTACCTGCATATGCTTATCTCCTTAGCCACAAGACATTATAGACTTAATGCTGACTGAGAAGGACACTTGTTAAACAATTTCCTGGTAAGGAGTCTGCAGGAAACATCTGGGCAGAGTTATGCTAGAGGAGAGGCTGACACAGCCTAGCAACAAGTACCCATAGGAGTATGATATGGTCATGGAGCTCAATGTGACTAAAATCTGTGTCATAAGCATGTGTAGTGGGAATTGTACTCTCTGTTGAGTAGCTCAAAGTGTTCTGCTGTTACTGGATAGTAAAGGTGGCCCAACAGCTGGAGTCTTCCACACAGAACATTAGTTTCCTATAGAGCAAAGGATATTCAGGAAAGTCCTTTGCAAGCCCCTTCATATTTAGAAACATAGACACTAGGGTTCTACTGGACACTCTAGATCAATGTTTCTTAATTTTTCCAATTTTCTGACCCTTTAAATATCACTAACAGTAGTTCCTCATGTTGTGGTGAACCCTAAACATAATTGTTTCATTATTTCTTAATTTTAATTTTGCCACTCTTATGAATCATAATTCAAATATTTGATTGCAGGATATCTGATATGCACCCCCCAATGTGGTGGTGACCCAAAAATTGAGAACCACAGCTCTCAATGCAGGCAGAAATCTCTTCAAATCCTGGCAGTGATGCTGAGGCAGTGTGAGTCTTAGTTTTTATTATCAGACTGAATCAAACTAGTCACCTGGGAAGAGGGACCCTCATTGAGGAATTATATGGATCAGATTTACTTTGAGCGGGTCTCTGTGAGAGTTTATTAATTCTTAATTGAGATAAGAGTCCCTAAAATGGGCAGAATCATTTCATTGTCTGCAACCTGTACTGTGTACATATATGAAGATGCTAGAGCATAAGCATAAGCAAACAGGCAGCATTGGTCATTTGTTTATCTCTGCTCTTGGCTGTGGATGTGATACGATTAGCTGAGTTCCTACCTTGATTTCCCAAATATGGAACTATTACCTGGAATAATAGGCTATGATCAATTTTCCCATTCTAAGTTATATATATATATATATATATATAGAGAGAGAGAGAGAGAGAGAGATAGATAGATAGATAGATTGAAAATTCATAATGTAAGGAAAGTTTGATGAATCAAAATAGAACCAAAGTATTATGAGAACAGTGGCAATAGAATCATCCCTTAATTTTGACTTTCTTCTGCCTCATATCAGTTGACTCTTCTGACATGATACAGACATTTTGCATTTTCTTTTTAACAACATGCTTGACTTTAAAGAAGGAGAGAGTCAATGTCCAACTTCAAAGACAGCTTTAATTTTTAATTGAACTAGGACTACATAAAAACCATTTGTGATAAGTGTCTGTAGAGAAGAGCAGAAACCAACATTTAGGAAGACTTATAAATTTTTTGTGTGATGTAATAACAATAGGCTATGTCAGTTTAAATTGGATGGGCATGCTGGTTGAGAAACTATCACCTCTTCTAAATAAGAGGTCTGTCTTGTTCAAATAGAACCTTTATCAATTTTTAATGGTATTTATAGCTTATCTTCTCTTGTAGAAACAAAAGCAAAACCTCACCCCCAATGTAGCACATATCCTGGACTCCATTCTGAGGTCAGCACATCTTTCAAATATACAGGCTGATTTAACTCTGTAGGTTTTTTTTTTCTATTATCCAAAGTCTCTCCACATCTATTGTTCATTTCTCAAAAGCATTGAGAAAATACAAAGTTAATAAAGCATTATGTAATCTATTTCTGGGGGGTTTTGTTGCTCCTTTTTGTTTATTTAGAGTTCATTTTGTTAATTCTATGACTGCTCCTGTAGGATTGTATTGTATACCTGTAATATATTTTATATTGTAATAAGCAAAAAACTGTTTCATTTTATCAGAGACATATGCTAAATCATTGTCAGGTTTAACTTACAGGTATACCCATGATGGCCATGACTTGTAGCAATTTCTTGATTACAGAATCAGCCTTTTTGAAACTCAGAGAAGTTGCCTATGGAAATTCTGATTCAGTGTCAATGGTGTGGTGCACATGTTTCAATTTTTCAAATTCTACAAAATGAAACACATCCATCTGCCAGATTTCACTCCTCTGAGTGCCCTTTGGGTTACATCCTGTGGATAGTAGAGCCTGATTGTAAACTGAACAAGTAGGACATTTTCATATAATTTCCTTAGCTTTTTTCCAGGTTATGGAAAAATCCTTACTATTGACATGATTTTTTAATGAAACTCTGAGGCCTTCCACACATTTCCTATCAATAGTTGACAAATCTCCTCATTTTCTTGTGTAAAAGGTCCTGACAGACTCATATGGTATTGGATGTGAGTTATATATAAGGAATACTTCCTGTTTCTGATTATTTTTTGTAAATGAATAAATAACAAAGTTAATTCTGACTCATCAGGGATAAATTCTACAGTGCAATATATAGGACCACTTTTTCTGCATACTGAGAGTCAGTAACTATGTTGAGAGGTTCTGAAGAGAAGAAGTAATAAGGCAGGGTGCATAGTGGAGCTAATTCTCTCTTTTGGCAGAAGATTTCATAGGCTAAGATGTAGTAGCTTGCTCTCTACTTCTCTAATCTTTCAGCTTTTACCCTAATATCTGGCTCTAGGTTTTTTTATTAATAAAGCCTTTAAAGAACTGTATTGCAGGGTAGTGGCTTTATTGTTCCTTGAACCCAAAGAACCTTCAGATAAAGAAGCCTGTAACAATGTAGTTTTCTTTGCTGATGCTCCCTTGTCTATTGCTCAGTTGTATATAAGTACTGGGCAGAGTAAACTGGATACAACAGTATTCAGTGACAGTCCTTCCAAATCAATCCTTTGTCTGTGTTTTTCTTGCATGTCTCTGTTTTTCCTATCTGTCTTTCCTTAATCCACACTTCCCTATTAAGGTATTGTTTGACAGGTTGGCTGGTCCTGACAAGGGTCTGAGAAATATAAAGGTCTGATGACAAAAAGGCTTGCATTATATGGGTCTAAAAGTTCCAAATAAGGTCATAAATTTTAATTTCTGTTCCTAGTTTATATCTGTCTCAACAGGTTTGCACTTTGCTGACAGACACATCCAAGCATCAATTGTTAATGACATCTGCTCCATGTGACTATGAGCCCTGAACTTCATGAAAGCTGATATAAAGTAATCCAACTGATGTAAATGCTGTTACTTCAGCTGGTCAATGAGCCAGAGGGTTATAAATTGCCTCCTTAACTTTGAATAACATTCTAACCTTCCAAGGCCCTGACAATAATGAGACAATGTCAGCAGGAAGTAATTACAGAAGCCAATACATCACCCTTGTTCCACCTCCCCCCTTGGAATGTTACATCAAAAGTAATTTCTTGTCATATGGAACCTGAGATAAAATAATTACTGATGCTTAGACATAGAGCAGTGGTGGTCACCTTTAATACTGGCACTCAGGAGGCATAGCCAGTCAGATTTCTGTGAGTTCAAAGACAGCCTGATCTACAGAGCAATATTCAAGACAGGCGCAAAAACTAAAAAGAGAAACCATGTCTTGAAAAACCAATAATAATAATAATAATAATAATAATAATAATAAATTACTGATGCTCATTCTCATTTCCAAGTTCCTTCTCAATAAGGAAGTCTGTCAGCCATAAAGGCTTTTGGTCCTTCTACTTCTGTTAATTGCTGTTGGCTCTTGCATCACTGATGCCTTAACTCAATGATAATTCCTGTCTAGGTACCACTAAACTGATGATGCTAAAGTCCCTATGTCAGCCCTTGGAACAAACCCATGACAAGCTTGCAGATGACCACAACCAAATAAGGGGAGGCTCACTTTGCCACTGGTAAGGGGAAAATGGTCTCTGTTTAGAACAATGTCTGCATGGCTATTCCCAACTCTGCAACCTCACTTAGAGGCCAATGGGATTCAGCTTCCTGATCCCACTAGAAGATACCTGATGGGCTATATTTCTGGCTTAAACCCCCTATGTTAATGTTAAGATTTTAAATCACACAAAAGACTCTTGCATCCTGGTCCAATGAGTCTCCATGATAGCCTCCTACCCTGATGATGGAGTTTTTTTTTTTTTTTTTACCAATTAGAAACATCTCCAAGATTTGAGATCATGCACTACTCAAGGGGAGAATCAGAGGACCAAGCAGATGCTATAACAGGCTGATCAATCTTCTCTCAGAGCAGACCTCAATTTCAGTTTCAGAGACTTGGCAGGCAGTTTCTGAGGAGAAGCCATGAACAAAGGACAATCAATTACTAGGACCTCTGAACACAAAGACAAGGGAGATAAGACATCCCAGGCTTGGGTCACTGAGCTAGCTCCTATGGTCAGTGCATACTAGGCTAGCCATCTGCAACAGAAGATCATTGACAAAGCCTAGAACTTGTCAAGGCCTGTACCAAATAGGAAAACTATAGCCTGATCAACAAGTAATTAGCCATGGCAGATTAAAAGTTACTAACATGATTGCCACTAGCATAAGTCAATCATACCTAGGATGAACTGACTTCCTTGGACACTCACCTTCAGCTGTGGTTAAAAGGAGCGCATACATCTCTCTCACAGTATTTGCCATCTTGCCTTTACATGGGATGGCAGGCCCCAGCATCCTGGAAACTTTCTTGAGATAATAAGCATTGTTGCTGATTGCATACATGGATGGTGGTCTTATATGGGACTTCTCCAGGATGCTAACAGAGCTACATACCCAGCAGATGTTTGTTTACAGTGATGGCAGGGATGGAACTAGGGCCCTTACCATGCCAAGTGAGGCCAAAACCATTGAGTGATGTCAGCCTAACATTCTTGTTTGTAACCTCTGATAAGTATGCATGATGCCTGGTTTGCTTAACACAGCCATGTCCTCAGAGTGACAGTGTCTTCCTGGAGTCCTCCACTGTCAGACATAGTTCAAGTTGGCTATACACTTAGAATGTTGGTGTCCTGACTGTTGGAAGTAGCAAGAACATTGATGATATGTCTTTGATAACACTTATTTTCTAGCCAGCGTGGTGGCACATATCTGTCATCCAAGTACTTGGGAAGCAGGAGAATCTCCTGAAACCAGGAGTGTGAGGCCAGCCTGGGCAACACAATAGGCACTACATCCATGTCCAGCTGCAGCCATAAGTCATGCATGCAGACATTCCCAGCCATGGGAGGAAAGCTACATGGCACACCAGAAACCCAGAGAGACCCAGGCTGCTCTGATGGGGCAATTGTGCCTGAAGAGTCAGGGCAAGGATGGCAACAGATGGTTTGAATTTATTGGCTGGACCCAGGGGTGTTCAGATGCACTGAGGGTTAGGGTTTGAAAGACCCAGCAGCAAACCAGTGTGTCTCAGCCTGGAGTGACCATTTAAGGAGAAAATAGCTCTGAGTGCAGGGCACAGCTGCCAGTGACCCCATGATCTATGCTGCTGGTGGCTGCTGGATTCAGGATTAGTGCCATGGTGGGTTCTGATATAATCAGAAAGTTCAACACAGTATCTGAAGCACAGCAAAGGACCATAGGAGAACAGGAAATGAGAGCAGAGATCTTACAGTGCTTATATGAAGCACAGCAGGGAAGTAGTGTGCAGTTGAAAGGGGGCAGCAAGCAATATCTGTGGAGCTAGGGCAGCCCAAGAGTTCCTGGAGCCCAGGGGCCATTCAGGGGTTAAGCATAATGGGGCTGGAGAGTCTCCCAGGGCAGGGAGTCCTTTTTTCCAAGACAGTCTCCATTCTGATGAAGACTAAAGGGCTGAGCTAAGGGGATGAGGGAAAATAGGAATGAGGGAGGGACTGCAGAGTTGGGGGAAGAATGCAACCATGAGTGAAGCAGGGCCATCCAAAGACCATGGGTGAGGTTGTGCTATAGTTGGGTCTTGCTTGCCTCATGCTGGGCCAGGCAAGATGGTGACAGGAAGGGATCTTTTTTTCTCTGCTGATTTAAAGAATAAGAAATCAGGAAAATCAAGATCTCAGTAGTCAGCCAAGCTTTCCTAGGAATATAGTAGCTGGTTTTATGTCAAATTGACAAAAGCTAGAGTCACCACAGAGGAAGCAAGCCAGTATGCAGCACCCCTCTGTGGACTCTGAATCAGCTCCTGCTACTAGATTCCTTCCCTGTATGAGTTCCTGTCTTGACTTCCCTCAATGATAAACAGTGATATAGGTGTATAGGCCAAAAACCCTTTTTCTCCCCAACTTGCTTTTTTCACTCATTGTGCTTCATCACAGCAATAACAACCCTGACCAGGACAAGGGGTGAAGCACAAAATAGAGAGGGACTCTACCAGGGAGGAGTCAACATGAGATAGTGTGGAGTTTTTGTTGTTTGGTTTTCTTGGTTGTTGTTGTTTGGGGGAAGGTGGGGGAATGTGCACATGAATGTAGATGCTTCTGGATGCCAGAGAGGGCATTCAATCCCTTAGAACTGTAATGGTTGTGGGCTTTGTTGCGGGTGCTGGGAACTGAATTCTAGTCCTCTGCAGGAGCAACAAGCACTCAACCACCATGCCACCTCTCCTGTCCCCTTTTTAACAATTACACCAATTTACTTAAAGTGATGTGCTGGGGAGATGCCATGGGAACACATGTAGAGAACACAGAGAACACCTGTTGGTAATTGTTTCTTTCCTTCCACTTGGGATTTAACTGAAGATGTCAGCTTTGGTGGCAGGTCCTCTACACAAAGAACCATCCCAATCAAGCCCTCTACTCAATGAGCCATCCCAGTGGCCCTAGCTTTCACTTTCTAGGGTGTTTCTATCTTTTACTTGATGTTTGCTCTTTCTCCAAGCACCTGCATACAAGAGGCCTTCTATCGATGTCTTCTGAACACTAAATATCCTTTAAAGGTTGCTACATGCAGTAGCTGCCCTGTGCATACCTGGGGAGATTGAAGGAGCCAGTCTGCAGGTAACATAAGGGTTGATGTTTTCCTGTCATTGAGCATGAAGAGTCAGTGGCCCTAGCTCTCCATTGTGTGGTCCTGGTCATGTTCTGTGTCTTCATGGTGCAGTATTCATGTTCTAGGACAAACACTGTTTCATTTGCAGGAGGAAGAGTGATTGAGTCCAGATTCCAGCAACATGAGAGGAACACAAAGAAAGTAATGGAGTGCTTTACTCCTGAAGCCACTATGAGTGGGTGAAGGTTGAGGGCACATGGGCAGCCACAGCCACATCCAGAACAACAACATTTGGGACCTTACCAGGTACCTGTGGCCTCCAGGTTTGGGCATATTCATGAGTTTCAGCATTAGTCAGTCTCCATTATGTGTGCTCACATGTCATTTGTGGGCCCTTTGGTTTTGGAGACCTCTGTTCTGTTAAGTCTGTCCTCTAGCACCATCCCTTCTGTAACTCAGGAGCCTCTTTAGTGATGGGCACTGACAGTGGGCATTTGGTGTAGGTCATAAGCACATCTGGCATGGGAGATTTTGCTATCCCAACCAGAATAGTGTAAAATGTACAACTTTGGTGATGTTCATTTCTGGAACTTGCTGTATGATATTTTTAGCTGCAATGCTTAGAGAGAATAAGGAACACATATCAGGTTAGGGAGTGTCCTGAAGAGATCAGTCAGCTGCAAGTATATTCCTGTGCTGACACCTCATTCATGGATAATAGGCTTTCTTGTTGTCTGGCAAAGTCAGGGCTCATTGCCGAGCACAGGCAAGGTCATCCCCTGCTCAAATCTTGGTTTATGATAATCCAAATGTTATGTTTGCCTCTGCCTGGACTGTGCCTTGGAGAGGGTAGAATTATGCCTGGATATCTGCCTTGAGGAAAAGGATTTTCACATCACTCAGCAGACAGCTTCCCTAAGCTGATTATCTTTGCTTCTATTCATGTTGCTGATGCTGCCTTGAAGACTTGACTGCCAGGAATTTTGTGTCTGGTGCATCAACAGAACCCTGCAGCTGAGTTTCATCCAGGCCCCAGTTGATGGCCCCTAGATCTGGCTGGATTCTTGAGTGTCTATGTTGTCATGATAACGCCTGCAGCTTTCTCCTGAAGCTGAATGGATCTCAGTTGGTGTAGCTCAGGGTGGAGTCCTCTGACTGGTTGAGGATTCTTGGAGGATCTGATCTCCATGCCCTGAGTAAAGCCACTTCGAGTTGAGCAGCAGGAGTTGAGCAGCAGTTCCTATAATGAGGCACAGGAGCACCTGGATCTGAAATTCAGTGATCTCAAATTCCAGATTTCAGGTTTTGGATTAAGGTTGCTCAGCCTGTATTGTGTTTCCATGTCTCCCAGAAACTGCCTCATAGAGAGCCATGTTTGGCTGCCACCAAACCTACCCAGTGGTTATTCAAACTGCCACACCATTTCCCATTTCCCTCAGGCACACTGGAGCAGTCCTCTTGGTCAGGTGCTCCAGTTTCTCCTCTAATTTCAATTGCCATCTCCACAACAATTGATTGTGGGGATTTTCCACACCAACTCCAGTGTCGTCCATGTGACGTGAACAATTATATCAATAATAGTGGGTGGGAGATATGTGTCCCATGGGACTAAGCTCCCTGGAGGTAACAGGCAGAGTGCCTGCATTATGCTTCCTTCTCAAAGAAGATGTACTTCACCGATCATGAGCTCCCTGGGGTATGGGTTCTTTATAACTGCTTTTCTAATAATGTTCTAATTAATCTAAGAAGCACAGCCTCAATTAATAAATGCTTGGGTTGTGAACTATGTAGGAAAGGAGAAGCTGGACATGGATCTTAGTTTAATATAGCAGAATGAGCTATTTTTCAAAACCCCAAGCTACTAGATAAAGAAAGTACAATAGTTCAGGCACCTCTAGGGAATGAACACTCACCCACTAGGAATCCTTTAGGTATCCCAACTAAAGTGATTTAAGGTAGAAAACATTATCTCACAGGAGGCAGATGGTGGGCCCCTCTGTTGAGGAAGTTCAGCATGGGAACCTTAAGGACTACAGCAGAACCCCTTCCCCTTACAGGCAAAAAAGTACAAAAGTCCATATTCCAGCAGGTAAAAGGTTTTATATTAGAAGAGATATGTGGTGGAAGAACTGTAGAAAGACTTAGAGAGGATCTGCAGCATCCAAATTGGCTAAGTGGGTCATGATAACCAGAACAGTAGAAGTGTATAATAAACTAGAAAGCTGCTGAGATAAGATAAAGGACACAGATGCAACTGCAAGAAGTCTACACAAGTCTAGGGACTGTATTATGTTTAGAAATCACAGACTGCTCTTTAGGTCATAAAGTTCTTCTGGGTGAAGGGATATGGCTAGTGCCGATTAATAATTGTGTGCTTGCTGTTTTTTAAAGATGATATAATTGAATTACTGCCAAGCTCTTGTTCCTTGTATGACTTGACAGTTTTCTTTTCTCTATATAAACTACTGATTTGCAGAAGTAAAACTGCAACAGATTCAAATCACTTCTGAGTGTGTTGTCTGTCTGTCATTCACTGAATCCTTGCCTTTCTGACTACCCAAGCCCAGGTTCTCCTACTGTCATGGTACACCTGATGGTTCACTCCATGGCAGGGATTGCCCTCTACCCATTGCTTGTCTCGTGTGTGTGTGTGTGTGTGTGTGTGTGTGTGTGTGTGTGTGTGTGTGTGTGTGTGACACAGGTGTGACCATGCCAGATTGTATAACCCTATGTGCAAACATGGATACCAGAGAGAAATAACATGTATCTTCATTTTGTGACGGGGTTTCACTGAACTACATGCTCTCAGGATACTTTCATGTCCTTCATCCCTTGCTGGGGTTAGAGGCTTCCATGACATTCCAGGATTTGTTTTTATGTAGGTGCTGAGGATTCAGACTCAGGTCCTCAGGGTTGCAGAGTGACTGCTCAAACCCTCCGAATGTCTCCACAGCCCCACTTATTGGCCATTATATTCTCATATCATTGCTGACTTTTCTGTTCAAATATTTTCTAAGTTGGACATTTCCTCACTACTGTCTGAGGGTTTATTTACAGCCATTTGCCAGCAGCTGCAACCTCAGTTTTTTCTTTTTTTTTTTTTTTTTTTCGAGACAGGGTTTCTCTGTGTAGCTTTGCGCCTTTCCTGGAACTCACTTGGTAGTCCAGGCTGGCCTCGAACTCACAGAGATCCGCCTGGCTCTGCCTCCCGAGTGCTGGGATTAAAGGCGTGCGCCACCACCGCCCGGCTCAGTTTTTTCTTGATGAGCAGAATTACTTGATTTGCTTTCAAAAAGACCAGTATTCCATTATGCTGTTTTCTTTTTCTTTTCCAGACAGGGTCTCTCAACATAGTCCTTACAGGCCTGGAACTCAGAGATCCACCTGCTTCTTTCTGCCTGAAGGCTGGGATTAAGGTCTTGGGCTACCATATCCAACCCTGCTTGTTGGTCATGTGTGTTCACAGGCCTGTGGAGATGTAACCCAGGCCATCCATATTCCAGGTGAAAGTGCAGAACCTTCCCATGGGTTGACTTTGTGGAATCATGAGTCAGTGTCACGGGTGTGCTGATGTTGAGGGTCATCAAGGCCCTGAACACCATGTCCTGCCTTACCATGTGGCTATTCTCCAGTTTCCTAAAGGGCTTCATGCATGATATTTAGGGGTGGTATCTGGTTACAAAACATGGCATTTTCACTCTGAAATTATTAAGGATATGCTTTGAAAACATTTATTTTTATTTATTTAATTTTTGGTTTGGTTTGCTTTTTTTTTCAAGACAGAGTAGCTGTGTGTATCTCTGACTGTCCTGGAACTTGGACTGTAGACCAGGCCACAAACTCAGAGATCAGTCTGCCTCTGCCTCCTGAGCTGGAATTAAAGGCATGTGCCACCATCACCTGGCTGAAACATTTAATGGGCAAATACTGAGTTTTGTGGTGGCATTATAACACATGACATTTTTATTTTATTAGGGACAGGTTTCAAGTCAACATGTCCATAAAGCTGTCAGAGGACAACTTACAGAAATTGGTTCTCACCCTCCACCACACTGGCCCTGCAGATCCAGGATTGGGGGCCAAGCACCTTTACTCACACACTGAGCCATCTCACTAGCCCAAACTTTTGTTTTTACCTTTTCATGATAAAGTTGAATACAGGACTCACACATGCTAGGAAAACTCATTCAGCCAACTCCCGATTTTTTTTGAGAATGCCTCATGGTGACAGTTTCCTTTCTTTCTTTGCTTCTCCAACAGAAGCAGTCTGACACATGATCCATTCAACTCCCAGCAGATCTGACAGCTCAGCCATCCTGCTCTCCCTCCATGGAAGGCAATGTACCCCCACTCACCATGGCATTGCTTATGATCTACCTCATGGCTCCCTGTGTCTGAAATAGAGGAGAACCTTTGAGGAAACTTATACTCTACCTCCCACTGGTGCTCCTGATTGCTAGTCTTGCCCAAAGTTGCTCAACAGCTTGTCTCCAACAGGACCTGAGGGCAGTAGCAGCTCCTCTACTAGATGAGCAGAGATCAAATGACTAAGGCAGCATAGGCCTTCACAGCTCGGAATTCGCTCCTAGGGGCAGATGGAGCTCTAGTCTGGGAAATGTGTATTTTAGTAGAAACCATTCCAGTCTCTCAGAGCACTTTCTGTTCCTCTTCCAAGAGGTGTGTGTTTTTATTACACAGTCACTGTGCTACCATTTCCTTCATAGCTCAGAAATTCTGTAGCCAAACTTAAGTCATATAAAACAGTAACTGCTGTTAAAGGAAAAGGAGACCATGAATTAAAAAACAATGAAGTGTCTATGGAAAGGCTTAGAAGTAGAAAAGGAACAATGAAAATGGTGTAATATAATCCCCAAAAATTATTTTAAAAAATTGAAACAAGCTACATGGCCATGTGCTTCAGAGATTAGGGATTTGTGTTAGAGCACTACATGTATTAGTCACACATTTTCTCTCAGGTATTTCATCTTAAACCTGTATAATAATTGTTCTTTAGGCAGGGCTACACCATATTATCCAGTTCTACTTTGGTCAAACTAGTGTAACTATGGTAGTTTGATTTTGTGATAAGTTCAGTTCTTTATCCAGATACTTGATTTCCTGATCTGTGGATGCAAATGGCCAGTCAAAACAATTAATAATCATGTAAAATACATAAAATTGATCACCTCACTACTTATTTCCAATGTGAGCTACAGTCAAAGGAAGAGAGTTTTGATGCTTCTTCTTGCCTATCCCATTCTGTAAGTAGAGTACACTTGCTTTGAAGTTGGTCAGTGAACTCAATTCTTACACAGGTCCCTCTTCATATGGAAGTTTGCAATACAATCAAGAGAACTTGGAGGACACTCATTTACTGGTTTATTTTTACTTCACAATGACCAGTTTAGGTCCAGTCTTGAAGCAGTTTGCAGAACTTTCTTTGCCACACTGGGCAGCAGAAGCAGAATTAGATGTTCAAAGCAATTCTCAACTGCATAGTATGAGGCAAGCCTAAGTAACAAGAGACATTGCTCTAAACAGAAATAATCAACTCACTTGAGAAAAATGGAAAGAAATTATTAATAACCTGAAAAAAATGGGGAATAGAAGAAAATAAGAGATTAGAGCAGAGATGCATTTAAACAAAGTCAAATTTTAACAGTGAAACAAATAATTGTCTTTTTAAAAAAATAAACAGAATTGAAAAAACACACGGCTCTTATGACTTTCAAAAAGAGAACACAACTCTCTGGTAGAGGGAATGGTATTAATAAGATATCATATAACTATGCCCCTATGTGCAAAGTTAGGTGCTCAGACCTGTGACCTGGCACACACAGTTATAGCTAATGGAAAAAATCATGGCAAGCAGGATTGAAAATAGCTGCATATGTAAAGGAGAGTTCTTTGTTCAAAATTCAATATTCATGGGCTGAAGCTAACCTTCCCAAATTGTACACCCAAAATCTAGCCTGCCTTCACTCACATGACATGGATCAATACATGCTGGGGAATTAAAAAATTACTGATCCTGCCACAATCAGGTCCTATTTCAGAATGGTGGCTTCTGCAGGTGTTTGCCTACCATGTTAAACCCAGCAGTGTACACAATAAATTATTCTTTCTATTCTAGTATCCGGGCACACAAAAATCTCTTTCCTGTTACTCAAATGGACAGTTGACTGCTGTGGGATGGTCTGTATGTCAAATTGCTCTGATTGGTCAACAAATAAAACACTGATTGGCCAGTGGTTAGGCAGGAAGTATAGGCGGGACTAACAGAGAGGAGAAAAGAAAGAACAGGAAGGCAGAAGGAGTCACTGCCAGCTGCCACCAGAACAAGCAGCATGTAAAGATGCTGGTAAGCCACAAGCAACGTGGCATGGTATAGATTTATGGAAATGGATTAATTTAAGCTATAAGAACAGTTAGCAAGAAGCCTGCCATGGCCCTACAGTTTGTAAGCAATATAAGTCTCTGTGTTTACTTGGTTGGGTCTGAGCGGCTGTGGGACTGGTGGGTGACAAAGATTTGTCCTGACTGTGGGCCAGGCAGGAAAACTCTAGCTATAGTTGACTACATAACCCAAATTTTTAATTTAAAATCTCAGTGGTAATTGAGTTCTTCAATCTAAATTTGTAGGTGGTTTAATCATAAGGACAACACAATGAAATATATTGTGCTCATGGCTACCTGATCCAACATAAGAATGTTTGTCTCAGAATTTTTTTTACAAGGCTGGAGGTACTGCTCTTAGAGAATATGCCTCCCCAGGGAGAAATTATTCCACACACCTAAAACTTTAATGAACAAGAATATCTTAAATAACAACAGGCATCAAGTGGTGGGTAATGTCAAAAGAGAAGCCAGTCTGGCACAGACTTTGCATGCTACATGTGCTGTCATCCTTAAGTTTCTCTTAAGTCTTGCCTGAGGTAGCCCATTGAACAATTTAAATAGGGCCAGGAGAATGCAAGTTTAGCCACTTAGGCAGATGGAGATTTATAGAGCAAAATTAACTTTCAGATTATGCAGTATGATCTAAACATAAATATATCATGATGCATGATTTAAAAGAGAAATAGATCATAATGTATAACCTAAAAGATACATTTAAAGAGTGAATCAATGCCACAATTCTCACAGAAAGGACAGAACACAAATACAAAAACAGGCATGGGAAAGTCACCTATTCATACTGTGAATGGAGGTCTCAAATGAACAGCTATTCTAAGCTATTCTACCCTGAGAATAAGGCTTCTTTTGCCTACAAGTAAGCTGGTTCAGAAGACCACAAATGCTTCTATGAAGGACGAGAACAAGTTCATTTTAACTAAGCCCTGACTGCTGTCTATCTCAAGGCTGTAACATTACTGTACAGAATTTCATTTTTCTTTTGTTTTTTTCTGTAGCTCTAGTGGCCCTCCTGGAACTCACTCTGTATATCAGGCTTGCCTTGAATTTAGAGATTCACCTGCCTTTGCCTCTTGGGTGCTGGGATTAAGGCCTGCACTACCAGAACCTGGCTTTTATTTTCATTTATTTTTTTAGTTTTTCAAACATGTTTCTCTGTGTAGCCCTTGCTGTCCTAGAATTCACTCTGTAGACCATACTGACCTTGAACTCACAGAGCTCTGCCTTCCTCTGCCTCCCAAGTTCTGGGATTAAAGGTGTGCATCACCAACTTCTAGCAAGAATTTCATATTTAAGCTTTGTTTTATGTATATGAGTATTTACCTGCTTGTATCTGTGTGCAGTACCTGCAGAGACCAGCAGATGGAATCAGAGCCCTTGCAACTGGAGTTATAAGCAACCATGGTTTCCAGCATATGGAGGTAGCTCACTCCCACAGATGAGTACAGTCCATGCCAGCTTGTCCTCAGGTACACCTCAAGCATTGCTCTGGCATTTGAACCTTGGGCTTTCACACCCAAAGGTCCATCCCTAAAAATTCTTCAAAACTCCACAGCTCTTTGTAGATGCCTGATTGCCTTAGCCTTAGACAGACTTCAGTTCAAGTCTCAGGATCTCCTCATAACCTGGAGTCTTCTAGAGTCACCACCATTCAGAGCTCCAAACTGAATGTTTTGCAGGCATCAGGGAAGCAGAAAATGATTCCATTCAGACAAGTCAGACTTTATGCCTGCAAGTTTCTTTTCTCTCCTTACAGGAGAAATAAACTCAAGGAGGGGAACACCTGACATGTGAGTTTCTGGGCTCCAATTGCTGCCTATTTACCACATTAGAGATAAACTCACTCTTGTGGCTTGGATTAAATGGTCAACCATCTTTTAAAGACTTTTATTGTCAGTTCCTCTCCTTTTTGTATTCTTTGTATTTTCCCCTCATTTTGTGGAGATTTGGGTTTAGAAAACTCTTGGACCAGTTCTCCTGCTGCCCCTGCAGTTCATATGGTGGCAGCTAAGGCAGTGGAGCACCATGACAGGTTCAACATCACACGTTCCTTCTACCCAGTGACACCACAATCACTGCCCAAGAGGAAGGAGTGGTGAAGTCAGAGCCCAAGTGATGCTCAGTGAGACTCTTATCCAAACCTGCCTCTGCCAAGGTGGATGCAACACTGGAAAAGGCCATGGGAAAGGATAAAGGATCACACAGAAGAGTGCAAACAAAAGGGAAGGGGAAAGCAAAAGGCAACAGGCTAAAGTGGCTGACCAACAACTACAGATCTGCCAGCGGAAAGTGGAGACACTGAAAAATAGAGACAAGTCTCTGAAGTAGAAGAGAAAGAAGCCAAGTCTGACTAACCATCCATCATGACTGTCAGTATCCCCGCCTCGCTACTTGTACAATCCAGAGGAATATTTTTACCAACTATTTGTAAATGTGAGTTTCTTAGTAGCTCTATAAACATTTTAAATGGTGGATAAAAATCCTCTTTCATTCTATATTTTAAGTGTAAATGATTTTTTAAGAGGTTAAATCACTTGAGTTTTTGTTTTTTTAATACAACCAGAAAATAGCAGGATCCTGAATGAGGAGAGGGTGTGAGTGTCTCAGGGTTCACCATAAAATTCAGTACAGGGGGCTAGTTTTATATCCTTCAACACAAAGCATTCTAAATGGTAATTTGAAGTCTCTTGGTCATCCATTTTTATCCAGAATATTCTTAGTTATATTTGGTCTCATATTTCTAGTAGAAATGTTTCCTAAAAAACAACTCCTTGGGCCTTGCCTTGTCAGAACTGTCTGTGGTTATGCAGTCCACTTTCCTAACATTTGTGATAATGTGTGCAAAAAATGGAAATTGTGACGATGAACTGTATGTGGCATAAAACTGTGAGTCAATGGAATTGATTATTTCAATCATTTGATTGTTATGTGAGGGCTTAGGGAAAACTTGCCAAGTTTAGGATGGACCATCACTGGAATAAGTTCAAAGAGAAACAACACATGGGTCTTTTGAATACATGAACACAATGTATGACTCTTAGAGTTTGGGTACGTGTTTCAAAAATCGAAATGACTGTGTACTCTGCTCCTCAACCAATAATTTCTCATTTGGGGAAGAGTGAAAACAAATTCTTAGAGCACCAAGTGTGAGGTAGTTTCGGGTTCTATTAATCTTATATTTCTTCTGGGTAACCTGGACTGAGGTAAGGATGAGCTTAAATCAGCCATCCACACCTTACTACTATTAATGACATGTTCATAGGCTTGAATATAAGTCTCAGCACTGAGAACACTCCCTTTTCATATACAGGACCTGACTCTCATTCCCTGCACTAACAAGACAGCTCACACCTGACAGTGCCTCCAGTCACAGGGGATCAGACATCATACTCTGGTCACCATTGTTACCTATCATGAACATGGTATAATAATTTGCAAAACTTATGCACTTAAATTAAATTCCATTCTGTTCTAAGAAAACAGAAACATAAATAAAGCCTTTTTTACAATATGGAATCACATACATACCTGTCTTTTTACCATTTGTATATCTGGTTTCCTAGCAGGCAAGGTGAATGCACTCAATGACATGTAAATACAGGTAGATGTGACAAATCTGATGTAGGTGCTGGGAATCAAACTTGGGTAAGCAAGAGGACCAGTACTACTGAGTCAACTCCTCAGGTCCCAAATATGTCATAATAATTTTGATGATGAAGATGTCCTATTGCTCTTTCTGTCTGCTGTGACTTGAAGGTGAAGAAAATCCTCTCTAGATGGTTGTCAAAGGATTCAATGAATTTCTATACATCTGTGAATGGACTCTCTATATTGTTTTTATTTTCATTGTTAACACATCTCTTGTGATGTGAGTGAAGATAACAAAAGCTTTTGTTAAAGCAGTCACAGTCCAGCCAGATTATATTATCAATAATTCCATAATTTGAGATATGCTTTTTCTTTGGGAATTTTTTTGAGACAGGATGTGTCCAAATAGGCTGCCCTGGAATTCACTATGGGGACTAAAGTGGCCTCAAACTCTCAGACATTGGCCCAGCATATTCTGCCAAGGGCTGGAATTACATTCGTGCACCTCTAAGTTCAGAAATATGGGTTTCTAAGTGACCTACAATGGAATCAGAAAATGAAAGGATAATACAATATTTAAAAAGAAACCATGTTTTAAAGAACAGAATTATTTCTTCAAATTCTATAATTTAACTGGGCAAATCATTTTATATATTCTCAATAATTGGGTTATTTGCTTTGCTGGTATTTTCATCCACTTAAAAAGATGGAACTGCATTTGTGTGTCTACACCAGTGCCAGGAAGTGTATATAGCACTGAGAGGACAACTTACATTTGTCTTTTATCTACTTCCTCTATGTGAGATCTAGTGGTGAACCTTATGGAGTCATTAAATTACAAATGACCTCAATGGCACTTATACAGGTATAAAAATAATTTATATATTTGCTGATGTAGGAGTGTGTGTATGTCAATGCCCAAGTGTAGAAATAAAAAAAATGTAGGAGTAGTATGGATCACCCAGAGATAGAACTCAGGTCCTCAGGCTTAGCAGAAACAATTTTAGAGAATGAGGCAATTCTCTGGCATTCAGTTGTGGTTCTGAGACAATGTCATAAACAAATGCTTAACCCTCATGATCAATTTTGAAAAATATATGGTTGCATAAATATTTTAATATGTAAAGAAAATTTATTATTCAATTTGTCCTTTGTTCTTGTATCCTACTATGAAATTAAGTTTACAATCTGAAAATAAGACAATAATTTAATGTTGTAGTATTTCTACAAATCTTATTTGAGCACCTGTGAGATGGCTCATTGGTAGTCTTTGTGTGCAAAGCTGGTAACCAGACGATGACCACCCTATTAAGAGAACCACAAAGCTATCTTCTGGTATTCAAATATCTGCCATGAGCCTACAATCCATAATCATATCACATGCCTCATAAATTTTTTTTTACAAGAGAAATCTTAGTGATATTACATTACCTGGCATCTCTGGAAAATTCTCTTGGAAGGAAGTACTTGAAGATGAAATCCAAATGGTTAACACATGTGGATGGGACAAGAACGGAACATCAAATTATATAAATATACATATAAAACATAGAAAGCTATGGTATGAGGTGCATGGTGGATTGCTGATTATCCTACTTTATTACATCTTTATCAGATAAATGAAAATACTGCTTTGAATACACACATTAGGTATTTCAAGTTTCTTATATTCTCTTCCATTAAGTATTATAATGTTAACATTGTTAAATTTGGTTGAAAAAAGCATACATGATGGGAGTACATCATCTACCTTTGGACTTGTGCTCAGGAGGTAGCTACATGAGGATCATGAGTTCAAATGTATCCCTGAATCATGACTAACATCCAATCGAAACAGAATTATAAGCACATATCTCAAGGGAATTTGTGAAAATATGAAAAACAAAGCCAACAACAAAAACCCACCATTTTAAAGAAAAACCTTACTTAAAAAGTATGATAACAGCCGGGCGGTGGTGGTGCTCGCCTTTAATCTCAGCACTCGGGAGGCAGAGGCAGGCGGATCTCTGTGAGTTCGAGGCCAGCCTGGGCTACCAAGTGAGTCCCAGGAAAGGCGCAAAGCTACTCAGAGAAACCCTGTCTCGAAAAACAAACAAACAAACAAACAAACAAAAAGTATGATCACACACTGCCTAATATTTAAGTAAACAGTGGACCACTTAGATTAGGGGTATACCATTCTATACATTACAGCAGAAAAATACCTATCACTAAGAAAGTACAATAGAAAGTGATCAAAAGGCATAGAAGAAATACAAAGGAAACAAAATAAACATCACTAAATGTATTTGTCACATATAGCACACTTTAGTATCTACCTCAAAAGTTTCAAGATAGAAATCACAATGCAGTGATCTCCACCATTAACCCTGAGTGAACATAGTGATTTACTTCCTTCAAGTGTGTGATGAAAAATAAATGAAACATGATTTGTTTTTCTTGAAGCTGAAGACAACTGTGATGTCTAAATTCTTTACCAAATTGTTTACATGAATAGTATTTTTCTCTTGTATGAGTTTGTCCTCATTTCCACACTTCAAAATGATATAAATAGAATTTTTAAAATTACATCACTACAGCTATGACTGGGCAGTTAAGAAATGTTCATTCCCAGGATAAAGGTCTAATTTTTGACAACTTCCTGTCATTCATCTCCAAGATCCAATGGTCTAACATTTTCAGGAAACAGATTACATGATCACATACCCACACAAACACAGAGACATCACATAGTTACAGGTACAACAACTGTTTAAAGAAACAGTTATATGTGAAGGTGTTTCCTCTTTTAAGCATTAATTACTGTAACAGGTGTTGAGGCATCTAACTGCTTTCAGAATTTGTCTTCATCATGTATTGGTTCATGTAACAGAAAACTAGCATGTAGGCTTGAAGCCAGGGTAATCAATCCTTATAAGTTGGTGGTATCCTTTTGGAATTTTTAGGAAATGCTGGCCTGCTGGAATAAATATGTGACTGGAGGGAAGGCTTTAAGAAATTACATCCACACACCATTTCCAGGTCCTATTCTCTGCTTCAGGTTGCAATTTATGGATGTGAGTTCATAGCCTCCTGCTTTAGCTGCCATGTCTGACACATATTGCCATGCCACTTTCATGCCGATATTGTATCCCTCTGGAACCAAAGACCAAATTATACTCATTTATAAGTTGATCTGGACATTATATCTCAAGAGAAAAGGAAATAATACAAATACATTAAATTTTATACCTGAATTAGATATTTCATGCAATTTGAGAGAAGTACAAAATCTAATACGGTTACATTACCATTTAAATCTATAGTGCAAGTTACAAAATTACACAAAGAAACCTTGTCACGACAAATCAAAAAATAAATAAATAAATAAATAAATGCAAGTTTTTACAGTTCTGGAAGGAAAGATACCCCAACTGTCAAAAGTCAGCTTTTACTTAGAGCTATGAGGGGAAGATATCCTGGATGCCTACTGCTGTGAGGGAAAAGGTAACCTGAATATTGAGAAGTCAGGCTACACCTGATGCTGTGCTTCAGTGGGAAACAGTCTCCCTGCAAAAGGTATTAATCCTGCTCCTCTCCAAAAGAGAGCCCTTACAGTTGGACTCTGCTCCACACTGTTAAGAGAGTTTCCCAAGAGAGATGTCCAATGCTGCTCTCCTCCACTCCCCTGAGGGAGTTTTTCAACAGAGCTGTCAATTCATTTTCTGTTCTGCTCTATCAGTTTCTAACAAAGATGTCCATTTCTTCTCAGCTAGAGCTCAAATTCTTACTTCTATGCTTCACTCAAGCAAGATGTGAAATGTAGCAGTCTTTGGTGAAAAGTTGTTACTTCTGCTCTGATCTTTTAAGGGAGTTTGCCAGCAGAGGGGTCTGCTGCTTCTCTAATCCAATCCTATAATCAGATTCTCATCTACTCCAGTAAAAGTCTTCATACAAAATGCATTCAAGATATATATTTGGTAGGAATGAATCTAGGAGAGCTCCAGAATCTCTCAGGCAGCTGCCAAGTGAACAGACACAGGGCTTGAAAAAGCTGAAATATTGGGTGGATTTCATGCTCATGAATTGGTTGTTTTCAGGCTCATGGAATGGTTGGATTTGTGCTTACTTGGTCAAGTTTATAGTGTGTTTCTTTAGCTCTGGTTTCAGGTCCAAAGTGTGTTTATTTTAATGCCCTCTTTTAAAATTTTGATTCTGGTTTCAGGATCAGGGTGTTTCTAGAACTGGTTCTGGATTCAGGAACAAAGTGTGTTTCTTTGACTCTGGTTTCAGTGTCAGGATGTTTTTCACTCTGATTTCAGGGCTAAAGGTTGTGTCTTTCACTGGCCCTATTTTCAGGGTCAGTGTTTGTTTTTGTGGCTGCCTAATTTACCCTATACAAAAGGCTTCATAAATTCATAAATGTGTTTATTCCATGAATGTGCTGCTGTAAACAATATAAAAGCAGATACCATAATGCTTGAACATTTTTTGACACTGTCAAATACTTTTCTATTGAAGACATACTCTTCTGTAACTTATCATAAGTGTGTTGCCTAAAGATCTTACCAAACCCTTTATAAGCAGGTGACCACCATAACTTTTTCATATAGCCAAGGACTATTGTAATATATGGAAAGGCTTTAACAGACTAATTACACACAAAAGTATTATTCCTGTATAATGTGCAAAACTTAACCACATTGACTATTCCTGTATGGTTTTTATGCAGCATGAGTTTGAGAAATCTCAAGATTTTTAAGACACATACAGAGGCTTTACCATAGGGCTTGTCTCCAGTATGTTTTTTTTATGCATTTGAAAAATTTTGAGACATGCAAAGGCTTTACCGCATTTATTACATTCATAGGGTTTCTCCCCAGTGTGTTCTTTTATGCATTTGAATACTGAGTTGTGCAAAGGCTTTACCACACTGATTGCATGCATAGGGTTTCTCTCCAGTATGTGTTCTTTTATGTATATTAAGATTGCTATGCCATGCAAAGGATTTACCACAGTGATTACATTCATAGGGTTTCTCTCCAGTATGTGTTCTTTTATGCCTTTGAAGATGACTTAATTGTGAAAAGGCTTTACCAAACAGATTACATTCATAGGGTTTCTCTCCAGTGTGTTCTTTTATGCATTTGAAGACTGTTTTGATGTGAAAAGGTTTTACCACATTCTTTACATTCATAGGGTTTCTCTCCAGAATGGGTTCTTGTATGTGTTTGAAGATGACTGAATTGTGCAAAGGCTTTACCACACTGAATACATTCATAGAATTTCTCTCCAGTATGTGTTCTTTTATGCATTTGAAGATTATTCTGTCATTTAAAGGCTTTACCACAGTGATTACATTCATAGGGTTTCTCTCCAGAATGGATTCTTGTATGCCTTTGAAGACTACTGAATCTTGCAAAGGTTTTACCACATTGATTACATTCATGGGGTTTCTCTCCAGTATGTGCTTTTTCATGCATTGGAAGAGTACTCAGATATGCAAGGTCTTTAACACATTGAATATTTATAATATATTTCTTTCCAGCTTGATTTTCTTCATCACTGCAAAAATAATGGGATATGTAAAAGCATTATCACATCTAATACACTGTTTAATCTTCATATCTGTATGAATTAATTTTACAATTTGGTGCAATTGTAAAGAAGAACCAGATCTTAAGATTTTATCATTGTTCACATTCATGTTATTTCACTTTATTAAGAGTTGGTTTGCATCTGTGAAGATACTTGTGTTGGTAAGATCCTTTGTTACATGGTTCACATATACAGAATATTTTTATATATGAGGTTATTCATATATTTGAAGAAAACTGGAATGTGACAGAGCTTCAACATCTGCATTGCATTAATAAATTTTCCTAAACTGTGGTATAGGGATTAAGGTTTCTTCACAATAACTGACAATAGACTCTTGACTCTAACGGCCCACTCTCTTAGCAGTACAATCACAACAAGTATACAAACTACATTACCATTACTATTCACTATTTGCTTTTAAAAAAGCTTTAAAAATATAATTATCAATTCTTCACTATGTATACTTCTATAATATGAGTAGGATGAAATGAATTAATTGGCAGTTCTATAGCATATTTCCCATGGTGCTATGATTCAAGTTGAGATATCTGCTAAGGTATTGTCCCTTGTCTTTTTTTTAAAGAATGCCTTGCAAATTTATTTCAAGAACCTAAAATACAGATATATGGTTTTCTGGAAATTTAATAATCATTGATGTACTTTAATCGGTGCTTATTTACACTGTTGCTTTTGTTTAAAACTTCCAGGACACATTTTAGTTTCTTCAGAGACACACTTGTATCAGCTTGCACTAGAAAATTACCTTTGATCTCCTCTAGAACTTTGAAGATGCTCTGCAGTATTATGGTCTTCCCAATTGTATCCTAAAATATAGTACCAGAAAATATATGTTATTTTCTTTAAAACTGTCCAAAATTTATGTTACTATCGTCAGTGAAACTTAGAATATAACTGATTTATTCACCTAATATTCTTTCTCAATCAAATTACAGAGGAGCATCCAAAACTTAAGAACAGTTGTCCTCTCATTTTAATATGTGAAGAAAACTCTATCTTACCTATAATAGTGAGGTTCCTGTAGGTTTCCAGTATCACATCTTTGTAGAGATTCTTCTGGGAAGGATCCAGTAAAGTCCACTCCTCCCAAGTGAAGTCATCATGCACATTATCACAGGTCACTGCATTCTAAAATATCCCATACATGTGTACAAGAGAAACCATAATACTTACATCATTGTAAATATATACTTCTTTGAGAGTATAGTCATATAATTCTGATGCTCCCCACACTTACTTCATGACATACAAATTATATGTAATCAACAAGTCCCTGTAGAAGGAAGCTGAATAGGAGGATCACTTCTGTCATTTCTGTACCCTTTGAATGGGATATCACCTTGCAAGAGAAATGCTTATTAACAAATATAGAGAGACAAGTAAAGAGATCACCAGTACAGAGTATACATGAGAGAAATTGTATCAACAATTACTAACTATAACGAAAAATAAGATGGACAACCTGGATGTATTGACTCATGCCTTTAAGGGCAGCACTCAGAAGGCAGAGGCAGGTATATCTGCGTCTGAGTTGAATCCCAGCCTAGTCTATGCAATCAGGTCTAGGAAAGCCTATAGTACATGTTAAGACCCTGTCTCCCAAGCAAATGTCAGCAGAATAAGAAAGAAAGAACTAAGAAGTTTTTACTGAAGTTCCTACAAAGAGTTATGCATTTACTTTAGTTCTGTATTCCTCAAGAATCCTGAAGTGCCACAATTCAAACTATAACATAAGTAAAATTTACTAAAAAGTAGTGCATGTTTAAATAGTTATAAAGGGAAAGATGAAAGAATTAGCCATATAAATATTGATCATAAATAATCAACACAGATTATGCAAGAGAGATGGAAAGCTAGTAAAGAGCTCTTGCTGGTCTTGCATAGAGGTGGGCTCAATTGCCAATACTTTTATGAGGGAACACAACTATCCATGATTCCAAGTTCAGGGTTACTGAGACCATCTTTTGATCACTGTGAGGATCAGGTACCCACATGGTGCATATCCATGCATTCAGATAAAATACTCATATCCATTTCAAAATTCAAAACAAAAGTAACAGGCAGGAGGAAGTTCATGCACCTGCAATGCAATGACTCAGAAGGCTCAAGAATGTTACATCATGAATACATGCCAAACAGAGAAATAGAATGATAACCTGTGTCAAATTTAAAAATTCAAGATATGTGTGGAGCTCAGTACAACAGCATATGCTTGACATTTACAAAAACCTACATCCCAGGCCCATCATCCAATAATATAAAAACAAAACAACCAGGAATGTTCACCCACATTAATCTGTGGACTTGGGAACCAGATTCAGGGGGATTTGTGAGTTCCAGGCCAGCCTGGTGTACAGAACTCCTTTCAGGACACTCAGGGCTACACAGACAAATCTTGTATTCAAAAAATAACCAACAATATTAAAAGACCAGGTTAACAAACTTCCTTAGCACTGAATAGCAATTGCTTCTACTCTACCTTAAGTGATATAGAGATAGAATCTCTAATGGTGGTGAGGGCATGACAATACAAGGAAGCTGGCTGATAAGTTTCAACCACAACTCAGAACACACAAAGAACAGGAAATCAGCTGAGGCTATAGAGATGCATATCACACAACTAGTGAGGAATTTTCTCCCAAAAGGCTCCTCCTACTAAAGAAGCAATCAAAAGAAAGTCACCAAGGAGAGACACATGTTCACATATATCATTGTGTCTGAGAGGTTTTTCATTCAACCAAAGATGTTCTAAACCAGGTACCTATAGGCTCATGATCATCTAGGAAGAAAATACATTTAGTCACTTCAATGATCCTCATAATTTGCCACATCCCCTACACTATTTCAAATGTTCAAAGCCTCTTCTGACCTACAAGATAGTCTCTTGATGGTGACATATGTGAAATCAAAAAATGTATTATAACTTTCCAAAACACAATGTCACAGAAATCCATTTAAAATCTAAAATAGAGAAATGGAGACATAGAAAGGAAAGATTAGGTGAAGAAAATACTGAAATAGAACAGGACAGACATCAAATTCTCTATCTCTATCTCAGTTGCATGAAGATTCATTATCAACAGGCTCAGATGGCCCTATTCATACAACTTCTCATATTATTCTCTCTTTACTTCATCTCTTTATATGCAGCTAGTGCTCCATGGGAGATGTCCCATACCTTAGGTATCCCAACATCATTTGGTCACAAAATATAATCCAGGCTGTTGTGAAATATTATTTTAAGATGTGTTATATTTATCTATGCTGTGGAACAATTATTTTAAGATACAAAAGTAACTTGCATTCTTTTATATTGCATATGTTTAACTCTGTGAGGCTGTGATACTTTGCCTATCTAACATACCAACTGGTCTAACAAAGCATTGAACAGCCAATAGCTTGGCAGAAAAGGATAGGCAGGGCTGTCTGGCAGAGAGAACAAATTGGAGGAGAAAACTGAAAAAAATGGAAGGAACAAGAAAAGGGGAGGACACCAAGGGGTAGCCACCCAGCTACACAACAAGTAAAAAGTAATGGAGTAAAAAGTAAAGGAAGGTATACAGAATAGAGAAAGATAAAAGCCCAGAGGTATAACGTACATGAGATAACTTAAGTTAGGAAAAGCTAGCTAGGTACAAGCCAAACTAAGGCCAGGCACTTAGAAGAAAGAATAAGCCTCCCTGTGTGTGATTTATTTGAGAGCTGAGTGGCAGGCCCCCAAAAGAGTAAAGAGTTAAAAAACAAAAACCAGTAATACCAGGCTTTATCCTCACAACTTCATGCAATGAACTCTCACAGTCTTCTCACTGGGTTTCTGACTCTCAAACATAGAAGTCTGCAACAGTGCTGAACTGAACCCCCAGACTAAGTATCCATGATGTTAAATATTGATTCTTTCTTGTTTCCAGGACCAGTAGATGATGGGTAATCCTGCAAAGCTTGACTTATAAATTCAGATGGACACTAACATGCTTGGACCACAGGTGCAGCTGGTTTTGTATGAAGTTGCTTTCTAGGAGTAGGATTTATGTTTTTTAATCCTTCCATGACTTAAAGCCAAATAAAATTTTGTAGTCAAACTATCATACAAATGGCCTGTAGCTTATTTTATTTTATTTTTTGTTGGTTTTTTGACACAGAGTTTCTCTGTATAGCTTTGCACCTTTCTTGGAGCTCACTTGGTAGCCCAGGGTGACCTCGAACTCACAGAGATCCACCTGGCTCTGCCTCATAAGTGCTGGAATTAAAGGTGTGCAACACCACAGTCAGGCTTAATAATTTATGGGTTTTTTTTGTTGTTTTGAGACAGGGTTTCTCTGTGTAGCTTTGGAGCCTATCCTGGAACTCATTCTGTAGCCCAGGCTGGCCTCGAACTCAGAGATCCACCTGCTTCTGCCTCCCAAGCACTGTGATTAAAGGCATGGGCCATCACTGCCTAGCTGCTTAATTTTTATTGAGTCTATTTCCTACTGAAATTCTGTACTCTCTATCTCCACTTTCTGCTATTATTCTTAACTTTAATACCTTCCTGGTCATCCAGACAGGTCAGTAAAATTCTCTGTGAAACTTTCTATGATATTTGCCCCCTAAAGTCCTGATATCATCCACATTCTTTCAAAAGACAACATTCTCAGGTTCTTCCTATGAACAAAATCACCTTTGGTGTTTCATTTTTTTGTTCTAACTTGCTTTTATCCTGCTGTGATTAAATTTTACATTCCACACATTCTATCAACCTTGTGACATAGAGGTTCAGGCTCCAGGTTGCACACTGAACAACTTAAATAGGGACAGAAGACTGCAAGTCTACCCTCTTGGACTGATGGCAAACTTATACAGTAAAGACATTTCCAAAATTATTACTTAAGTACCCCAGTGATGTGAGACAGCAGGACCTTCTTGAGTGACAGGCTCCTGAGGTGAAGATCCAAAGGGATGAGAAAGAAAGCAAAATATAAGGTAGAAAAGATGAAAGCTGGGGTGGGGAGGTCTTGCACAAGGTATGCCTCATGTCAACTATGCTTCTTAAGAAGAATAGCATCTGTATACTACTTCTAGGGACAAAATGGAATGAAATGGGAAACTTCTAGGAAGTCAGCAGAAAGTATCATACAATACAACAGACTCAGAGAGGAGGCTAATCAAACCACGCTGCACATGGGGAAACAGGATATCTCAAGAATATTACTGACTAAGCCCACAGTGATCTGTGGGTGGATAACCATAGCCATATTTGGTGAAAGAGTTGGGTTCTTGGGATCTGAAGCAAACCCACCACAAAGGCCCTGATTCAACACCATTACCAACTCTTCAAAGCATATTCCTGGTTTTAGGGAAGTAGCTCTGTTTTATTGTCAATATGTTATGCCTTTAGGGAAAGCTCCCAAGGCCTAGGCCCCAGGCTGTTACTAGCTCTCCCAAGAATTTTCCTAATCCCTGCCTGATAGCCTAAGGGAAAGCATTGCTTGATCAGTACAGAACTTAATATAACAGTGTTCTACTTTTCTTTTTTCTTTTCTTTCTTTTTTTTTCATTGAGACAGGTTTTCACTGTGCAGTTTTGGATCCTTTCCTGGACATAACTCTGTAGACCAGGCTGGCCCCAAACTCACAGAGATGAACCTGACTCTGCCTCTTGAGTGAGTGCTGAGCAAAGTCCAGCACCACCACCACTGAACTGCTAGTGTTTTACTTTTCAAAAAGTTGTCACCTGGTGTCTGCCCATCTGTCAGATCTAGGATTTTGCTCAAGAAGAAAACTGAAACTTTATGTCATGCCAGGACTTAAGGTTGTTATGACGATGTAATGCCTCAAAAAGCAGCTTGTTAGATTCCCATTCTTTGATATAGTGTTAGGCCTAGTGGCTTGTTGTAAATCAGAGGTGGCTCCTTTGTCATGGTTTACAGCCAAATGACTGGACAATCCTGGTGAACAAATGTGTATCCTATTGTCCTAATCTCTAACAGGCCTGGCTACAATACAAATCTTTCAGTGTTTTTGTTTTGTTTTGTTTGTTAAGACAAGGTTTCTCCATGTAGTTTTGGAGCCTGTCTTGGATCTTGCTGGACCAGGGTGGTCTAAAACTCATAGAGATCTGCCTGGCTCTGCCTCCTGAGTCCTGGCATTTAAGGTGTATACAACCACTGCCTGGCAGGTTTTTTTTTCCAGGCAGTAATCCCTCAGTTAAATTCTATTTTGTGAGACTTACTATGTCTTAAGAATTAGTAAATGCTTTATATCATTATTTCAAATCCTCTCTCGCACCTTAGTTGTGGATTGTTACCCAACACATGAGATGCCTTTTACAACCTCCACAAAACTAACTATAAATGGATCTTACACATGAAAGTTAAATACAAAGTGCTGAACCTCTAGAAGGTACTGGACAAAGTAGGCCTGCTTTCAATGAGTGCACCAAAAGCATGTTGAAGTTCACTGCAAAGATGTTTCTATACACACCTCCCTACTCCCAATTCTGTGAACAGATTCGGCCCACAGAGCAAAGTTATCCAGAGGCCTGCCCTGGGAATAGGAAGTTTTAAGGACCATAGGGGACCTCACAGGACAGGGATTCTGGCTGAAGTTTCCCACCCAGATCTGAGAAGGACCCACCACTCTGGCTCCTGAACCTTCCTCACAATGTTGTGGTTTTCCAGCTCACCCAGGTTCTCTGCTCAGCTCTCTGCACCAGCACACACAGCACAGCACACAACCCAAAACTGCTGCTGCCAGGTTCTCTTCAAAGTCAAGCTTGAAGCTAGCAGCTGGAAGAACCCTGTACCACTTCTGACTGGCAGGTCACCTGGAGGGCCTGATTGGCTAGTGAGGCCTGAGTGACAAGAGCACCTCCCATAGGGTTACACTGTGTTTAAAGTCACAGAGCAATGGTTCCTGATCCTGCCTTCCACTACAGACCCAGAACTTTTCTAAACATTTGCATTTCAATAGCACTTGTCCCTGGTTCCAATAGCAGACCCTGCTATCTTTCTGCTCTTGGTAGGCACTTCCCTTCTTCATCCTGGACACAGTGTGGCTAGCATGTACAGCCCACTATACTATGTGGGGTGGAGTGATTCCATGTCACCCAGGTAGAAGGGTGCCCAGAATATTAACAAATAAAGAGAAATTAAAAGACAAAAAAGGAGATGTTTGTTTTGTGACTTCAAGTTGAGGTCAGGTGAACTGAACCCACTTTTTACCTAGTTGTCACAGGGACTTCATATAACCAGGAAAGAAATACAGGAAGTGGATTACAAACAAGATAATAGGTCTTTCTCCCATCAGAAATGGCTTCATTGCTTTAGGAGTTTTATTCCTGAAAATCAGAGCACACTGTTGGCAAATGAATAATAACAAAGGGTAAGCTTCAAGGAAAGTTGAATATTTAAAGCATAATGGAGCTAAGAAGAATATGTTTACAAGCACTGTTATTAATCGGCATATCTTTCTCCTAGGGCAGGTGAGAAAAACAAAACAAAACAAAAAACACTGCATTATTCAAGCTTCTGTACATGAACCGTGTTATGAATTGTATAAAGAAGGCTCTGGAAGGTGGAGAGCCAAGGTGCCCTGCTGCTGGTGACAGACAAAGAACACATTGAGACAGCACTCGGTGAAGAGGTCTATTTAGTGGAGGAAGAGAGAAGGGGAAGAGAAAGAGGGGAAAAAGGGGGGGAGAGGGAGGAATCCAAATGTGCTCACACTTCCTGGGAGGAAAGCAGGAGAGAGAGAGAGAGAGGGTAGTGGGTAGAAATTTCCCTTAAGAATAAGCTTTTACATCAGGACATTGAGTGCGACCAAGGGTCAGGATCAGAATATTAATAAACAAGACTAGTAGAATGAATCTCTCCATGTGTGTACAAAGTGGATTTATTAGAATGTCTCACAAGCTGTAGTAGAGCTAGTCTAACAATGCCTGTCTACCAATGGAAATTTGAAAAGTCCAGTAGGTATTCAGTCCATGAGGCTGGACATCTCAGCTGGTCTTCAGTATACACCACAATTTTAAGGAAGTAGGCTCTAATGCTAGCAAACTAAAAAATCTTGGTAATCAGAGCAAGGGCAAGCAGGAGAAAAGAGAACTTTGTTTTTCAATATCCTTTATATATGTAGGCTGACACCAAGAGGTGCTACCCAGATTAAAGTTGGATCTTATTCTTTGTTGATTGTTTTTTGTTGTTGTTGTTATTTCAAGAAAGGTTTTATTGTTGTTGTCCTGAAACTCATTCTGTTGAGCAAGCTGCCCGCAAACTCAGAAAATCCAAATACTTCTGTTTCCTGGGGTTAAAGGTGTGCACTGCCACCAAGCAGCTAAAAGTGGATCTTATCACCTACAAAGATCCAGATTAAAGATGTGTCTTTAACTTTAAAACCTTTAAGAAAAAATTCCTCAGAGGTGTAAACCAATCTTTTGGGTTTTAATTAATTAAAGAGGTAGTCAGCAAGCCAGGCGGTGGTGGCGAACACCTTTAATCCCAGCATTCTGGAGGCCGATGGACGTGGATCTCTGTGAGTTCGCAGCCAGCCTGGTCTCCAAAGTGAGTTCCAGAAAGGCATAAAGCTACACAGAGAAACCCTGTTTCAAAAAACCAAATAAAAAAAGAGATAGCTTGACTATTAAGAATAGCCATCACGGCCAGGTGGTGTTGGCATAGTACTTTAATCCCAGTACTCAGGAGGCAGAGTCAGGCAGATCTCTTACAAGTTCAAGGCCAGCCTGGTCTCCAAAGTGAGTTCCAGGAAAGGCACAAAGCTACACAGAGAACCTCTGTCTCCAAAAAAAAAAAAAAAAAAAAAAAAAGATTAGCCATCACAACAGACAAGACAGATAAAATGAGAAAGATTTCCTAACTGCAGAAGGCAAGGAGAACATGGGAGTCATTTCCAAAACAATGCTTTTCCTAAACAAAGGAAGCATGTGGTTTTTGAGGAGGGAGCCTGGACACATTCCTGTAGCACTCTGCATATTCTTAAGCATGCTCAGTTACCAAATCCACTTCTGATCATGATCACAATGTAAAAGCAGAGACATTTATGGATATTCTTACCTCAAAGTTATACAGGAACATATATTAATTATAAAAATGATGGAAAGAAATGTCTGTGACATGTTCATCTTGTACCACAAGGTCTTAGCTGAAAATCAAGGAAATGACCTTGTAAAAAGTAGATTGCTTTGGGGCCTATGTGACCTGTCAATCTTGATGTTTGATCTAAAATATATCTGTACCATTGCCACAATTCTCACAGATACAAAAGATAGAGAACACAAATACTGAAACCTTCAAGGAAAAGTCACCTAACAGCACTGTTTACTTTGCTCCTAGATAGATGGTTAAAATGATTTATATCAACCTCAGAACAAAACTGCTTTTCCCTCTGAGCAGGCTGCCCTAGCCTGGGGGCACAGCTGCTTCCATGCAACACCAGCAGGAGTTCATTTGTAGGAGCCCTGGCTTGTTTCATGGCTAAGGGCTATGACATCATAGTAAAAACTTCTATTGTTTCCTTTTTCTAACTTTTTAAAAAAATATGTATACACGTTTTGCCTGTATGTGTCTCTGTGTAGTGCCTAACAAGGCCAGAAGGAGGCAGAAGATGCCTGGGACTAAAGTTACAACAAATGGTTAGCTCCAGGTGGGTCCTGGGAATGGAACCTGGGTCCCCTATAAAAACACCCAGTTCTCTTAATTGCTGAGCTGTCAATCTAGCCCCCATTTCACTTAAAATTTCTTTCCATAAATTGATAAGCAAGAGATATTACATCACTTTCCCCTTTTATGTCTTGATTCTACCCCTTCCCACATACTTTCCAACTTATTACTTATTAGGTGTAGGTGAATAAGTATGATGATATACATTAATACAAACTGCTGTATCCATTTTTGTTGGATATCTATATCTATATCTATATCTTTCTCTCTCTCTCTCTCTCTCTCTATATATATATATATATATATATATATATATATACATATATATATATATATATATGTATATATACCATTTTGTATTCGATAAATAATTAGGGATCTCATCTTTGCCTGAGGTTAATTCTCTCTGGAGAATTCCACATTTTAATCAGCATCTGGTATCTAACCATGACTGGGTTACATTGGATGGGAAACATAATCAAGAATAGAAAACAGGTTGGAAAATTAATCACCAGTTAAGAGCATTGAAGATGCTTTTGGAACATCCAGCTTTGTGCACAATAAAGGTTATATGGTACACATATTTTGGATAATAAAGTGTCCTAAGAAAACACTGCATCTCAGCTGCTCCCTGCTTGTTGGTCCCATGACATGGGCAGAGAGAATCCCACTTGGGTTGCCAGGCAACAATATTGATCTCACAGTCTGTCACAATAGCCCCATGGCAAATCAACCCCACCCAATCATGACCTCACTTTATATCCTTATTTTTCTACTCCTGAAAACACAAGTCTCTCTGTGAGTTGTAAGTATTTTTCCTTCTACCTTTAATATAGTAAACCAAGCTTTATTGAAGGCATCATTTTTTATCCCAGTAGATTGTTAAACATTAAGACATGATCCATATAATCTAATTCTCATATCAGGAGAATGGAAACAACCCCACTCTTGTGCCCATTATTTACTTAGGCCCTTGTTACTTTACCCCTTTTAAATGTTAATATTTTCCATCTGAGGCTGTATGTCTACTATGAATAAATTAATTTTTTAAAAATCACTGATAATTCCAATAATTCGTCATATGAGGCTACTGGTGATTAAAAGAGAAACCTTTAGGGTAAGTTTTACTATTACACCAGTCATTCAAATACTATCAATAGTTTGGGTATCTTATAATGTCATTGTGCCACACATAAATTATGCAGTACTATCAAAAGACTTTGTAGAATATGGACACAACTAGAAATTTACAAGCTTGGATAAGGCAGCTTAAATTATCTAACGCCCTTTTGGTTTTGCCTATCATAGCCTACAATCATGTCATTTTCTCTTTGGGTGAAATTGAGTAGTGCTATCTTGAAAACTCTATTTATTAAAAAATTGTTGTATTGAATAATATAAAAGAAAACTTACATTCAGAATGTATTCATTTTTGGTGCATTTAAGGTAGCTAAAACAAAGATTGCAATGAATCCTATAAATGTATCCTATAAAAACAGACAAAATAATAAGTTAGATGAAAGCATTCCCAAAACCAAAGCAAGAAGAAGAGAAATGGGAAGATTGAGTATAAATGTATGTGAGAGAGTCCAAACACATCATTAGACTAAAAATATTTAAGTAAAAACTATCTTTAAAAATTAAAACATATAGTAAAGGACATATAAGAAAATGACAGTAATAATTTTACAACTTGAGATAATTCTGACTTTTAAGTGTCTCACATTCCAATTAGAAGAAATAGCCTAACAGAAAAGACCACATAAATGAAAGAGAGCTGTTATTGGAGGCTATTGCTCTTTTGACGGCCATCTATCCAGCTCCCAAGTAAATCATACACAGAGGCTCATTCTTACTTATGAGTGCCCAGTCCTTAGTTTGGCTTAATTTCCAACCAGCTTTTCTTAAATTAACCCTTTAATCTTTTGCCTCTGGCTTTTCTTATTCTCTAAATTCTGTAAATTTTACTCTTACTTTGTGCTTGCTGTGTAGCTGGATGCCTGGCTCCTGGAGCCCTCCTCATTCTCTGACTCTTTGATTTTAGAGATTTCCACCCAGTTTTCTCCTTCTATTTATACTCTAATCCTGCCACTCCCACCTACCATTTCTCCTTTCTTGCTATTGGCCTGTTCTTTATTAAATCATCAGGTGTTTTACACAGGCACAGTAACATAGCTTCACAGAGTTAAAAAATTCAACATAAACAAAAGCAGTACACCTTAAATATTCTACTACATAGAGCTATTTGGTACCTGCAACCAATGAACTTCAGTGCCAAAGTAATAGGCAGAAAAATCACATGTGGAAACAAACAAGTATAACCATACTGATTGCTGTGGGATGGTCTGTATGGCAAATGTTTTGCTGATTGGTCAATAAATAAAACACCGATTGGCCATTGGCTAAGCAGGAAATGTAGGCCGGAAAGGAGGAGAATTCTGGGAAGTGGAAGGCTGAGTGAGAGGGACACTGCCAGCCACCAAGATGAGAAACAGCATGTGAAGATGCTGGTAAGCCAGGAGCCATTAGGTAAGGTATAGATTAATGGAAATGGATTAATTTAAGCTGTAAGAACAGTTAGCAAGAAGCCTGCCATGGGCATATGGTTTGTAACCAATATAAGTCTCTGTGTTTACTTGGTCGGGTCTGAGTGGCTGTGGGACTGGCAGGTGAGAGAGATTTGTCCTGACTGTAGTCCAGGCAGGAAAACTCTAGCTACACTGATAGCCCCAATGTACACTTTAAAGTTAAATTAGTGAATGTGAAAATGAAGGTCACTACATGTTGATGAAGTGAGAAATTCAACAAGAATCCATAAACGTATGTTCTTGTGACACTGATGTTCCCAATTTTATAAAGCACACACTACTAAATATGAGCTAACAGATAGAACTCAAAAATATTTTGGGTGAAATTAATACATAATTATATCAGTAATCAAAATAAAAGCAAACCTGGGAACAACTTATATACAAATAAATGGACAGATTTAACATTTACAGAACTTTCCGTGGAACAGTAGCAGAATGTATTTTTAACAGCAGCCTAAGCAATTACTTTTCAAAATGTTTTTATGCAAAGCAAAATGGGTTTATGCAAAACAAATCTTCTCAAAAACACGGTAATTGAAATAACTTTTATTTTCATAAGATCACAGTATAAAAAATACAAAATAGAACAAAAATAAACTATAGAAAATATACAAACACATGGAGACTAGAAAATAAAACACCGAACAATCAGTGAGATGTTAAAGAAATTGGGAGTGGATTCCAAAGTTCTTACACAAAAATGGTGGTAGGAATAGAGCATAATATTCTTGAAATGTGCAAAAATAACAGAACATTGGAATTTACAAAGAAAAGTTGTTGCAAGAGGGAAGTCAAAGTCTATTGGTATAAAGGTATACATTTAAAAAGTTATGGACCAGTAGATGGTTCAGCAAGTAAAGGTACATGCCAACACGTCTGAAAATGGGAAACATCAGCCAGTAGAGGACAAATCCCCTCTGAGTGAGGGTAGGAGACACTAATGGTGTAGCAGTCCTATGGCAATAGACCCCTGCCCAAGACCATGCAATATACCTATCTCGTGTTGCAAACTGGACTTCTAAATGTCATGACTCATTTAGTGATGGAATTACTCTTTCACAGGGGAGGCATCTCAGATACTCTGCATAACACATATTTACATTGTGATTGATAACAGTAGTGTTTACAATTATAAAGTAGCAAGAAAAATAATTTTATAGTGGACTGTCACAACATGAAGAATTGTACTTCAAAGGTCATGGCATTAGGAAGGTTAAAAATAGTCATTCTGGAGCCGGGCGGTGGTGGCGCACGCCTTTAATCCCAGCACTCGGGAGGCAGAGCCAGGCGGATCTCTGTGAGTTCGAGGCCAGCCTGGACTACCAAGTGAGTTCCAGGAAAGGCGCAAAGCTACACAGAGAAACCCTGTCTCAAAAAACCAAAAAAAAAAAAAAAAGTCATTCTGGAGCTATAAAGTATGACAATATGGGGTTGGGATTAGCTAACAGTCTCTTTCACTATTGGCAATGTTGAGAATGAGATGCATAAGACAAAGCACTACTTGCTAAGGAAGCTTGCTAAGAGGAAAAAGGGCTGGAACCAGAGCTTCAGACTCTGCAGTACAGCAACAAGGAAAGCCAGAGATGGCCTTTGCACAATGCTGTGGTCCCCGGAACAACAGGCACTTAACAATGGAAGACTGACTCCTCACCAGACCATTTAATTTCTTTGAGACCTTGGTGTTCTCAATCTTTAAGCTCTGCATGTGTGACATGACCTGCTTATGTTCCATCTTGAGCTTTTCATAGAAAGGATTTGGCTAGTGGTAGGTCCTGGACTTAGAGGTAAAGAATTCCATAAACATAGACCTCAAGTATCACAGAAATTCTGGGTATATTCTAGACTACTGGACATCAGGGGTGCCACATCCTGTCTCCTAAGAACTGGGTACTTCTGGCATTTATTAAACTTGCTATTTTAGGGACAAGGGGCTGGCTAAAGAAACCCATCCTGACGCTGAAGGCCAGAACTAGGGAACGAAGACTCAGATCAGGGCAGAAACAAACACAGTTTGGCTCAGTCAGATAAGAGCCATCTGTGCTCCTGGCCAGTTGACTTGTGAAACCAACCAATCACAGAGTAGGACAGTAGAACCCTGGGCCTGAAGTCAACCCCTGGTTGACTCCACCCCCAAAACTTGTGTAATCTGCCTCCATGGTCAGTTAGAAGAAAAAGCTGTTTTCTCCACCCTGGTAGAGGCAGCTACTCTCCTGGACTCCTCCTTCCCAAATAAATCTCTTTCTCAAAAGAGTTTTACCTGTGAACTCTTCATTCACTGGCATACAGAAGATCCTTGTTGAGACATCCCTCCATGGACAAATCAAGAGAGCTGAAAGAGCAGAACAAGGAGGAGCTGGACAGAAGACCTTTGCTGAGACATCACTCAGTGGACAGAGCAATAAAAAGATAAAAAGTAACACTATTTTCCAGAGCCGGAGGACATAGCAACATTTCTGCAGGCATTTTCCCTTTTGCAGAGTGAAGCAAAAGAACCAACATCTTAGACCAGAGAAGCAGAGCTCTGCTAGGAAGCCACCTTAAGAGGGGCCTGAGCAAAACTCAGCTGTAGCAACTCTCCAGGAGAAGAGCAGGATTGTTGTATCCTGCAGGGAGATCATCCCCCATTAGTTCCAGGCCTGAATTTCACAAGAAGTCAGAAAATTGTCCCGTCCAAGGTCGGGCTGCTTCTTTGCAGTTCTAGCCATCAGAGATGTGCACAACAGCTCCAAGTCTCTGAGACACCTTCAGGGCAGAGCTGTTGTGAGCAGCTTGAGGTGTCCAGGATACCTCACCCTCCAGGGCTGAACTGTCTCCTTGAAGTTCCAGCCATCAGAGCTGTGCTAAACAACTCCAGGTGTCCAGGACACCTTCAGGGCACAGCTGCTGTTCTGATCAGCTCAAGGTGAGTGGGATATCTTGCCCTTCATGGCTAAACTGTCTTCTTGCAGTTCCAGCCATCAGAGCTGTTCTAAGCAGCTCAAGGTGTTGCCTGACTCCCCAGGTAATCAGAACATCTTTCCCCAGAGTTGTTGAAACAAATTTACTTACATTGTTTGTGCCAAAACCTGGGACCAAACCCACAGAGTTGCATACAGTTTACTTACAGCTATTCTGATCCTAGGTCAGCAGAGGCAGGCTGTTTAGATGATGAGAGGTGGAGGTACATGAGCTCTCTCAGGAGGTTTGCTGAAATAGCTAAAAATTTACTTAGTGTTTACTTCACAGGTATGTAACCTCCAGAATCTGTGAAGATGTTTCTCCTGTATTCAAAAACAAATTCTCCATAATCGTTCCTGTGACAATGGAGACAAAAATAACATCATGAACAATTTTGAGGATGGGACTAAACATCATGATATATTTATAAACTCCCCAAGGGTATATCTATGTGTCATTAAAATAAGTTCACTGGCAGAACTATAATGCTCAAAGTGGTGCTCCCAATTTTCACCAAGGTATCACCTGGGAACTGTGAGATAGGGAACTTCTCATGCCCAACCACAGATCCCTGATTGCAGGAACTATTGGGATATACATGCACAAAAACATCAAAAAATACATAACACATATACAAGTGTGTGAGAGTCAAAGAGACAGAGAAAGAGATACTTAGAGAGACTGAGTGACAGTGGGAGAACTCTATCAATTGGATGCTGAACAAAGGCATGCAGGCGTGTCCTCTCAGACAGGAACAAAAGGAGCAGGGTTCAGTCTCAGTCCCTGTAGCCACGTAATTAGAAGTGTGACCAGGCCTCTCCATCTGCTGCTTGGGGAATCAAACACACAAGGCCTTTCCAAGCCAGTAACAAAACAATCAACTCAAACTCACAGCAACTAACATCTCACACTAGCCAGCACTTGATAGAATCTCTTCAAATGCATTCTGGCAACTCACTTACTACTACCTCAATGCATGAGTAGTATGACTCATGCCATAGGCTCTGTTTTTGTTTCTTTTTAGAGGAAGCAGAAGAGTCTTTGTCCTCATGTCATTCCTGTCCACATTTGAGGTTCTGCCTTTAGGAGGAGTTCAGAGACATGATTTTGGCATACTTTGAAGGCATACCCTGATCATGCAGCCTACCAGAAACACAAACCTTGTATAAAATGAATTAATGATGACAGAGTGGACCTTAGGTTGAAACCACAGGGTTTAAAAGAATGAATACCTATTCTTCATGATCTCTTCTGTGATAAAGATCATGCGATCTCACTGCTAATTTCTTTCAATGGTCATTTGCTGTAGCTGACAGGTCAGTCTCTGCACCTTCTGTTCACCTGCATCTTAGTGAGAAAGGTTTGGTGGGATGGTGGCTCCCTGGTGCTCCTTGTGGGTAAATGAACACAAATTAGCTTGCAGTGTGACAAGGCAAAGAGGATGGAGAGACCACCCTGAGTCCTAATCAAATGTTTGAGAAAGCTTGTTTACCAATGACTAGTTGACACCCCAAATTATTTTGTCCCATGCTTCTGATGCCCCCTCTGGGGAACACAACTGACTCCTCTATTTGAAGGGAACTGGTTATCTCAGCTCTCTGGTTCTCTCTGCCCTCATAGCACATGCTCCAAGTAACCAAGTAGATAGCCTCTTCAGGCTTATTCACAGCTTCAGACTCAGAATTTATCTTGGCTACAGAGTTTGCAAGCATGTTGGTTTACAAATCAGCAGATAATTGCCATAGTTCATAATCACCCCAGTAATTTAGAGTTTCTCCAAATATCTTGAGAGGTCACTCACCATATAACTATTGATGGAGAAGACATGTAAGGGCAGAACATGGTCACCAGACTCAAAAGTCAACTCACTGTCAACTCAGGACACACAGAGCAGCGGGGAAGTACCTAAAGTTAGACACTGTGGTTGAAGTACAGTGATGTCCTGCCTTGAAATGGGCACACCTCATTAATCCCTCCCTCTTTAAAGTTGGTCTCATGTTCACTCACCAATGCCTATCCTCCAAAAGGAATGAAATCCAAGAGTTCCCAGCATAAAGCTTTGGCCTTACCAGTTCCTGACCTCTGAGCCAGAACACTTAATATCCTGGAATGCTTGAATTTCAAGAGCCATGACAAACAGGGAAGTTCTGTTGGTTCCCAGAGACTCCAGCTTTCTGTTCCCTAATACTAGAAGATTCAGCTCAAGCCCAGTTCCTCAAGTACTCCTTCCATTTTCCTGCACAGAACTCATTCCACCATTCTCTTGACCATTTCTTCCTTGATGTTTTACATTGAGGCTGAAGGTCATTTTTCTTCTGTCACTCTCTGGTCTCTCTACCCTCTTCATTCTCTTTTTGAATTAGACTCCCGTATGCCATCATGTTCATCAGTAAATGGTGAAGACATTGAATAAACTTCCCAAGGGCAGTTGGTGTTGCCACAACATAGGTGACATCACAGAAGATGCCAGGGCTCTCCAGGATACAATAGAATGTCCAGGGAAGAGCTGCAGATGTCATGGGAACTGTTTCCCTGCTAATGCGCTTTCATCACAATACACTAGAAGTCAAGCTGACCTTTGCAGGAGCCTCTGCTGGGATACAAGGGACGCCCTTCAGCACCCCCTTCATCCAAAGCCAGAGATCTCTCCCCGATTGATTGGACATCCTTTAGTTCTTACCATGTGTGGAACTGAATGTTTTTCTCCTACTGAAATTTTATGTACACAAGGTAATAATATCATAGAAGTTAATATATGCTATATTTCATAATAAGTACCTGCATCTCCTTATCTCCTTAACCACAAGACATTGTAGACTTAATGCTGACTGAGAAGGACACTTGTTAAAAAATTTCCTGGTAAAGAATCTGCAGGAAACATCTGGTCAAAGCTATACTAGAGGAGAGGCTGACACAGCCTAGCAACATGTACCCATAGGAGTGTGATATGGTCATGGAGCTCAGTGTGACTAAAATCTGTGTTATAAGCATGTGTAGTGGGTGTTGTACTCTCTGTTGAGTATCTCAAAATGTTCCGCTATTACTGGGTGGTAAAGGTGGCCAGACAGCTGGAGTATTCCACACAGAACATTAGATTCCTATAGAGCAAAGGATATTCAGGAAAATCCTTTGCAAGCCCCTTCATGTTTAGAAACATAGACACTAGGGTTCCACTGGACATTCTAGATCAAGGGTTCTTAATTTCTCCAATTCTCTGACCCTTTAAATTTCACTAACACTAGTTCCTCATGTCATGGTGAATCTTAAATATAATAGTTTCATTATTTCTTAATTTTAATTTTGCCACTGTTATGAATCATAATTCAATTATTTGATTGCAGGATATCTGATATACAACCCCCAATGGGGTGGTGACCCACAGATTGACAACCACAGCTCTGAATGCAGGCAGAAATCTCCTAAAATCCTGGCAGTGATGCTGGGGCAATGTGATTCTTAGTTTTTATTATCAGACTGAATCAAACTAGTCACCTGGGAAGAGGGACCCTCAATGAGGAATTATATAGATCAGATTTACTTTGAACATATCTCTGTGGGATTTTATTTATTGTTAATTAAGATAAGACTCCCTAAAATGAGCAGAATCATTTCATTGTCTGCAACCTGTACTGTGTAAGTATGAAGAAGCTAGAGCATAAGCATAAGCAAACAGGCAGCATTGGTCATTTGTTTATCTCTGCTCTTGGCTGTGGATGTGATATGATTAGCTGAAATCCTACCTCGATATCCCAAAAATGGAACTATTACCTGGAATTATGGGCTATAATCAATTTTTCCCATTCTAAGTTTCTTTGCCTGATAACTCAGTGTAATAAAGATGTTAAGAAAGAACTCTATGACAGAGGGGTTTTCACAAGTCAGTGAGATGTGCATTTCAACAGCACCATATCTATCTCAGAAGAAGAGATCCTACTTCCTCCTGAACCCAACCTTTGTTTCCCTGTCACAGTTTTACAAAGACACAGAGACACCCATAGACTCACAAACCACTTCACTCTGTCAATAAATGTCCCCTGATACTGTCTTGTCGTATCTACTACCATGCTAAATTCTTCCAATGTGTTATATACAACAAGCTTCACTTCAATGAATGTATTTTTCTTTGAATTTCCTGACCATTAAACTTTTCAGATATGGGGAATTGGGTCTGAATTCACTGCCTTGTCTATGAATTTCAATCTTATGCTATGTCCCTCCTTGGAGGTTAAAGAGGCTCCTTAAAGCTGAGAGCAAAGTATCCCCTTAAATTCCAGGTATGCGGGGGTATAAGTAATGACTGGCAATGTGTCCACTAGTTACCTTAGGTTGGAGATTAACTCCAGGGCTGATGTACATAGATCCCTGTGAAAACTTCTCGGTATCCCTCTACCTCGGTATGCCTCTTCATCAAGGTTTCTGTAAACAGGTCTTTGACAAATTTCCTCCTTCGAAAGTAAGTAGACCTTATCAGATGTGAAAAGTCACTTTGATTTTGTCCTTCTCCTTGTAGGACATGTAACAGCCCCTTTTGAGCTACATCCAAGGCTATCCAAGGAAAATAAGGTCTGAAATAACCACAGGTAAAGCTTTAGGATGCAGGTCTGAGGAACAGAGTGCAAAACAAGGTCAGGATAGCAGGCACACCCAGGAAATTCTTGGTTATGTCTTTGGCAGTTTAGCCTCTCTGCATGTCAGTTTCTTCTACCTGGAGAAAGATGGGTTGGGATGCACCATGGAGATGGGTGCTGTCACAAGGCATGACTTATAAAATCACTTCTTTCATAAGTGAGACTTTTTTAGGTTTGTTTGTTTGTTTGCATGGTTTGTTTTGGTGGTGATGGTGAGCTTGCTTTTATATGAGCTAAGCTGCACATCTCTTTCTGGTGAACATCTCTTTCTGGGAACAGAGGAATCAGATCCTAAACTTACAAAAAGTGTTGAAAATGATGCTTTAGAGCCGAGAATCACTTCCCTTGGTTGAAAAACAATTAACACTTCATGACTGTTACCAAATATTGTGCGTGGCTCCTTTCCTTTGCTGTTTAGAAAGACTCAGCAGCTAGCTACTCTTTATTGATTAGCCACTTTCTGATGCTAAAAGCAAAGAAGATGGAGAGGGAAGTTAGAAATCAACATGTTTGATCCTAAATATAGAGTTGTGTTTGCCTGTTCCAATCTCAGAATTCTAATCCTTATCTGGCTAATCTAACAATAAATAAATGCCACCTGTGCCCAGTGGTGTATTTTAATAGAAACACATGAACCATTTTGGTGACTTACTAGAACTCAAGTAGTATATATTGAGTCCAGCTATTAATATTTTCTTCTCTGACTTGCTATTCTTATTTGGAAGGTTTGCTTGGTTGAGTGGAAGTGAACCATCCCAATTAAAATGGGGGAAAATTTTTTTGAAATAAACTACTGTAACACAATATGTTCGGGAGTTGTAAAAGTTTTTCCATTGAAAAAAATCAGAATTTAGGAGGATCCTGTTACATGCTGGGGGTAGATATCAGAGTCAGCAAAGCTTGCAAAACAGATTTTTTTCTTTTAGAATTTTGATGGGAGAAGCACTTCATTTTTTAAAATTTTATAATTAATTTAATTTTACATATCAGCCATATATTCCCCTGTCCTCCCTCCTCCAGTTCCCCACCTTCTACCCCCAATCCACACCTATTCCCATCTCCTCAAGGGCAAGGACTCCCCTGGGGATTCAGCTCAGCCTGGTAGATTCAATCGAGGCAGGTCCAGTCCCCTCCTCCCTACACCAAGGCTGAGCAAAGTGTCCCAGCATAGGCCCTAGGTTCCAAAAACACCAGCTCATGCACTGAGGACAGGTCCTGGTCCCACTGCCTGGGGGCCTCCTAAACAGTTCAAGCTAATCAACTGTCTCACTTATCCAGAGGGCCTGCTCCAGTTCCATGGATGCTCCTCAGCTATTGGTTCACAGTTCATGTGTTTCCACTAGTTTGGCTATTTGTCCCTGTGCTTTTTCCAATCTTGGTTTCAATATCTCTCCTCAGATAATCCCTCCACTTTCTCGCTGATTGGACTCCCAGAGTTCCACCTGGGGCTCTGCCATGGATCTCAAGTTCTGATGGAAGATGTATATTTTTGATATTAGACCTTTATCAGATGAGAATTTTTGTTTTCTTTAATTTCTTATGTTCAATATGTATATTTTGAGTATTAGACATTTATCACATAAAAATTTTCCTTTTATTTAATTTCTTGTGTTCAATAAACACATTTTTCATATTACACCTTTATAGATGAGAATTTTTGGTTTGTTTTTCTGATTTCTTGTTTTCTATTTGTATATTTTTGATATTAGATCTTTACTGGTGAGCTTTTTTGTTTTATCTAATTTCTCGTGTTCCATATGTATATTTTTGATATTAGAACTTTATCAGATGAGAATTTTTGTTTAATTCATCTATTTATATTCAATATGTATATTTTGGATATTAGATCCTAATCAGAAGAGAATTTAGTTTTATTTGTTTTCTTGGGTTCAACGTGTATATTTGGGATATTAGACCTTTATCAGATGAGAAATTTTGTTTTATTTATCTGATTTGTTGTGTTCAATATGTATATTTTTGGTATTAGAACTTTATTAGATGAGAATTTGGGTTTTTTTTTGTTTTTTGGTTTTTTTTTTGGTTTTTCGAGACAGGCTTTCTCTGTGTAGCTTTGCGCCTGTCCTGGAACTCACTTGGTAGCCCAGGCTGGCCTCGAACTCACAGAGATCCGCCTGGCTCTGCCTCCCGAGTGCTGGGATTAAAGGCGTGCGCCACCACCGCCCGGCGGGTTTGTTTTTTATCTCATTCCCGTTTTCAGTGTGTATATTTTGGATATTAATCTGTTAACACAATCAAATTTTTGTTTTATTTAATTTCTTGTGCTCCATAAGTACATTTTTGATATTAGACCTTTATCACATGAGAAATTTGTTTTGTTTTTCTTATTTCTTGAGTTAAAAGTCTATATTTTGGACATTACAACTTTATCTGATGAGACTTTTTGTTTTCTTTAAGTTCATGTGTTCAGTAAGTATATTTTTGAATTTGGTTTTTTTCCATGAGAATTTTGTATTGGTTTTCTGATTTCTAGTGTTCAAGATATATATTTTTGATATTAGACTTTCATTAGATGAGAATTTTTGTTTTCTTATTTTCTTGTGTTCAATAATAATATGCTTGATATTTGACCTTTATCACATCAGAATTTTTTGTTTTTCTGATGTCTTGTTTTCAATGTGTATATTTTGGATATTAGTCTTTTATCAGATGAGAATTTTTGTTTTATTTATCTGGTTTCTTTCATTGAATAATATATATTTTGGATATTAGACTCTTACCAGTGAGAATGTTTATTTTATTTATCTATTTTCCTGTGTTCAATAATTATATTTTTGATATTAGACTTTTATCAGATGAAAATTTTTGTTTTATTTAAATTCTTGTGGTCAATAATTATATTTTTGGTATTAGATATTTATCACAAGAGAATTTTTGTTTCGTTTTTCAGATTTCTTGTGTTCAATATGTATATTTTGGATATTAGACTTTTATCATATAAAAATTTTTGTTTTTATTAACTTCTTGTGTTCAGTAAGCACATTTTTCATAATAGAACGTTATGAGATGAGAATTTTTGTTTTCTTTTTTGGATTTATTGTGTTCAATATGTATATTTTTGATATTAGACCTTATGTCATGTGAGAATTTTTGTTTTATTTATCTGATTTCTTGAGTTTAATATGTATGTTTTGTATATTAGATATTTATCAAGTGAGAATTTTTGTTTTATTTGTTTAGTTATGTTCAATATGTATATTTAAGATATAAGAAGTTTATCAGATCAAAATTTTGTTTTATTCAACTGTTTTCTTGTGTTCAATATGTACATATTTGGTGTTAGACCTATATCAGATGAGAAATTTCTATTATTTATTTGATTTTGAGTGTTCAATATGTATCTTTTGTATATAGACTTTTATCAGGTGAGAATTTTTGTTTTATTTAATTTCTTGTGTTCAACAAGTGTGTTTTTGATATTTGATCTTAATCACATAAGAAATTTGCTTTCATTTTCTGATTTCTTATGTTCTTTATTGATATTTTGGATATTAGACCTTTTTCACGTGATTTTTTTTATTTACATGATTTCTTGTGTTTATGTGTATATTTGGGATATTCAATCTTTATCAGATGAGAATTTTTGTTTATTTATCTGATTTCTTGTGTTTAATATGTATATTTTGGATATTAGACTTTTATCTGATGAAATTTTTTGTTTTATTTTATTTCTTGTGTTCAATAAGTATATTTTTGATATTAGATCTTTATCACATGAGAATTTTTCTTTTGTTTTTCAGATTTCTAGTGTTCAATATGCATATGTTGGATATTAGACAATTACCTGCTAAGAATTTTTGATTTATTTATCTGATTCCTTGTGTTCAATATGTATATTTTGGATCATAGTCCTTTATAAGATGAGAATTTTGGTTTTATTTATTTAATTATGTTCAAATTGTATAATTTGAATATTAGAACTTTATCAGGTGAGTATTTTTGTTTCATCTAATTTCATATGTTCAATAAGAATGTATTTGAAATTTGATCTTTATCACATGAGAATTTTTTGTTTTTTTGATTACTTGTGTTCAGTTTGGATATTTTTGGATATTAGGTTTTTATCAGATGAGAATTGTATTATTTAACTGATTTCTAGTGTTCAATATGTACATTTTGTATATAGACCTTTTTCAGGTGAGAATTTTTGTTTTATTTAATTTGTTGTGTTCAATAAGAATGTTTTTGATATTTGATGATTATCACATGAACATTTTTTTCTTTTCCTGATTTCTTTTGTTCCATATGTATATTTTGGATATTAAACATTTATCAAATCAGAATTTTTGTTTTATTTAATTTCTTGAGTTCAATAAGTGTATTTTGAATAAGACCCTTATCAGATGAGAATTTATGTTTCATATGTGTGATATCTTGGGTTCAATATGTATTTTTGGGATACTAGCCTTTATCTGATGATAATTTCTGTTTTATTTATCTGATAATTTCTGTTTATTTATCTGATTTCCTGTGTTCAATGTGTATATGAGGGATATTAGACTTTTATCAGATGAGAATTTTTATTTAATTTCTCTGATTTCTTGTGTTCAATATGTATATTTTGTTATTGGACATTATCCGATGGAATTTTCCTTTTATTTATCTGGTATCTTGTGTTGAATATCAATATTTCAGATATTAGACATTTATCAGAGAAGAATTTTTGTTTTATTTATCTGATTTCTTGTGTTGTATGTCTATTTTGGATATTAGTCCTTTATGAGATGAGAATTTTCCTTTTATTTAATTTCTTGTGTTCAATATATTATATTTTTGATATTAGACATTTATCAGATGACAATTTTTATTTTATTTATTTTCTGGTGCTCAATATGTATATTTTGGTTATTGGACCTTTATCAGATCAGAATTTTTTATTAATCAGATTTGTTGAGTTAATTATGTATATTTTGAATATCCGAACTTTATCTGATGACAATATATTTTTTATTTATCAGGAATCTTGTGTTCAATGTGTATATTTTGGATACTAGACTTTGATCAGGTGAGAATTTTTTTTTTATTTAGTTTCTTGTGTTCCATATATATATATTTTGGATATTAAACTTTTTCACATGAATATTTTTGTTTTATTTATCTAATTATGTTCAATGTGTATATTTTGGATATTAGACATTTATCAAATGAGAATTTTGTTTTATTTATCAGATTTCTTGGAATTAATGTGTTTATTTTGGGTATTAGATCTTTATCATTGAGAATTTTATTTATCTAATTTCTTGTGTTCCATATGTATATCTTGAATATTAAACCTTTATCAGAGGCGAATTTTTTTTTATTTATCTAACTATGGTCAATATGTATATTTTGGATATTAGACTTTCATCAGGTTTGAATTTTTTATTTATCTGATTTCTTGTGTTCCATATGTATATTTTGAATATTAGACCTTATCAGATGAGAATTTGTGTTGTATTTATCTGATTTCTGTGATCAATTTTTATATTTTTGATATTAGATATTTACCAGTGAGAATTTTTATTTTATCTAAATTGTGTTCCATATGTGTATTATGGATATTGGAATGTTATCAGATGAAAAGTTTTGTTTTATTTATCTAATTATGTTCAATATGTATATTTTTGATATTACACTTTTATCAAATGAGAATATTTGTTTTATTTATATGATATCTTGTTTATTTTGGATAATAGCCCTTTATCAGATGAGAATTTTTGTTTTATTTATGTGATTTCTTTTGTTCAATATGTATAATTTTGATATTAGACCTTTATAAGATGAGAATTTTTGTTTTATTTATCTGATTTTTTGTGTTCAGTATGTCTAGTTTGGATATTCGATCTTTATCATTGATAATTTTTGTTTTATGTTATTTTTGTGTTCAATATAATACTTTTCTTTTTAGAACTTTATCACATGAGAATTTTTGTTTTGTTTTTCTGATTTCTCATGTTCAATATGGATATTTTGATATTAGACATTTATCTGGTAGAATTTCCCTTATATTTCTCTGGTATCTTGTGCTCAATATCAATATTTTTGATATTAGACCTTCATCAAATGAGAACTTTTATTTTATTTATCTGATTTCTTGTGTTCTATATGTCTAATTTGATAATAGTACTTTTTGAGATGAGAATTTTAATTTTATTTAATTTCATGTATTCAATATTCATATTTTTGTTATTAGACTTTTATCTGATGATAATTTTCATTTTATTTATATGATATCTTGGGTTCAATCTGTGTATTTGAGATATTAGACCTTTATTATTGGAGAAATTTTGTTTTATTTATCTGACTTCTTGTGTTCCACATGTATATTTTGGATATTAGACCTATTTAGTATGAGAATTTTTTATTATTTATCTGATTACCTGGGTTCAATATGTATATTTTGGACATAGACCTTCATTAGGTGAGAATTTTTGTTTTATTTAATTTCTTGTGTTCAATAAGTATGTTTTTGATATTTGACCTTTATTATATGAGAATTTCCTTTGCTTTTCTGATTTCTTGTGTTCAGTATGTATATTGTGGATATGAACCATTTATCAGATGAGAATTTTTGTTTTATTTAATTTCTTGTGTTCAATAAGCATGTTTTGAATATTAGATATATATCAGGTGAGAATTTTTGTTTTATTTATCTGATTTCTTGTGTTCAATATGTAAATTTTAGATATTTGACCTTTATCAGATGAGAATATTTGTTTTATTTATCTAATTATGTTCCATATGCATATTTTTAATATTATACCTTTATCAGATCAGAATTTTTGTTTTATTTTTCTGATTTCTAAGCTCAATAGGTATATTTCTGATATTTGACCTTTATCAGATGAGAATTTTTGTTTTATTTATCTATTGATGTTCAGTATGTCTATTTTTAATGTTAGCCCTTTTCAGATGGGAATTTTTGTATTATTAAATTTCTTGAGATGAATATATATATTTTTGATATTAGACCTTGATCTGATGAGAATATTTTTTTATTTTTCTGATTTCTTGTGCTTAGTATCTATATTTTTGATATTATAACTTTATCAGATCAGAATTTTTGTTTTGTTTAATTTCTTGTGCTCAATATATGTAATTTGGTGGTTGGAATATTATGAGATAAAAAAGTTTCTTTTATTTAATTTCTTGGGTTCAATAAGTGTATTTTTGATATTAGACCTTTATCAGCTGACATTTTTTGTTTTATTTGTCAAATTATATTCAATATGAATAGTTTTGATATGAGACCTTTATCACAAGAGAATTTTTTGTTTTTCTGGATGCTTGTGTTAAATATGGATATTTTGGATGTTAGTCCTTATCAGTTGAGAATTTTTGTTTTATTTATCTGATTTCTTGTGTTCAATATGTATGTTTTGGATATTAGACATTTATCAGATGAGAATTTTTTTCATTCATCTGGTTTCTTTGGTTCAATATGTATATTTTGGATATTAGACGGTTATTGGTGAGAATATTTGTTTAATTCATCTAAATTCTTGTTTTCAGTAGGTCTATTTTTGACATTAGACTATCTGGTGTGAATTTTTGTTTCATTTATTTTCTAGTGTTCAATAAATATATTTTTGAAATTAGACCTTTATCAGATGACAATTTTTGTTTTATTAATTTAATTACTTGTGTTTGATATGTATATTTTGGATATTAAATCTTTATGAGATGAGAACTTTCGTCTTATTTAATTTCTATGATCCATATGTACATTTTTTATATTAGACCTTTATCAGGTGAGAATTTTTGTTTTATTTATCTAATTATGTTCAATATGTATATTTCAGGTATTAGACCTTTTACTGAAGAGAATTTTCATTTTATATATTTTCTTGTGTTCAGTGTGTTGATTTTGGATATTAGACCTTTATCAGTTGAGGATACTTGTTTTATTTGTCTGATTTCATGTGTTTAACATGTATATTTTGGATATTAGTTCCTTATCAGCTAAGAAATTTTGTTTTATTTAATTTCTGTTAGCTATACTCTCTGGAGTTGTGGGTCACAGTATGGCAATCCCTTCCCTCATATTAGTATCCACTTATGAGTGAGTACGTAGTATGTTTGGATATTAGACCTTTATCTGATAAAAATAATTGTTTTTATTATCTAATTTCTCATGTTCAATAGGTAATTTTGATATGAGACCTTTATAAGATGAAAATTTTTGTTTTATTTTATTTCTTGTGTTGAATGAAAATATTTTGGATATTAGACCTTTATCAGATGAGAAGTTTTGTTTTATTTATCTGAATTCTTGTGTTCAACACGTATATTTTGGATATTAGACTTTTATCAGATGAGAAATTTTGTTTTATTTATCTTATTATGTTCAATATATATATTTTGGATATTAGACCTTTATCATATGATAATTTTTGTTTCATATATTTGATTTCTTGTGTTCAGTATGCATATTTGGGATATTAGTTCATTATTATGTGATATTTTGTTTTATTTAATTTCTTGTGTTCAATATATATATTTTGGATATCAGATTTCAGATCTTTATCTGATGAAAATATTTGTTTTTATTATCAAATTTCTTACGTTCAATAGGTAATTTTGATATTAGACCTTTATAACATGAGAAATTTTGTTTTATTTAATTTCTTGTGTTGAATATGTATATTTTGGATATTAGACATTTATCAGATGAGATTATTTTGTGTTAGTTATCTAATTATGTTCAATAGGTATATTTTTGATATTAGACCTTTATCAGATGACATTTTTCCTTTATTTATCTGAGCTCTTGAGCTCAATATGTCTACTTTGGATTTCAGACTTTTATCAGATTAGAATTTGTTTTTTTAATTTCTTGTGTTCAATAATTATATTTTTGGTATTAGACATATATCAGATGATAATTATTGTTTTATTTGTCAAATTATGTTCAATATTTATATTGTTGATATTAGACTTTCATAAGGTGAGAATTTTTGTTTTATTTAATTTCTTGTGTTCAATATGTATATTTTGGAAATTACACCATTATCAGATGAGAATTTTTGATTTATTTATCTGATTTCTTGTGCTCAATATATATATTTTTATATTAGAACTTTATCAGATAGAAATATTTTTTATTTAATTACTTTTGTTAAATATGTATGTTTTGGATATTAGACTTTTATCAGATGTCAATTTTTGTTTTACTTATCTAATTATGTTCAATATCATATTTTGGATATTAGATATTTATCAGATGAGAATTTTTGTTTTATTTAATTTCTCATGTTTAATAAGTATATTTTAGATATTAGAACTTTACCAGATAAAAATGTATGTTTTCTTTAACTTCTTGTGTTCAATATGTATGTTTTGGATATTACACATTTATCAGATGAGAATTTTTGTTTCATTTATCTAAGTATGTTCCATAAGCATACTTTTGATATTAGACCTTTATCAGATGAGAAATTTTGTTTTTTTATCTAATTTCTTGTGTTCCATATGTATATTTTGGATATTAGATCTATTTAGGATGAGAATTTTTTATTATTTATCTGATTTCCTTGGTTCAATACATATATTTTTGAACATAGACCTTCATCAGGTGAGAATTTTTATTTTATTTAATTTCTCGTGTTGAATATGTATATTTTGGATATTAGACCTTTATCAGATGAGATTTTTTGTTAGTTATCTAATTATGGTCAATATGTATACTTTGGATATTAGAGCTTTATTGGATGAGAATTTTCCTCTATCTGAGCTCTTGAGCTCAATATATCTACTTTGGATATCAGAATTTTATCAGATGAGAATTTTTATTTTATTTAATTTCTTCTGTTCAATATGTATATTTGTTGATACTACCACTTTATCACGTTAAAATATTTTTTATTTAATTTCTTATGTTCAATATGTATGTTTTGGATATTAGATCTTTATCTGATGAGAATTTTTGGTTTTTTTTATCTAATTATGTTCAATATGTATATTTTGGAAATTAGACATTTATCATATGAGAATTTTTATTTTACTTAACTAGTTATCTTCAGTATGTATATTTCATATATTAGACATTTATCAGATAAGAATTTTTTTTGTGATTTGTTGTGTTCAATATGTATATTTTTGATATTAGAACTTTATCAGATGAAACTTTATGTTTTATTTAATTTCTCATGTTCAATAAATACATTTTAGATATTTCAATTTTATCAGATCAAATTTTTGTTTTCCTTTATGATTATGTTCAATTAGTATTTTTCGGATATTAGACATTCATCAGATCAGAATTTTTGTTTGGTTTTCTGATTTCTTGTGTTCAATATGTATATTTTGGATATTAGACCTTTATCAGGTGAGAACTTTAGCTTTATTTATCTGATTTCTCATATTCAATATTTATATTTTTGATTTTAGAACTTTACTGGTGAGAATTTTTGTTTTCTCTAATTTCTTCTGTTCTTTATGTGTATTTTGGATATTAGAATTTTATTTGTTGAGATTTTTATTTTTTCTAATATTATTCAATAGGTTTATTTTGGATATTAGACCTTTATCAGACGAGAATTCATATTTTACTTATTTGATATCTTGGGTTCAATGTGTATATTTGGAATATTAAACGTTTATCAGATTTGAATTTTTGCTTTACATTTATAATTTTTGTGTTTATTATGTTTATTTTTGGTATTAGACCTTCATCAGATGATAGTTTTTGTTTTGTTTATATGATATCTTGTGTTCAATGTGTATATTTGGAATATTAGACCTTTATCAGGTGAGAATTTTAGTTTTATTTATCTGATTTCTCATGTTCAATATTTTTATTTTCTATTTCAGAACTTGAAAGGGTGGGAATTTTTGTTTAATCTAATTTCTTCTGTTCCATATATATTTTTGGATATTAGACTTTTATCAGATGAGAAGTTTTGTTTTATTTATCTAATTATATTCAATATGTATATTTTAGATATTAGACCTTTATCAGATGAGAATTTTCATTTTATTTATATGATATCTTGGGTTCAATGTATATATTTGGAATATTAAATGTTTATCAAATTAGAATTTTTGTTTTATTTATATAAATTTTGTGTTCATTATGTTTATTTTTGGTGTTAGACCTTTGTCTGATAATTTTTATTTTATTTATCTGATTTCTTGTGTTCAATAAGTATATTTTTGATATTTGAATTTTATCACTTGAGAATTTTTGTTTTGTGGTATTAGACCTTTATCAAATGAGGTATATGCTGTATTTTTGACATTTATCAAATGGTACATTTTGTTTTATTTATCTGATTTCTTGTTTTCAATATATATATTTTAGATATTAGACCTTTATCAGATGGAATTTTCCTTTTATTTACTTATTATATTGTGTTCAATATCTATATTTTGTATATTAGACCATTTTCAGATGTGAATTTTTGTTGTATTTATCTTAATTTATTTGTTCTATATGTCTATTTTGGATATTAGTCCCTTATTAAATGAGAATTTTTGTTTTATTTAATTTTGTGTGTTCAATATGTATATATTTGTATTAGACATTTATCAGATGATAATTTTTGCTTTATTTACCTAATTATGTTACATATGTATATTTTTGATGTTAGATCTTTCACAGATAAGATTTTTTATTTTATCTGATTTCTTGTGTTCAATAAGTATATTTTTTATATTAGACATTTATCAGAACAGAATTTTTGTTTTATTTTATTTCTTGTGTTCAATAAGTGTATTTTTCATATTAGACCTTTATCCCATGAGAATTTTGTTTTTTTTTTCTGATTTATTGTGTTCTATATGTATGTTTTGAATATTAGACATTTATCAGGTGAGAATTTTTGTTTTATTTATCTCATTGTGTTCCATGTAAATATTTTTGATATCAGATTTTTATCAGATTAGGATATTCCTTTATTTAATTTTTGGTGTACAGTATGTATATTTTGTATATTAGACTTTTATCAGGAGAATTTTTGTTTAATTTAATTTCTTGTTTTCAGTATGTATATTTTTCATATTAGCCCTATAACAGATAAAATTTTTGTTTATTTATCTAATTATGTTCAATATGTATATTTTGGATATTAAACCCTACCAGATGAGAATTTTTGTTTTATTTTTATGGTTTCTTGTGTTCAAAATGCATATTTTGGATATTAGACCTTTACCAGATGAGAAATTTTATTTTATATATTTGATTTCTTGTGTTCAGTATGCATATTTTGGATATTAGTTCTTTATGAGGTGAAAATTTTTGGTTCATTTAATTTCATGTGCTCAGTATGTTTATTTGATATTAGACCTTTATCAGATGAGAATTTTCATTTTATTTATCTGATTTCTTGTGTTTAATATGTATATTTTGGATAATAGACCTATATCCGATGAGATTTTCCCTTTTATTTATCTGATTTCTGGTGTTCAACATGTATATTTTGGTTATTAGATTTTTATCAAATGAGAATTTTTGGTTTATATATCTAATTATTTTCAATATGCATATTTTTGATATTAGAACTTTTTTGGATGTGAATTTTTCTTTTAATTATTTACTTGTGTTCAGTATGTGTATTTTGGATATTAGACCTTAATCAGGTGAGAATTTTTGTTTTATCTTCCTAATGATATGCAATATCTATATTTTGGATATTAGACCTTTATCAGATGGGAGTATTTATTTAAATATATGATATCTTGTGTTCAATGTGTATATTTCAAATAGTAGATCTCTATCAAATTAGCGTTTTGTTTTCTTTATATAATTTCTTTTGTTCAATATGTTTATTTTTGGTATAAAATCTTCATCAGATGAGAATTTTTGTTTTATTTATCTGATTGTTTGTGTTCAATAAGTATATTTTTGATATTTGACCTTTATCACGTTAGAATTACAGTTTATTATTCAGATGTCTTTTGTTCAATATGTGTATTTTAGATATTAGTAATTTATCAGATGAGAGTTTTTGTGTTAGTTAACTAATTATGTTCGATCTGTATATTTTGGATATTGGACCTTTAAAGATGAGAATTTTTGTTTTATTTTATTTCTTGTATTCCATAGGTATATTTTTTATATTAGACCTTTATCAGAGCACAATTTTTATTTTATTTTATTTCTTGTGTTCAAAAAATATATTTCTCACATTAGACCTTTATCATGTGATAATTTTGTTTGGTTTTTCTGATTTCTTATGTTTTATATGTATATTTTGAATATTAGACCTTTATCAGGTGAGAATTTTTGTTTTATTTATCAGATTTCTTGTGTTCAATATGTATATTTTTGTTATTAGACCTTTATCAGGTGAGAATTTTTGTTTTATATAACTTCTTGAGTTCAGTATGTATATTTTGGATATTAGATGTATATCAGATAAGAATTTTTGCTTTATTTATTTTATTTCTTGTGATCAATGTGTATATTTTGTATATTAGACTTTTATCAGGTGAGAATTTTTGTTTTATTTATCTAATTATGTTCAATATGTTTATTTTGATTATTAGATCTTGATTAGATGAGAATATTTGCTTATTTGTCTGATTTCTCCTTTCAATATGTATATTTTGGATATTAGACCTTTATCAGATGAGCATTTTTGTTTTATTTATCTAATTATGTTCAATATATATATTTTGGATATTAGACTTTATCAGGTATAATTTTCTATGTTCTTTAACTTCTTGGGTTCAATAAGTACATATTTGATATTAGACCTTTATCAGATGACAATTCTTGTTTTATTTTTCTAATTACATTCAATAGGTATATTTTGGATAGTAGACCATAATCTGATTAGAATTTTTGTTTTATTTTATTTATTTTATTTTATTTTTGTTTCTGGTTTCTTGGGTACATGTATATTTTGGACATTAGACCTATATCAGATGGGAATTCTTTTTTTGACTCTTGGGCAGTTTATTTTTTTCATTAAAAGTTTTCTTTTCTTTTTTTATTTAATTAAATTAAAATTCAGATATCAGCCATGGATTCCCCCATCATCTCTCCTCCCATCCCCCAGACTCTTCCCTCAATCCACCCCTTCATTCCCACCTCCTCTAAGGCAAGGTCTCCCCTGGGGAGTCAACCCAGCATGGTAGACTCAACCTAGGAAGATCCAGTCCCCTCCTCCCTACACCCAGGCTAAACAAAGTGTCCCAGCAAAGGCCCCGGGCTCCAAAAAGCCAGCCCATGAACCAGGACAGGTCCTGACTCCACTACCTGGGGGCATCCCAAATAGATCAAGCTCATCAACTGTCTCACTTATGCATAGGGCCTGGTCCAGATCCATGAGAGCTCCTCAGCCATTGGTTCATAGTTCATGTGTTTCTACTGGTTTGGCTATTTGTCCCTGTGCTTTTCCAATCATGGTCTCAATATCTTGTGGAAAAGGTAGTCCTGAGAAGTTAGAGAATGGAACTTTGGGAATTGAAGCTCTGATGACATAGTGAAGGGAACTGTGGGAAATGTAGGTTTTATGACATGGAGAAAGGCACAGAGGGAAATGTAGTTCTGAAGAAATGAAGAAAAGCACTGTGGGAAATGAATTTCTGATGATATAGAGAAAGCACTGTGGGAAATGTAGTTCTGATGATACAGAGACTAGAACTGTGGTAGCTGTAGTTCTGAAGACACAGAGAAAAGCACTGTGGGAATTAAATTTTGATGAGGTAGGGAAAGGAACTTGGGAAATGTAGTTCTGATTACATAGAGAAAGACACCCTGGGAAATGTGGTCCTGACAATGTAGAGAATGGAATTTTGAGAAATAGCGTTTTGATGACATAGTGAATGGAGCTGTGGGAAATATAGTTCTGATGACGTAGGCAAAGACACCCTGAAAAATGTAGTCATGACAATGTAGAGAATGGAACTGTGAGCAATGTAGTTATGATGACATAGAGAATTGAACTGTGGGAAATGAAGTGCTGATGAAAGAGAGAAAGGACATGTGGGAAGTGTAGTTCTGATTACACTGGAAACGCCACTGTGGGAAATGCAGTCCTGAGAAGGTAGGGAATGGAACTGTTGGAAATGTAGTTCTAATGGCATATAGAATGGAACTGTCAAAAATTGTAGTTCTGATAATGTAGAAAAGGCACTGAGGGAAATGTATTTCTATGACACAGAGAAAGGTACTGTGGGTAATGTAGTTCTGAGGAGGTAGAGAAATGTACTGTGGGAAATGTAGTTCTAATGACACAGAGAATGTAACTCTGGGAAATTTAGTTCTGAAGAAAGAGAAAAAGGCACTGTGCGAACTGTTGTTCTGATGACATAAGGAATGGACCTGTGGGAAATGTAGGTCTGAAGACATAGAGAATGGAACTGTGGGAAATGTAGTTCTGATGTTGTAGAGAAGGGCACTGAGGAATGTGCAGTTATGATGAGAAAGACAAAGACACTGTGAGAAATGCATATTTGATGACATAGGGAAAAGAACTTTGCAAATTGTAGTTCTGAGGAAACAGAATTGCACTATGGGAAATGTAGTTCTGAGAAGGTAGAGAATGGAACTGTGGGAAATGGAATTTTGATGACATAGTAAATGGAACTGTGGAAAATGTAGTTTTGATATTATAGAACATAGACTGTGGGAAAAATAGTTCTGATAATGTAGAGAAAGGCACTGAGTGAAGTGTAGTTCTGATGACAAAAAGAAAAGAACTGTGGGAAATGTACTCATGTGAATTTAAAGATTGGAACTTTGGGAAATGTAGTTCTGAGTAGGTAGAGAATGGAACTGTTGGAAAGGTAGTTTTGATGTCATAGGGAATGGAATTGTGGGATGTGTAGTTCTGATGACTTAGACTATGATATTCTGGGAAATGCAGTTCTGATGAAAGAGAGAAAGGTACTGTGGAAAATGAAATTCTGATGATCCAGAACAAGGCTCAGTGGGAAATGTAATTCTGATGACATAGTGAATGAAGCTCTTGGAAATGTAGTTCTGATGACATAGAGTATGGAACTGTGGGAAATGACATTCTGACAATGTAGCAAAAGGTCATTTGGGAAATGTAGTTCTGATGACACAGAGAAAGGCACTTTGAGAAATTCATTTCTGATGACTTAGGGAAATGCACAGTGGTAAATGTAGTTCTAAGAATTTAGAGGGTGGACTTTGGAAAATGTAGTTCTAGTGACATAGTGAATGCAACTGTGGGAAATGTAGTCTTGACAAAGTAGAGAATGGAAATGTGGGAAATGTAGTTCTGATCACATATCTAATGAAACTGAAAAAATGTAGTTCTGATAACATAGAACATGGAACTGTGGGAAAATGTAGTTCTGGTGACTTAGAGAAAGGCACTGTGGGAAATGTAGTCCTGATATCATAGTGAATGGTCCTGTGGTAAATGTAGTCCTGACATTGTAGATAATGGAACTGTGGGAAATGTAGTTCTGATGACATAGCGAATGGAAATGTGAAAAACTGTATCTCTGATAATGTACCGAATGGTGATGAGGGAAATGTACTTCTGATGAGACAGAGAAAGGCACTGTGGGAAATGTAGTTCTGATACTGCACAGAAAGGCATTGTAGAAGGTGTAGTCCTGAGAAGTTAGTGATTTGAACTTTGGAAAATGTAGTTCAAATGAAATAATGAATGGAACTGTGGGATGCAGTTCTCATGACACAGAGAATGGCACTGAGGTAAACGTAGTTCTAAAGACACTTAGAAAAGCATGGTTGGAAATGAAGTTTTGATGAGGTATGGAAAGGAACTTTGGGAAATGTATTTCTGATGACCCAGAAAAAGGCACTGGGGGAAATGTAGCCCTGAGAAGATAGGGAATGGAACTTTGATAAAAGTAGTTCTGATGACTTGGAGAATGGAACTGTGGGAAATGTAGTCTTGAGAATGTAGAGAATGGAACTGTTGGAATTATAGTTCTGATGTCATAGAGAATGGAACTGTGAGAAATGTAGTTCTGATGACAGAGAGAAAGGCACTGTGGGAAATGTAGTCCTGAGGAGGTAGGGGATGGAACTTTGGGAAATGTAGTTGTGATGACACAGTGAATGGATTTGTGGGAAATGTAGTTCTGAAGACCTAGAGATAGACATTCAAGCAAATGTAGTCATCACAATATAGTGAATAGAAATCTTTGAAATGTAGTTCTGATTACATAGAGAATGGAACTGTGGTAAATGTAGTTCTGATGTTGCAGAGCAAGGCACTGGGGAAATGTTGTTCTGAAGACACAGAGAAAGGCACTGTGGGAAATGTAATTCTGAAGACACAGTGAAAGGTACAGTGGGAAATTTTTATCTGATGACACACAGAAAGGCATTATGGGAAATGTAGTTCTGAGATTTACAAAGGTACTTTGGCAAACATAGTTCTGATGTCACAGAGAAAGGCACTGTGGGAAATTTTGTTCTGATATGCAGAGAAAGACACTGAGGGAAATTCCATTATGATGCTGTAGAGAAAGGCTCTGTGGGTAATGTAGTCCTGATGACACAGAGAAAGGCACTGTGAGAAATGTAGTCCCAAGGAGGAAGAGAATGCAACTTGGGTAAATGTAGTTCTGATGACCGAGAAAATGGTACTGTGGGAAATGTAGTCCTGATAATGTAGAAAATGAAAATGAGGGAAATGTAGGTCTGATGACATAGTGAATTGAACTGAGGGAAATGTAGGTCTGATGACCTAGAGAAAGACACTCTGGGAAATGTAGTCATGACAATATAGTTTATGGAATTCTTTGTATTGTCTTTAGAACTACATCTACCATACAGCAATGCTCTGTGTCATCAGAACTACATTTCCCACAGTGTCTTTCTCTACATCATCAGACCTACATTTCCCACTGTGCATTTCTACGTTCCCTATGTCACCAAAACAACATTTCCCACAGTTCCATTCTAACCCTTCTCAGGACTACATTTCCCAAAAAGACTTTTTCTGTTACATCAGATCTACATGTCCCACAGTTTCTTTCTATCCGTCATCAGAACTACATTTCCCACAGTTTCATTTATTATGTCATCAAAACTATGTTTCCCATACTTCCATTTTCTTTCTTCTCAGGACTACATTCCTCACAGTGCCTTTCTCTGCATAATCATTACTCCAATTCCCAAAATTCCTTTCCCTACATCACCAAAACTACATTTCCCACCACACATTTCTCTGTGACTTCAGGACTACTTTTACTACACTGCCTTGTCTCTGTAATCGTTGCTTCATTTCCCACAGTGCCTCTCTCTATATAACGAGAACTACATTTCCCACAGTGCCGTTCTCTACACAGAGAATGTATTTCTGATGACAAAGAGAAACCAACTGTTGGAAACGTAGTTCTGATGACACAGAGAAAAGCACAGTGGGAAATGTAGTTCTGATGATGTAGAGAAAGGTATTAGAGGAAATATAGTTCAGATGTCACAGAGAAAGGCACTGTGGTAAATGTAGTTCTGATGACAGAACGATTGGAACTCTGATAAATGTAGTTCTGAAGAAATAGAGGAAAGCACGGTGGGAAATTAAGTTCTTAAAGGTAGGGAAAGGAACTTTGGGAAATGTAGTTCTGATGAAAGAGAAAAAGGAACTGTGAGAAATGTAGATCTGATTACACAGGGAAAGGCACTATGGGAAATGGAGTTCTGATGATGGAACTTTGGGAAGTGTAGATTTGTTAATATAGTGAATAGAACTCTGGGAAATGTAGTTCTGATGACCGAGGGAAAGACACCCTGGGAAATGTAGTCATGACAATGTAGAATGGAACTGTGGGAAATGTAGTTCTGATAACATAGAGTAAGGCAATTTGGAAAATGTACTTCTAATGAAGCAGAAAAAGGAACTGTGGAAAATGCAGTTCTGATGATGTGGAGAAAGGTACTATTGGAAGTGCAGTTCTGATGTGACAGAGAAGTGCATTGTGGGAAATTGATTTCTGATAAAATAGAGAAAGGTGATGTGGGAAATGTAGTTCTGATGACATAGAGAATGGATCTGTGAGAAATGTAGTCCTGAGAATGTAGAGAATGGAACTTTGGGAAAGGTAGTTCTGATGACTTAGTGAATTGAACTGTGGGAAACGTAGTTCTGATGACACAGAGAAAGGCACTATGGGAAATGTTCTGATAACACACAGAGAGGCACTGAGGGAAATGTAGCTCTGATAACACAGAGAAAGGCACTGTGGGATATGTAGTTCAGATGATGTTGAGAAAGGCACTGAGGAAATGTCGTTATGATGAGGTAGAGAAAGGCTCTTTGGGAAATGTAGTCCTGAAGACACAGAGAAAGGCACTGTGGGAAATGTGCTCCTCAGAAGGTAGGGAATGGAACTTTGGGAAATGTAGCTCTGATGACATAGGTAAGGGAACTTTGGGAAAGGTAGTTCTGATGACATGGAGAAAAACACTCTGGGAAATGTAGTCATAATATTGTAGGGAATGGAACTGCTTGAAATGAACTTCTGGTGACATGGAGAATGGAACTGTAGGAAACTTAGTTCTGATCACGTAGAGAATGGAACTGTGGGAAAATGTAGTTGTTTTGATGAAAAGAAAGGTACAGTGTTAAATGTATATCTGATGACAGAGTGAATAGAATTGTGGGAAATGTAGTTGTGATGACTTAGAGAAAGACACTCTGGGAAATATAGTCCTGCATTGTAGAGAATCGAACTGTGGGAAATGTAGTTCTGATGAAAGAGAGAAAGGAACTCCTGGAAATGTAGTTCTGATGATGTACAGCAAGGCACTGTGGGAAATGAAGTTCTGATGACGTAGTGAATGGAACTGTTGGAAATGTAGACTTGACAATGTAGAGAATGGGACTGTGGGAAATGTAGTTCTGATGACATGTAGAATGGAACTGTGAAAAAATATATTTCTGATGTCATAGAGAAAGGCACTGAGGGAAATGTCATTTTGATGATGTGGACAAAGGCTGTTTGGAAAATGTAGTTCTCATGACACAAAGAAAGGCATTGTGGGAAATTTATTTCCAAAGACACAAATAAAGGCACTGTAGGAAATGTAGTTCTTTTTATGTAGAGAACAACTGCGGGAAATTTAGTTCAGATGACACAGTGAAAGGCACGGTGGAAAATATAGTCCTGAGAAGGTAGAGAATGGAACTGTGGGAAATGTAGTTCTGGTGACTTAGGGAAAGAGAGTCTGGGAAATTTTGACCTGACATTGTTGAGAATGGAACTTTGGGAAATGTTGTTTTGATGACATAGAGAATGGAACTATGGGAATTATAGTTCCTATGAAATAGAGAAAGGAACTTTGGGAAATAAAGTTCAGATGATGTAGAGCAAGGTTTCTTGCGAAATGTAGTTTTGATGACACAGGGAAAGGCACAGAGGGAAATATAGTTCTGAAGACATGAAGAGCAGCACCGTGGGAATTGTAGTTCAGATGATATAGAGAAAGAACTGTGGGAAATACAGTTCTGATTATATAGAGAAAGGCACTGTGGAAACAGTAGATCTGATGGTTTAGAGGAAGGCACTGTGGGTAATGTAGTTTTGATGATACAGGGAAAGGCACGGGGGGATATGTAGTTCTGATGACATCAAGAGAGGCTATGTCGGAAATGTAGTTCTGATGCCATACAGAACGGCACTGTGGTAAATGAATTTCAGCTGATGTATAGAAAGGCACAGTGGAATATGTAGTTCTGATGACATAGAGAACAGAACTCTTGGAAATGTAGTTCTGATGAAAGAGAGAAAGGTACTGTGGAAAATGAAATTCTAAACATGTAGAACAAGGCTCTGTGGGAAATGTAGTTCTGATGACAGTGAATGGCACTGTGGGAAATGTAGTTCTGATGACTTAGAGAAAGACACTCTGAGAAATGTCGTCCTGATATTGTAGAGAATGGAACTGTGTGAAATTTCATTCTTATGACATAATGAATGGAACTGTGGGAAAATGTAGTTCTGCTGACAGAGAGAATGGCACTGATGTAAATGTAGTTGTGAAGACACATAGAGAAGCACAGTTTGAAATGGAGTTTTGATGAGGTAGGAAAAGGAACTTTGGAAATTGTAGTTCTGATGACCCTGAGGAAGACACTGGGGAAAATGTGGTCCTGACAAGTTAGAAAATGGAACTTTGATAAAAGTAGTTCCGATGTCATGGAGAATGGAACTATGTGAAATGTAGCCTTGACAATGTAGAGAATGGAACTGTTGGAAATGTAGAACTGATGAAAAAAGAAGGGAACTGTGGGAAATGAAGTTCTGATAACCTAGAGAAAAACTCTCAGGGAAATATCATGACATTTAGGAAGTGAAAGTGTTTGAAAGGTAGTTCTGATGATATAGAGAATGGAACTGTGGGAAATGTCATCTTGACACTGAGGAGAATGGAACTGTGGGAAATGTAGTTCTGAGGTTGTACAGCAAGGAACTGAGGGAAATGTCGTTCTGATACTGTAGAGAAAGGTCATTTGGGAATTGTATTTCTAATGACACATTAGAAATTGTATTTCTAATGAAAGTCACTGTGAGACATTTATTTCTGATGACAAAAAGAAAGGCACTGTGGGAAATGTAGTTCTGAGAAGTTAGAGAATGGAACTTTGGGAAATATAGTTCTAATGGAACTGTGGGCAGTGAAGTTCTGATGACATGAGGAAAGGCACTATTGGAAATGAAGTTATGATATAGAGAAAGCACTGTGGGTACTGTAGTTCTGATGACACAGAGAATTTCACTGAGTTAAATGTAGTTCTGAAGTCACAGAGAAAAGCACGGTGGGAAACGGAGTTTTGATAGGGTAGGGAAAGAAACCTTGGGAAATGAAGTTCTGATGACCCAGAGAAAGTCACTGAGGGAAATGTATTCCTGCGATGTTAGAGAATGGAACTTTGGAAAATGTAGTTCTGATGACATAGAGAAATGCACTGAGGGAAATGTAGTTCAGATGACATAGAGAAAGGCACTGTGGGAAGGGTAGTTCTGATGAGACAGAGAAAGGCCCTGAGGGCAATGTAGTTCTGATGACATAGAGAAAGGCACGGTGGGAAATGTAGTTCTGATGACATAGTGAATGGAATTGTGGTAAATGTAGTTCTGAAGACTTAGAGAAAGACACTCTGGGAAATGTAGTCCTGACATTCCAGAAAATGGAACTGTGTAAAATGTAGTTCTGAAGACAATGAGAATGGAACTCTGGGAAATCTAGTTCTGATGAAAGAGAGACAGGTATTGTGGGAAATATAATTCTGATGTTGTAGAGCAAGGCACTGTGGGAAATGTAGTTCTGATGACATAGAGAATGGAACTGCAGGAAATGTCATCTTGATAATGTAGAGAATGGAACTGTGGGAAATGAAGTTATGAGATTGTATAGAAAGGCATTGAGGGAAATATCATTCTGATAATGTAGAGAAAGTCCAATTGGAAAATGTCCTTCTGATAACACAGAGAAAGGCACTGGGAGGAATTTATTTCTGATGACACTCAGAAAGGCTTGTGGGAAATGAAGTTCTGATGATGTAGAGATATGCACTGAAGGAAATGTCATTGTGATAATGTAGAGAAAGACAGTTTGGGAAATGTAGTTCTGATGACACAGAGAAAGGCACTGTGGGAAATATAGTTCTGATGTCTTAGAGAAACACACTGTGGGAAATGTAGTTCTGGTGACACAGCAAATGGAACTTGGTTAAAGTAGTTCTGAAGTCACAGAGGAATGCATGGTGAGAAATACAGTTCTGATAGGTAGGGAAAGGAACTCTGTGAAATGTGGTTCTGATGACGAAGAGAAAGACACTGTGGGAAATATAATCCTAAGGAGGTAGAAAATGTAACATAGGAAAATGTAGTTCTGATGATATACTGATGGAACTCTGGGAAATGTAGTTCTGATGACCTAGAGAAAGAACCTCTGGGAAATGTAGTCATGATAATATAGTGAAAGAAACTGTGGGAAATGTAGTTCTGATGATGTAGAGAAAGGCACCTTGAGTAATGTAGTCTTGAGGAGGTAGAGAATGGAACTGTGGGAAATGAAGTTTTGATGACAAAGAGAAAGACACTCTGGGAAATATTGTAAAGACAATGTAGACAGTGGAATGGTGGGAAATGTAGTTCTAATGACATAGAGAATCGAATTCTGGGAAATGAAGTTCTGATGACAAAGAGAATGGAACTGTGGGAAATGAAATTCTGATGACAAAGAATGGAAATCTGGTAAATGTAGTTCTAATGACAAAGAGCATGAAACTGTGGTAAATGTTGTTGTGATGACATAGAGAATGGTACTCTGGGAAGTGTTGTTCTGATCAAAGAGAGAAAGAAATTGTGGGAAAATATAGTTCTAATGACGTAGAGAAAGGCACTGTGGGAAATGTATTTCTGATGACCCACAGAAAACAACTTTGTGAAATGTAGTTCTGATCATGTAGAGAAAGGCACATAGGAAATGTCATTATAATGAGGTAGAGAAAGGCTATTTGGGTAATGCATTTCTAGTGACACAGAGAAAGGCACTGTGGGAAATGTAGTCCTGAGGAGGCAGAGAATGGAACTTTGGAAAATGTATTTCTGATGACATAGTGAATGGAGGTGTGGAAAATGTAATTCTGATGACCTAGAGAAAGATACTCTGGGAAATGCTGTCATGACAATGTAGTGAATGGTACTGTGGGAAATGTAGTTTTGATGACATAGAGAAAATACTTTGGGAAATGTATTTCTGATGATGTAGAGAATGGAACTATGTGCATTGTAGTTCTGAGTAGGTAGAGAATGGAACTGTGGGAAATGAAGTTTTGATCAGTTAGTGCATGGAACTGTGTTAAACACAGTTGTGTTGATTTAGAGAAAGACACTCTGGGAGCTATAGTCTTGACAATATAGAGGCTGGAACTGTCAGAAATGTAGTTCTGATGACACAGAGAAAGGAACTGTGGGAACAGTAGTTGTGATGACTTAGAGAAAGGCATGCTGGGAAATGTAATCCTGAAAACATAGAGAATGGAACTGTGGGAAATGTAGTTCTGATGACATCGGGAATGGAACTCTGGGAAATGAAGTTCTGATGACAAATCTAAAGGCACTGTGGAAAGTGTAGTTCGATGATGTAGAAAAAGGCTTTGGCAAATGTAGTTCTGATTACGTAGAGAAAGGCACTGTGGGAAATGTAGTCATGATGACACAGAGAAAGGCATTGTTGGAAATTTATTCTTGATGACACACAGAAAGGCACTGTGGGAAATGTAGTTCTGATGACATAGAGAATGGAACTGTGAGAAATGTAGTTCTGATGTTGCAGAGAAAGGCACTGAGGGAAATGTCATTCTGATAATGTACAGAAAGGCCATTTGGGAAACGTAGTTCCTATGAAACAGAGAAATGCACTGGGAGAAATTTATTTCTGATGACATAGAGAAAGGAACTGTGGGAAATGTAGTATTGAGAAGTTAGAGACTGAAACTTTGGGAAATGTAGTTCTGATGACATATAGAATGGAACTGTGAAAAAATGTAGTTGTGATGACATAGAGAAAGGCACTGAGGGAAATATGGTTCTGATGAGACAGACAAACACACTCTGGGAAATGTAGTTCTCATGATGGAGAAAAAGGCATAATGGGATATTTATTTCTGTTGATACAGGAAAAGGCACAGAGCAAAGTATAGTTTTGATAATATAGAGAAAGCACTGTGGTAAATGTAGTCCTGATGACACAGAAAATGGTACTGTGGTAAATGTAGTTCTGAGACACAAAGAAAAGTATGGTGAGAAATGTGGTTTGGTGACATGGGGAAAGGAACTTTGGAAAATGTAGTTTTGGTGACCCACGGAAAGGCACTGTGGGAAATGTAGTCCTGAGAAGGTAGAGAATGGAACTTTGGGAAATGCAGTTCTGATAACATAGAGAATAGAACTGTAAGAACTGTAATCCTGACAATGTAGATAATGGAACTATGGGAAATATAGCTTGGATGACATAGAGAATGGAACTCTGGGAAATGTAGTTCTGATGAGGTAGAGTAAGAAACTGTGGAAAATGAAGTTCTAATGAAACAGAAAAGCACTCTGTGAAATTTATTTCTAATGACACACAGAAAGGCACTGTGGGAAATGTACTTTTGATGATGTAGAAAAAGGCACTGTGTTAAATGTAGTTTTGATGAAAGAGAAAGGCACTGTGGGAAATGTAGTTCTAATGAAACAGAGAAAGGAGCAGTGTGAAATATAGTTCTGATCATGTGGAGAAAGGAATTGTGGGAAATGTAGTTCTGATGAAACAGAGAAAGGCACTGAGGGAAATGTAGTTCTTATGACATAGTGAATGGAATTGTGGGAAAATGTAGTTCCGATGATGTAGAGAAAGGCACTGTGGGAATGTAGTTGTGATTATACAGAGAAAGGCACTGTGGGAAATGTAGTTCTGATGATGTAGGGAAAGGCACTGGGAAAACATGTTATGATGACACAGAGAAAGGAACTGTGGGGAATGTAGTTCAGATGATGTAGAAAAAAAGCTCTGTGGGAAATGTTGTTCTTGTGACACAGAGAAAGGCACTTTGTTAAATGTAGTACTTCTGATGTAGAGAATGAAACTGTTGCAAATGTAGTTTGAGGACACAGAGAAAGGCATTTTGGGAAATGTAGTTCTGAAGCCACAGATAAAGGCACAGAGGGAAACGTGCTGGTGACACAGAGAAAGGCCCTGTGGGAAATGTAGTTCTGTTGATGTCAATAATGGCACTTTAGGATATGTAATTCTAATGACATATAGAAAGGCTCTTTGGGATATGTAGTTCTGATGACATAGAGAAAGGCACTGTCAGAAATGTATTTCTGACAACATAGAGAAAGGCATTGTGGGAAATGAAGTTCTGATGAAGTGGCGAAAAGCACAGTGGGAAATGTGGTTCTGATGACACAGAGAAAGGTGCTGTGGGAAATGTAGTTCTGAATATGAAGAGAAAGGCACTGTGGGATATGTAGTTCTTCTGACATTTAGAAAGGAACTGTTTGAAATGCAGTTCTGATGATGTAGAGAATGGCACTGTGGGAAATATAGTTCTGATGACACACAGAGAGCCACTGTGAGAAATGTAGTTCTGATGATATAGAGAAAGGCACTCTGACAAATGTAGTTCTGATGACCTACAGAAAAAGATTGCTGGTACTGTAGTTCTGTGATGTAGAGAAAGTTACTGTGGGAGATCCAGTTCTGATGAGACAGAGAAAGGCACTGTGGGAAATGCAGTTCTGATTATGTAGCGAAAGGCACCATGGGAAATGTTGTTCTGATTATTTAGAGAAAGGCACTGTGGGAAATAGAGTTCTCTTGATGTAGAATAAGGCACTGTGGGAAATGATTTCTAATGATGTAGTGAAAGGCGCTGTGGGAAATGTAGTTCAGATGACGTAGAGAAAGGAACTGTGGGAAATGTAGTTCTAATGACAGAGTATGGCAAAATGGGTAATGTAATTCTTATCACTCAGAGAAAGGCAGTTCACAATATGTAGGTCTGATGATATATAGAAAGATTCCTTGGGAAATGTATTTCTGATGATGTAGAGAAAAACACTGGGGAAATGTAGTTCTGACCACGTAGAGTAGGGAATTTTCGGAAATGTAGTACTGATGATGTACAGAAAGACAATGTGGGAAATGTAGTTCTGATGATGTAGAGAATGAAACTGTAGGAAATTAGTTTCAGATCAGGTAGAGGTAGGCAATTTGGGAAATGTCATTCTGATGACTTAGAGAAAGGCTCTTTGGAAATGCAGTTTTGATGACATAGGGAAAGGCACTTGGGAAGTATAGTTCTGATGACACAGAGAATGGCACTTTGTGAAATGTTGTTCTGATGATGTGAAAAAAGAAATTGTGGGAAATATAGTTCTAATAACATAGAGAAAGGCGCTGTGGAAAATGTAGTTCTGATGACATAGAGAAAGACACTGTGGGAAAGGTTGTTCTGATGACATAGTGAAAGGAATTGTGGGAAATACAGTTCTGATGACATAGAGAAAGGCACTGTGGGAAATGTACTTATGATGACACAGGGAAAGGCACTGGGGGGAATGCAGTTCTGGTGACATAGAGAAAGGTCCTGTGGAAATGCAGTTGTTATGACACAGAGTTTGGCACTGTGGGAAAGCTAGTAATTATAGCAGAAAAAAAGGCACTATGGGAAATGTAGTTTTGATGACAGAGAGAAAGCCACTGTTGGAAATAAAGTTCTCATGATGTAGAGAAAGCCAATGGGGGAAATGTAGTTCTGATGATGTACAGAGAAACTTCAGGAAATGTAGTTTTGAGTAGATAGACAAAGGCACTGTGGGAAATGTTGTTCTGATGACATAGAGAAAGGCACTGTGGGAAATGTAGTTCTGATGACACAGAGAAATACACTGTGGTAAAGGTAGTTCCCATGACTTAGAGAAATGCCCTTTGTGAAATATAGTTCTGTTGATGCAGAGAAAGGCACTGTGGGAAATGTTCTGATGAGGCAGACAAAAGCACTGTGGGAAATGTACTTGTGATGAAATAGAGAAAGGCACTGTGGGACATGTTATACTGATTACACAGAGAAAGGCATTGTGGGAAATGTAGTTCTGATGAAACAGTGAGTGGCACTGTGGGTAATGTAGTTCTGATGACATAGAGAAAGACACTGTGGGAAATGAAGTTCAGATGTTGTAGAGAAAGGCACTCTGGGATATGTAGTTCTTATTACTTAGACAAAGGCCCTGTGGGAACTGTAGTTCTGCTGATGTAGAGAAAGGTACTATGGGAAATGAAGTTCTGAGGACATAGAGAAAGACACTGTGGAAATGTGATTGTGATGTCACAGAGAAGCGCATTGTGGGTAATGTAGTTCTGATAACAGAAAAAGGCACTATGGGAAATGTAATTCTGATGACATAGAGAAAGGCCCTGTGGGAAATATAGTTCTGAGGATGTAGAGACAGGCAATGTGGGAAATGTAGTTATCATGATGCAGAGAAAGGCACCTGGAAAATATAATACTGAAAATGTAGAGAATTACACTTTGGGAAATGTAGTTCTGATGACACTGAGAAAGGCACTCTGGGAAATGTTGTTCTTCTCAGGGACAAGGACAGAATCTCTAGTTAGTAAAAAAATACAGACCCCCCCATAAGACAGGGAACTAGATCATCTAACTGTCAGGCTGCCTAGCAACAGGACATTGAGTCAGAGCCCTTGACCCTTTCACCCTGTAAACATCCTATACAAACATCCTGTTAGCTTGCCCCTCCTTATGCAGATGACAGCTTCTTGCTCTCCACACCCTGCAGGAACTATATAAACCTTCCTGGAGAAAAATAAAGCTGCACCTTGATCAGAATCTAGACTTGGTGTATCTCCTTTGTATCTCCTGTCCCTATCATTCCGTCCTTAGGGTGGTTGAGAACCCGTTGTAGCCCTGCAGGCTAGGCAACTAGATGCCTTGTACTAGGCACATGCATGTGCCATAGAGCCAAACCTTCCTTGCTCAGTTGATTCTAACCTTCTGCTTATAATGATACACTTTTAAAAATCCTGTAACACTGATGGCAGAGGAAGCCCACTGATCCCATCATATGTAGTGCACCTGCAGATCACTGGGTCAGGTCGCTATGTTGCTACTCAGGGCACTTAGGTCCCTTCCACCTAGACTAACCTATTATTCCTCAGATCAATTCCTAGATCTCTAGGAATAGAAGCCACGCTGAGAGGACTGCCTTGACAGGAGCCTGTTACTGCCATCACCTTAGCAGTCCTTTTGTGGGCTGGAGCAGTGGGAACAGGCACAGGTACTGCATCTCTGGTCCTGTCCAACCAACATTACTCTGAGCTTCAACTGTCCATAGACGAGGATATTGCCCAATTTGAACAGGGAGTTTCTGCCCTTGAGTCATCCCTTTCCTCCCTAGCTGAGGTAGTTCTACAGAACAGGAGAGGCCTGGATCTCCTCTTTCTACAACAGGGTGGCCTTTGTACTGGGTTCAAAGAGGAATGTTGCTTCTTTATCACACCAGGGTAGTCAGGGACAGTATGGTAAGTTAGAAAAAGACTAGAAAAAGAGAAAAAGAAAAGGAGAACAAGAGCTTGGGTGGTTCCAGAATTGGTTTTCTGCCTCCCCTTAGCTAACAACCCTTCTGTCCTCCCTCCTAGGACCTGGTGTAGGCCTGCTCCTGATCCTTGCCTTTGAGTCATGGGCACTTTCCTGGCTCACTCAGTTCATCCAAAGCCAAATAACAGACCTGCAGGCCAGTCAGATCCAGGTTCATTACCACTGCTTTGATATGCAGGACTCCAGGGTTGAAATTTCCCCTGACGAGAGATGCCCCACACAGACCCCTTCACTCGGGGGAGGCTGCACCTGTGTGTGGGGAAAAGGCTCACTCAAGGCATGATTGGAGTGCAGCTGGGACTGCACAGGCTGGGGACCATGGTACCCCAGAATCCTGAGAGCCTGGATTATATGCCCTGTTGCATAGAGGTTGTGCAGTAGCAGCCTTGCACTCACCCATTTCTGCTCCCTCAAAAAACTGCATGGTCCATTGATTCCCGCACTATGGGGACGCCTGTGGTGCTTGAGTCTGGAGAGACATTCCCTCTCGGACCCTGTTTTCACAACCTTTAGAGGGATAGGGCCTATGTAATCCTCCATGCAAGGCCTCTTTCAGAGCCCTCCTTTTAGACCATTTGAACCTGGTTTATGTTGGCCCCCTAAGAAAGGGGAGATGTCAGGGACAAGGACAGAATCTCTAATTAGTGGAAAAATAGAGACCCTCATAAGACAGGGAACTAGATCATCTTACAGTCAGGTTGCCTAGCAACAGGACATTGAGGCAGAGCCCTTGACCCTTTCACCCTGTAAACATCCTATACAAACATCCTGTTAGCTTGCCCCACCTTATGCAGATGACAGCTTCTTGCTCCCCCCACCCTGCAGGAACTATATAAACCTTCCTGGAGAAAAATAAGGTTGCACCTTGATCATAATCTAGACTTGGTGTATCTCCTTTGTATCTCCTGTCCCTATTATTCCGTCCTTAGGGTGGTCGAGAACCCGTTGAAGTCCTGCAGGCGGGGCAGTTCTGATGATGTATAAAAAGTCACTGTGGGAAATGTTGTTCTGATGATGTAGACAAAGGCTCTGTGGAAATATAGTTGTGATGACACAGAGAATGGCACTGTATTAAAGCTAGACCTTATGACCGACAAACGCACTGTGGGAAATGTAATTTTGATGACAGAGAGAAAGACAATGTAGGAAATGTGTTTCTGATGACATACAGAAAGACACTGTGGGAAATATCATTTTGATGACTTAGAGAAAAGAACTGCAGGAAATGTAGTTTTGATGAGGTAGAGAAAGGCACTGTCGGAAAAGTAATTCTGATGGCGTAGAGAAAGGCAGTGTGGAAAATGTACTTCTTATGATGTAGAGAACGTCACTGTGCCAAATGTAGTTCTGACCACACAGAGAAAATCACTGTGGGAAATGTAGTTCTCATGACACTGTGCTGGCTTTACATTTCTTCTAGATTCCTTCTTTTGCTGTGATAACATATTCGAGTCAAAATCAACTCAGGAGGATGGTGTTTATTTAATATTAATAGTAGTAGGGTTTATTAGACTTTAACGTCCAGGTCAGAGTCCATTAATGGGGAAAGTTAAGGCTGGAAATGGAAATGAGGTTTCCTTGGTCTCCCAGGATGCTCTCTCCTCCCAGGGGAATCCGAGTTCAATGGAGGAGGCTCCTGGCTGTCCAGGTCTCTGGTCACTCAGTCTCATCCTTCACTCGCATTCTTTTTTCTGTCTTTTAGTGTATTATTAATATATTTATTAATATAATATTATTAATGTATTATTAATGTCAACATGTCGGGTGGTGGAGCCCAGTCCCACATGATCTGAGTATGTTGCTTTTTCTCGAAGTCCAGGCCCACCTACCTGGGCGATGGTGCCATGTGCCATTAGTGAGGTCCTTGAACCCTCCTCAAAACCAGGTCAGTTCTTGGGTTGTGTCACTAAATCACAGTCAGGGCTGTCCATCAGAAACATGACAATACACTGAGCTGAAAAGAAAAATTAATGGATTTAGAGTTCTTTGAACTGAAATTAAATTTTTTTAAATTTTTTTGAAGTTAAATGTTATGACATTGAATAATTCTGTAGATAGTGCATCTTTAAAGTGACCACGTGCATACCCCATCATTTTCAAAAAGATTTATTTATTTCATTTTATGAATGAATGCACATGTTACATGAACCACTGGCACATTTTGGCTTCATCCACTGTTGCATAGTTTCCACTGGGATCCCTAATATGAATACTAAACAACAGGCTTCTAAAATTGAAAGAATCATTTTAAATCTTTAAAAGTTTCTCTATAGCATTCAAATAAAGAAAATATGTGCAAATTTCCTTTAGCATTCGTGTTCTTGGTATGATCTTCCATAAATATAAGGATACAGATATCAGAGAATGTGACCACGATTTGAACATCTGTAGTTCATAGGATTCCTTCAAACCTGCAAGATCAATTCCCCAGCTAATTTTAAGCTGCACTTCACCCTCAGATTATGAGGTAAGGAAATATTCTAAGCACAAAACCACATGGCCTATCTGTATGCCTGAAAACATCCTTAAAAATTAGAACCAGGTATGGAAAGATGGTTCAGTGGTTAAACTTCCTGTTGCCTCCAAGACACAGGACTCTCAGCTTCCTTTCAAGCACCATGATGGTCTGCAGGCTGATGTGCTCCCCACCATGATTAAAAAAATGGAAATAAGCCGGGCGGTGGTGGTGCACGCCTTTAATCCCAGCACTCGGGAGGCAGAGCCAGGCGGATCTCTGTGAGTTCGAGGCCAGCCTGGGCTACCACGTGAGTCCCAGGAAAGGCACAAAGCTACACAGAGAAACCCTGTCTCGAAAAACCAAAAAAAAAAAATGGAAGTAAGCCATCCTAATTGAATATATGAATATATTTAGTATATTTCCATTGTATAAACGCAAAATTCATATTCCTCCATGATAATTTTGTGACCACAGAAAGGTCATAGAGCAGATGAGGGAATCAGTGATATGTGCTTCATCAAGGCATATAAGTTCTCTGCTATACATCTTCGGTAGCCTTAAAATGTGCATATGAAAATTGTCATCTTCATTGTTTACAAATTAACAAGCTCTAACTCAATTGGCTTCTTTAGACAATCTTATAAATCATGGTAGAACTTTCCCCCATGGCAATATTCAGTTCACCATTAGGTCCAATTAACAGAGTGAATATCATAGGTTATTGCTTATAACCTATGAATTTCTAATGATGCAAATAATAACATAAATTAGCAGTTTAAGAAGTGAAGTTTGAAACTCCTTCTCCTTTATATAGCAGAGGATACAAGAGTACAGTCTTATCATTGTTTTTCAAAGTTTTATAATGTGTTTCCTCATGTATTTGACAATAAGTCACATCATGCCAGACTTCCTTGAATGAAAATGTCATTGAAAAAATGTAACAGTGTCAGCCTAAGTCCTGGATTGACTGCCAAACAGGACACTCTGACAAATAAACAAGTTTCCAAAGTGAACCACACTTTATACTGCATTTAATCCACTAAGGGAAACAGATGAAATGAGTTTTAGTTTATATACTCTGTAACAACTGAAATACTGATCATTTCTCAAAAAGCTGGAAACCAAGAAATAGAAAAATGAAGATTCTTCTGTTAACTGCTGTCATCGGCTTTGTCGACACAGAAGAGGTACTTAATATTGGATAAATTTTATTTTTCCTATTTCAAAGCTGCTTACGATATAGTTATAGATAGTGTAACAATTCTTATCAGTCAGTCTAAAGCTGTATTTGTTATATTCACAGTAATTCTATCCATCAGAGAAAATGGATTTAACGTCTTCTAGTTTTAACAATGCTTGAGATTTGAAAAATTCAGCACAAATATATTGTTTGTGTATTTGTATGGTTGTACTTGAAAGACATTAGATAGTATGCATTTTATAATTTATTAACATAGAGCTGAAAAACATGTATAGGATTATTCAAATAAATATGAGTTCAATTTCTCCTCCTCTCCAAAAATGACTTATATGTTCAAATGGACTTTTTAATTAGAGTAATATAGCAGAATTCTGTTTGTAGCAAGACCTTATATTGGATTTGCTGAAATCACAATCATAAATTTAAAAACATAAAAGTCTGTTATAAAAGAAATGTATTTTAATAAGGGCAGGTATAATGTGTAGGTTCCTGTGTAGGAATGACATTTTGTCTCAAAACTTACAGTACATAAAATTTATTTGTGGGGCAATGCTGGTAATAAGAAAGATGATTATTTGCTTTTGTGTCACTTGCTAGTACTGTGGGAACCCTTCTTTGCTGACTGGAAAATTTCAGAAAATCCCCCATGTTTATCTTCTAAAGTAATTTAATTTTCTCCTCCTTTCAAGCTAACATTGTTGATTGGAATACTTCAATTATAAAATAATCATTAGCTTCAGTGTCCTGTCTAAATGATTTTGATTATGCAGTAAGTCTTTTATATTTCATTGGATGTATACGCATATTTCTTTGCTTTGACAACTAAACAATTATCTCTTCACATTTCTGGATATTTGGCAATAGGTGGAATTTTTCTCAATACAATCGTTAGCTAGAACTTGGATGTTTGGACAGACCACATGATTTAGGGTGGTGACAGAGGAGATGCCATAGATGGAGAATGACATTAAAAGGGGACATGTGCAAAAAAATCTGAAATAATTGGTTCATTTAAGTTTTCTGTTGAAAATCCATGTCACATGACTTAACTCCCTATCCTTTTTTACACTGTAGGTCACAATGAGCATGGACTTTTCTGCCCCCGCTGCCTCCCCTCTCTACTATGTGCTCATTTGTATTTTACAATCCATCTTCTCTGAAGTCACCTTTCCCCTCATGGATGGTTGAAAGCTTCCTGGGTTCTAAATATATTCAAAATAAAACACATAAAAGATGAATGCAAAGCTAGTGTCTATATGATAAGGAAAGTGTGATATTGTTTTTTTGGCTGTGTAACTTTTCACATTTCATTCATTTACCTACAACGTTTATGATTTCATTCATCACCCAGCTCTATTTTGAATCTGTAGTGTGGTTTTCTTATGTATTCCATTTTCAATGAGCATCTAGGGTGATGTGAATTTTAGCCCTTTTGAAATAAATATTAAATAACATGAATATAATATATCTAGTATCAAGACACAAAGTCTTTGGGTATATTTCTATGCTGGTAAATAAGGATTTTGTTCTAGGTTAAAATCTGCTTTGAGCAACCTCCACAAATCCATTCAAAACTAATTTCTCTGGATTACATGCCTAGTAGCAGTGGATGTATGTTCCTTTTGGACTCAGCCCTCCTAACATTTTTCACCAGTCTTATCTCCGACCATGGCTTTCTAACTGGGAAAAGATTGAATATTTAAATTTTAATCAACCCCTCTCTAATGGTTATGGATATAAAGCTCTCTTTTTTGAAGGAATGTGTTTAATTTAGTCATCTCTTATAATTTTCCTTAATTATTTCCATTTAATGCACTTTTGTAATGAGTTATGAATACCATTACCTCAAAATTTCCTCACTCCTATCCCCCCTTATCAGGCCATATTAATCATATTTTTTATGTTTTTAATTCCTAATTTTTTTTACTTTTTTTTGTAAATTACAGAAACTAGTCTGTTGGAAGAGTGTACCTGAAAAAATTGTTTCTTTCTTTGGTTTCTCTGATTCTCCACTCTATTGGGGATTTTCTTTAATTGACTTTGTTTGAGGAGATGCCATTTGTCTATACTTGAGCTTTCTTCAATTATTTTTGTGTTCCATTCACATCATCCTTATCTGTGATTAGAAGATCAAGAATCATCTAAGAAATCATTTTTTGTTTGTTTTTGTTTTTTGAGACAAGGTTTCTCTGTGTAGTTTTGGTGCCTGTTCTGGATCTCACTCTGTAGACCAGGCTGCCCTTGAACTCACAGAGATGTGCCTGGTTCTGCCTCACTAGTGCTGGGATTAAAGGTGTGCACCACTGTCACCCAGCTAAGAAATCCTTTTTTTGTTCCAGGACTTAAAAGTTACAAGCTGTGTCAGTTCAGTCTAAGTTTGGTAAGCAGTATATGTGTGCACACTTTTCTTTGCAACACAAATTTCTTCAATCTTTCCATAATACAATTCATGCATGGAAGCTCAACATTGTTTCATAATTTAGGATTGTAGCATTATTCATGGGAGCTCAGCATTGTTTCATATTTTAGAACTGTAGCATTCAGAAACAAGAAATGTCATTGTTTACACACATATCTCTGATAAGTATATCATATATGAATATCTACTAAATATTTTAACTGACATTGAAACTGAAAGTGCAATATTTATCTGAGTTTCAGAGTGCATATTCTTTTTCAGCTTTTAGAAAACTATCGAACCCTCTACTTAGCAGCTGATGATTTAAAATTAATAGGGGAAAATGGACCACTAAAAATTCATGTAAGTCATATTCTACAGCACAATAATTATGATGAAGTTTGCATCACATTTTATATCAGGTAAGTTAAATTCATTCAGATACAAGAAGCAAAATATTGAATATTAATTAGTAGTGCACGGCCACAATTTCCTTGATGATATGTGAAAATAAGTCATTGATGTCACATGGCTAATCATCCCACATATATCATATCAACATAGGTCATGTTGTGCTGATATGTTGCCCCAGAATGCAGTCAAATGCAATCCCTACTAGGGGTGTGTATCAACACAGGAATCAAGACATCTGTATTATCTAGGTGTTAGTGTTTGGGAAGTCTACATTGCTAATGAGTTGTTTAACTAGGAATCCTACAACGCAAACTATATATTACATATGTAAATATGTGTATATATATATGTGTGTGTGTATATGTGTATTTATATGTGTATGTATATATGTGTGTGTTTGTGTGTGTTTATATGTGTGTATGTGTGTGCATATATGTATGTGTGTGTATTTGTGTGTGTATATATATATGTGTGTGTGTGTGTGTTTGTGTGTGTATATTTTTATGTGTATATATATGTGTGTGTATCTGTGTGTGTACTATAGGATAATATTATAAATTTTGTATTACCCAAACTGCATAAAATATATATAACGAATACTCTCAGTGTCTCAGTTCACAACTTGTAATTTGGTCACAGGAGGACGATCTGTGGAGCAGGCATGAACATTTTAATAAAATTATCCATTCTTCATAGTGGATAAAATGTATTGAAAGTTATCGATCTGTTGAAGAAAAAGGATGTATACGCAATGTTGACTGATGAAAATGGAGTTATTGTTCTTTCACGTTTAGGCAAAAGGACGGATGCCAACTCTACACACTTCTTCTTCATCAATTTGTTACTTCCATCATAAGACCATTACGTGAGTATCTTATGCTGTCAGGTGACTAAATATATAGGCAGTGCATTAAATTCATACTCATAGTATTTAATATTTTTGTAGCTTTAGCAAACTATTTTTAAAAGTAAACTGATTCAGAAGAGTTTGATATTTGCATCATTGTTTCAGATACATCTAGACCATTGCAGAGCCTAAGCCAGGGTGGAGATGCTTCTATGAGAGGATTCTTGATGTTCCCTGATAAATTTTCTTCTCTCCCAGAAAGTTGGGTTCAGAGTGAAATGAAACCAAAGGTGTGTAAAATATTAAATCTATTCTGCTCCTTCTAAATCATTTTGGCTCCTCATCCTAAGTTTCCACAAACATCACAACCCATGAAGCAAGTGGGAACCTTTACATGTTCTGTCCATCTTAAGTGGATAAGTAGTTTCTAGAATACATTTTACAAGAGTTTGAAACAGAAACACTGAAAAATGCATAACGTTTAGTGAAATTATTGTCAGTTGATTATATGGACAACCTTGGTAACTTGAGAGTTTTCTTTTTTTTGAGTTCTTTTTTTATTTTGCAATACAATTCAGTTCTATATATTGGCCACGGATTCCCTTGTTCTCCCCCCTTCTGCCCCCCCTTACCTTCTCCCCAGCACACCCCCCATTCCCACCTCCTCCAGGGCAAAGCCTCCCCCGAGGACTGAGATCAACCTGGTAGACTCAGTCCAGGTAAGTCCAGTGCCCTCCTCCCAGGCCGAGCCAAGCGATCCTGCATAGGCCCCAGGTTTCAAACAGCCAACTCATGCAATGAGCACAGGACCCGGTCCCACTGCCTGGATGTCTCCCAAACAGATCAAGCCAATCAACTGTCTCACCCATTCAGAGGGCCTGATCCAGTTGGTGACCCCTCAGCCATTGGTTCATAGTTCATGTGTTTCCATTCATTTGACTATTTGTCCCTGTGCTTTATCCAACCTTGGTCTCAACAATTCTCACTCATATAAACCCTCCTCATTCTCGCCAATTGGACTCCCAGAGCTCCACCCAGAGCCGAGCCATAGATCTCTGCATCCAGTTCCCTCAGTCTTTGGATGGGGTCTCTACCACGACAATTAGGGTGTTTGGCCATCCTATCGCCAGAGTAGGTGAGTTCGGGCTGTCTCTTGACCATTGCCAGCAGTCTGTTGTGGGGGTATCTTTGTGGATTTCTGTGGGCCTCTCTAGCACTTTGCTTCTTCCTATTCTCATGTGGTCTCCATTTATCATGGTCTTTTTTTCCTTGTTCTCCCTGTCTGTTCTTGATCCAGCTGGAATCTCCCACTCCCCTAAGCTCTCTTTCTCTCAACCCTTGCCCTTCATTACCCCCACTCACATCCATGTTGTTCATGTAGGTCTCATACATTTTTCTGTCATTGGGCCATTCCTGTGTCTTTCTTGGGGTCCTGTTTTCTAGGTAGCCTCCCTGGAGTTGTGAGTAGCAGTCCAGTCATCTTTGTTTTACATCTAGCATCCTCCTGTGAGTGAGTACATACCATGTTTTTCTTTCTAAGTCTGGGTTACCTCACTCAGGATGATTTTTTCTAGACCCATCCATTTGCCTGCAAACCTCATGATGTCATTGTTTTTCTCTGCTGAGTAGTATTTCATTGTGTATATGTACCACATTTTGTTTATTCATTCTTCAGTTGAAGGGCATCTAGGGTGCTTCCATGTTCTCGCTATTGCAAACAATGCTGATATGAACATAGCTGAGCAAGTGCCCTTGTGGTATGATTGAGCATTCCTTGGGTATATGTCCAAGAGTGGTATAGCTGGATCTTGGGGGAGATTGATTCTCAATTTTCTAAGAAGCACCATATTGATTTTCAAAGTGGTTGTACAATCTTCCATTCCCACCAGCAGTGGAGGAGAGTAACTTCAGTTACTTTTTTATTGCCAAATTTCCAAAGAACTTCAAAGATAGGCTGAATTTCTTTAATTTTATTATGACATGTGTGTTTTAATTTGCAAGACAGTAATGAATGTCACTGACAATTCAGAATGTACAATAAAATTTAATTTTTTTTACTTATTTAATTTTCATGTTATCTAATCCACAACAAATATTTCTTCCAGTCTCAGGTGTCCTTTCATTTTTCTTATATTTTGTATCAAGTACCACCTTCATCACACACTGGAAATTTGTTGAAAAGAATGGATACATTACAAATTTGACTGCAGTTTTCTGTAAGTATTTTGTCTAAATTTATGTGGTTACAAATGTATTTCTTCACCCTTTTTTAAAACACAAAAATATTTATCATGTTTCCAAGCATTAGCAATACTTGGCAAATAAGTCACTCTTCAGATATGTACAGAACCACACTTTGGGGTACATAGAACTCTTAAATAAATCTTCATATATTTTTTAAGCAAAAAGGCCCACAAGATCATTAGCAGGCATCACATCTATTTCATTGAGTTTAATTACCTAAGCATTACTAGGGAGAAATGAAGAAATATCTACTCACCCAGTCCCTAAACCAAGGATTTTACTATGTCATCATGTTTATTGGAAAAGTAAGTACATTTAATCTCTCATAAGGAATATAAGCTCCCTATAATATATAAGCTTATCAATTTTGAAGTACGTAGGGATACCCAGAAGGTTTACCTAGATGAGATACATGATTATATGAAGCTAAAAATCATCATTGTTCTAAGAATCTGAGAAAAGACATAATGTTACATATATTAAATATTGAACTAAGAAATTACTAGAGTGTTTTGCAATAATACTCTAATAGTATATGATTAGTGAGCTCCCTGATATGTTGACATCCTGAAGTGGAAGGCCACACATCCATTAATTTATGGGCAGCACAAATCAGACTTGATGGATGAAATGAAGAAAGTATGTGTGAGTGTGTGTGTGTGTGTGTGTGTGTGTGTGTGTGTGTGTGTCTGTCTGTCTGTCTGTCTGTCTGTGTGTGGTGTATGTGTGTTTCTTAATTGAGTAGAACAGAGGTGGTGGATTTCAGGGAAGTTATCATCCAAATTCACAAAAGAAAGTTCTCAAGAAACTAAATTTGAAAATCAATACATATACATATACATATATCTTTGGACAAAAAATTTGAGTAATCCATATTTCAGAAATTGTGTGATTTCTAATGGTCATCTCCTTTAACTTCTTACATGAAATGGAGCAAAAGAACCCAGTCTAAGTAAACCATTATGGGATTTCTATGTGAACTTGACATCTCTATGTGGAATTCCAATTGGAAATATACAAGATATCCTCAAAAATGGTAAATCACTGTTCTTTGCTATCATAAAAAAATGTATTTAAAGTAAGAGTAAGCCGGGTGGTGGTGGCGCATGCCTTTAATCCCAGCACTCGGGAGGCAGAGCCAGGCGGATCTCTGTGAGTTCAAGGCCAGCCTGGGCTACCAAGTGAGTTCCAGGAAAGGCACAAAGCTACACAGAGAAACCCTGTCTCGGAAAACAAAAACAAAAACAAAAAATAAAGTAAGAGTAAATCATGGAAACTACCAATTTCCATTTTTAGTTTTTAAAAACTTAAATTAAAATTATTGAGAAAATAAATTGTATTTTAATTTGTATATTGTATATTTCACAGACACCTGTCCTCAATGAAGATATTGATTTGGTGAGTTGAAAGTTCTTAAAACTCCTTGACTATTAAAATTCAAGTAGTTTTTGATAAAATTAATTATTAAACCAAAAATATCATGTTGGGAGTTATATGACCAAAAGTATTTTATAAAACCTTTTAAAATAATACAAAAAAGTAACATCTTTCAAACAATTCCAAAGCCACAAATTATGATTGACATTACTTTTTAAATTATCCCTACTTTTATGGTTTAATAATATTTTCTGGTTTTATGTATGTATTTCAAATAAAAAATGAAATTGACTTCAGATAAATAATCATATCTTTTCCAGACAAAATGAGTAAATTTAGCATGGCAATGAATCATTATATATGACCAAAATCTCAGATTATATCTTAAATGTTTTACATTGAATTGAGATTATAATTCATAATCTCAAAGGGAATTGACTTTATAAATGTTTTAGATATATTTTTCTGTTTCATATTATTTTTTATGTGAAAAATGCAGCCTCAAGCACTCAGAAATATAAAGTTCACAATAATTAAATTCCTTAGATTTTTGAAATCTAAAATCTACTTTCTCATTTTTAGATGGAGTCCATATGAGGAGATTTCTGCTTGAGAATTCAATCATGCATTCTTGTATATTCTATAAATCATATTGTCTTCACTTTCATTTGATATATTTTAAGTGTGTACCAAATTATATAAGCCACAAGATTGAGATGAATTGTTTCATATTTGTCCATGGCAGAAAAATCACAAATATGAAATTGTACCCATCTTTCTCTACCAAGAATCTAAACACATTTCCTGTGTAATTGAGATCCATAACCCAGTATTTTCCCTCAGATTTCCTCCCTTAATGTTTTTAGTACAGTTGTCTTTATCTGTGATTCAGTGAGTAAATTTCTTTTACTGCTATTGTAAACCTTTAAAAATAAAATTATTTTTTGTGCAATCTAGTTAGTACTGAATAGAATTTTCAATATGGGACTTCTTGTATGTATGTATATATTTATATATGTATGTATGTATGTATGTATGTATGGAGTGTGTGAGTATGAGTATGTGTGTGTGGTCTATGTGTTTGCACATATCAAGGGATTTGTGTGCAGTTTATATAAAATCTCGGTGTGGGTTCTTCCTATCCACCTTCACCTGGCTCCCTAGAATCAAAATCCCATTGTCAAGCTTAAGGATCCAAAGCTTTTACACACTGGAAAATCTCATTGATTCAAATCCAAATCTCAATTCAAACACATTTTCTGATTCCCTGGGGCATGTACCCTATTTTCTTCTGTTCCATATTTAAATTGAAAGTTGTAATTACCCAGATCAAATAAACTGGAAAAGCTACAGTTAATTTAGAAAGAGTTCACATCAAAATATCTGAGAAATGAAGGCTGATTCACTAGCACTAACAGAATAAGGCCATTTGCTTTGCTCTGTGAAAAAAAGGATGTGTGTCAATAAACACATGATGAAATATATTGCAACCACAACAACTAAATGGATGGAGAAAACTATTCAAAACAAGAGTCACAAGTTTGATTTTGGCTGTGATATGTCCCAAGTCAGGTCTTTTGACCAGGATGATAGTCCCTGGCCTGCCATGAAGACTTTACTTTAAAACTGGCCTCAAATCCAATGAGAAACTATGGTGTTCTATAAAAGTAAGACTAATCCTGCATCACTGAGCACATCTCCTCAGTGGGTTAGGGTAATCGCACACAGTGTCCAATGCTAAGTGAAACTGCAGATTGTCTTTCTATACTAAAGCAATTCATTCCAACTTCTAGTATGATGTTATCTGCTAATCATAGAGAGCATATATAAACTTGCTTCCATCATGCTTAGTTGTGGGTCAATACCTATTTATCCTCCTTTCCACTATTCCCCTACTTCTGCATAAAACTTTAAGAGAGTATCTCACAGTACACATTCATGCCTCCCATTTATGACTATACCTTTAGTTGAATGGTTTTGGGGTTTTAGTGGTGCTAGACTTTCATAAATGGTCCTCATACACATTATTTTGGTTAATTCAACAGACATCACAATTCCCCTCACATTTTTCTTTTTCTTTTCTTTTTGGTTTTTTGTTTGTTTGTTTGCTTGTTTGTTCATTTGTTTTCAAGACAGAATTTCTCTGTGGAGTTTTGTTGCCTGTCCTGGATCTTGCTCTGTAGACCAGGCTGGCCTCAAACTCACAGAGATCTGCTTGGCTCTGCCTCCTGACTTCTGGGATTAACGTCATGTGACGTTAACCACTGCCTAGCCCCTTACACTTTTCTAATTCAATGCACTTCCCCAATATTTTCTCTTCCAAATTTTGTTTATACTGCCCCTGATCCATTATGAAATATAAACTCAGTTGGCAAGTTCTGGTTTCCATATTCTCTTTTTATCTTTAGATTAAATATACAAAACAAAAATATTGAAAGTTGGTGGGTATATAAGAAAACTTTATCCATACAATAATGTTAATTCTGGGCCATTAGGAACTGGTAGGTAAAGGGCACACACATGACCACCATGAGTTCTTGCCTTGGCCAGGAAGACAAAACCATGGACCTGCCTGGTTCTCCTTTGTCACCATTATGGTGAGCAAATATATGGTAGGGTGTGGAGGAGAGAGAGAGACAGAATGGGTCATGTCCTGTGGAGAGAGAGGCAGATCTGAAAAGACAAAGGTGGTGAGGAATGTGCTGATATAGGTTGTTTGCCATACATGGAAATGGTGATGTCTGGGCCTGGGTTGCTGTCCAGGTAGTGTCTACATAGATGGCCATGCTTCCGCCATAGTATGTGATGATATTTTATGTGTGCTCTAACAAATAAAGCTTGCCTCAAAATCAGAAGGAACTAGCCACTAGTTAACCATAGAGGTCTGGAAAGTCTGTACAGACAGACAGGAAGTGATAGATCTGGGTGGAGAGATGAAGTGATAGGGTGGGGTGGAGAAAGGAGCTAACTCTCTTTTCCTTGGAAGATTTCATAGGGGTAAAAACTAATGGCCTGCTGCCCTGCCTCTCTGATCTTTCAGCTTTTACCATAATAGCTGGATCTGTGTTTTTTTTATTAATAAGACCATTTAGCAATTCATGTTACATCTGGCACCCAATATCTGTGGCACAAATCATGAAAAAGCTGCCTGCCTCTGGCCTTGTAGGCCCCAGCTGAGTCTTGAGCTGTGTGAGGCTGGAGTCTCTACCCATCATGGGCCTCATTCCCTAACCAGCTGGATCCAGATGGTTGGATCTTTCACTCCTCTCCTGGTGGGTTTTGGGCTCTCTCTGCTACCATACTAAATAGTTGCCTTGAAATGCACTTGGGCTTCTATTTTTTTATGCAATCAGCAGAGTTGGTGAGTCAATTAAGATTTCTTAAATGGAGAAATTAGTTAAAAGAGAATTATTTTCCACATTAATACATGTGGAACACAGACTGTTTGAGCAAGGGCTTGAGTCAAGGCCTGAACTTTTCCATTATGCAAATACTGGTCAACAAATGATACAGCTACCTATTCCAGGACTTGACAATTAACCCACAATTTTTCTTTTTAGGATCCTCTAAAGATGCCTTCACCCCCAAACAACAGGAAGTAATTTTAAGAAAATGATACCCACATTCCCAAGATGGGGGTGGGTGGTATTTGGTCTTTCAATGGGTTATGGATAATTGTCATTGTTTAAGATGGTTGTTAATTGTTAACTGTCAGGGAAAGGGCTAAATAAATGAAATTAGAATTGGGGTACTTGAAAAAAAGAAAAGAAAAGAAAAAAGGGGACATAGATAAGAGGTAGATTATTTAATCTACTCTGAAAAAAAGATATAGAAATGATAGGAGAAGGGTAGATTATGGAATCTACACTGATAAAAATGATATAGATTTGAAAAGATAAAAGGTAGATTATGGAATCCACTCTGAAAAGAAAAAAGAGAGAATATGGACATGATAAGATATAAAGACAGATTATTGAATCTACTTTTAAAAGGCAACTACTAATTTTAAATATTTTACGTTAGATTGGATTTTTATATATTGTATGTAAATTATATAACTTGATACAAACTTGAGATTGATTTTGTTAGAAAATGCTGTATATATATTTCTCAACTTGTTCAAGATATTGTACCTATACAGTTCATTTAATAATGTAATGCTATTTAATAATTCTTGAATGTTATTATTACCAACTATTAAGACATAAAGAAATAAAAGTTAGTAGTCATTGCAATCAAATTTGTCATATTAGGCATGTTTTCAGTAAAGCAGAGATATGTTTTTAGATAGACAGGTCATCTTCAAACCCTTCAGAAATATACAGAATATGGCATTCAAAATATTTAATAACAGATTTTTTTCTTTTTTATGACAATGAGACATGTCTGCTCCTGGCAGCACCAATCTACTCCAGAGATGATATGGGCTTTGAAGAACCTGCATATGGAGTGAACTTTCTTTGTGGCAAAAGTTAGCCACTGGGCAAGAAAGTGCCCTTGGATTGACTGCTGACAGTATGCTATTCAAAATGGACAGCAGAGCACACATAGAAAAGACTAGTGTGGGTGGTGGTGGCACATGCCTTTAATCCCAGCACTCGGGAGGTAGAGGCAGGTGAATCTCTGTGAGTTCAAGGCCAGCCTGAACTACAAAGTGAGTGCCAGGAAAGGCTCCAAAGCTACACAGAGAAATCCCATCTTCAAAAAAAAAGGACTACTGATTCTTGCCAGGACAAGTGTGGTTGCAGGTTTGGTAACAGGCATCCTCTAAGGTCAGGACAATACAGCAACATTGCTGAACTGGCTCTGCAATCCAGAAAATGTACAGTACCGCCCTTTTAGTGAAGGCATCTGAGCAGGCAGTGGGCCGATGACTCCTGATATGCAGTGGAACAATAGCTGAAACAGTTATTCTTGGAGGAGTAACTAGGCTGACAGAGTCTGGCCTCTCAATGGTAGACTGGCATTTAATAAAGGAGATGAAGCCACCCACAAGCCAAGAAGAATGGGATGCCAAGATGGAGTCACCCACAAACTGAGAAGAATGCGAAGCCAAATTTAAAAAATATCAGCAATTTCCAGCATTTGAAATCCAAAATCGTGACATGACCGTGGTGGAATTCAATTTTATCTGGTACATGGAATACTTGCAGTGAATGTGGGATGGAACTAAAGGCCTTGTTTCCATCCTGCTTCATAAATGAGTCTATCAGGTACGCTAAGCCTATAGGCCACAGATGATGGCCCAATGTGCAGAGAAACCTCAGGTAACTGTCCAGGAAGCTGGCTTTTTCTGTGAAATCTCATGTTTTTTGTAAGTTACTTATCCACACTTCCTATTTTATTAGGTAATATTATTACCTTCTCAGGTCCCCGAGGGAGTTGAAGATTGGATAGTTATAGTAACAATTTTCCTTGGTAAGATATGCATAAAAGAAACTCACTAAGAAGTGTTAAGTATATCAGTTTGAAAGGCATCATAAGGTAGTTTTCTGTTGGTAATATAAGTTAGGATAGAAAGTGAATTAGGTACATTTTGGACTCACCAAAATAGAATAGATAATGGAATATTTCCTCTAAATTGGTCTAATGCAAATGAACTAGACATTGTTGATGTATTTATTGCTTATATATATTGTATACAGTTGTTGTACTTATTGTATATAGTTTTTCTTATATTAGCTATAACTTTCTTATTTTTTATTAGAAAAAATGGGGAAATGTAATATTTTATTTGTACTTTAATAAATTAAGCTTGCCTGAGATCAGAGGAAAAAGGCCAGATATTATAAGTAAACAAAGAAGTCTGGCAATGGTAGCAAACAGCCTTAATCCTATCACTTCGCAGGCAGGATCTCTGTGAGTTCAAGGCCACACTGGAAAGAGAACCAGATGTGGTAGCACAGGCCTTAAATTCCAACACTAGTTAACCATGGAGGTCTGGATTCTGTTCAGACAGACAGGAAGTGACAGAGCTGGGCAGGAAGAGGAAGTGATGTAGCTGGCCAGAGAGGGCAAATCAGATGCAGAACAGCAAGGCATATGGGCACGGGTCGACAGGAAGTAACTTGAATTTGGAAGCTGCCGTGTTGGTGAGATAAGTTTAGCTGTGGCTTTTCCTATGCACCTGATCTCTCTCAGGCTTTCACCTTGTATCTGGCTCATTTTTAGAACTCCTCAACAGCATGTTCTATCATTAATACATATATTTATTCCCAGCAGATATTCTAATAATCTAAAAAGTTACAGGTTGTCTGTACCTCTGGACCATGGACATGCTGTCTAGCTGCATGTCTCCATCCCACCCTCCAGCCCACATGGATATGCTGTCCACCTCAGCCCTGCAACCTGCCCTCCAGTCCATGAGAGGGCTGCTCCACATGTCTTACAGAGCTGGAAACAGCCTGCTCTTCCTGGGTTTCCAGGAATTCTCCTCATGTATTTCTGCCAATTGTTCCGTATGTAAGTCTTGCTTTGTATAGCCTGACACAGATTATTACTGTCCTCTCATAGCTAATGGTTTAATATTGCATTGATTAGAAATTTAAATTAGGTAAGCTTCAGTTGCAGCCTTGGTCCCACAGGTGCTCATGATTAACTCAGGTAACTCCTTAACTATGAGACTTTCAAATACCATTTAACCAAATTTATACCACTAACAAGAGATTAGGAGATAGAGTTAATGTTCCAAACTAATCATTTCTTTTTGATAAGTCAAAATCATAGTATTCAAACACATTTGACCATGTTATGTTATACTAAATAATGATAGATTTTCATGTTACTCCTCTGCTCCATTTTGGGACAGAGATATTCTAACTATATGCAACTATACCTATTAGATAGTTGAACTAATTCTCAGTTTGCCATCTATTTAGACTATTGATTATAAATATATTTTATGTATTATAAATATATATTATTGATACAAATATTGATTAAATAACAATATTATTATTACTCTTCATTGTTCAAGCCATCTCCAAATTTAAATTTATTGATGTGTTTTGCTGCCTTAGAGAGAATTAAACATTCTCCTTTTTTTACTAAGTAAAAAAACCAGAACTGCTGCAAATGACAGGAAAATGTAATGGAATTCAGCTTCTATCACAAAAGCTACTACATGGAAAAGTCAAGGACTTTTCCAAAGGCAAAACCATGGCTTAAGAAGTCTTAGTGATATTTAAGCCTTTGTACATATATTAGGTTGTTTCGACAATGATTTTCTTGTATGCTATGTACTTCCAAGAATTGGTAACAGTGTATTTATCTAAAAATACCTATCAAGCATCCAAGGCCAAATGATCTCCTGAACTAAGTTAACACCTTATGGAAACAACACCTATCTCCTAGGTCAGGTGGATAGTTTTATTTCTTGTGCAATTTAAGGTGAGACCCTCCTTATTATACAGCCCTACAAACATTATAGACACCTAACGTCTTACCTAACCACTTCTAGGAATGTAGACTGAGCACATAAATTCCCTTCTTGATATCCTAACCAATATTAGCTCTCAGTTGACCTCCTCCTTTAGCTACTCACTTTTTGGGTTGTAAAAGAAACCCTGACAGTCACTACCTTAGGAAAATTCTTACCAACCTTTATGACCCTGTAGGAATTAAAGCCTGGTGACCAGACTGAAGGGGGAGGGTTGCTATTACTTGGGTTTATAACTGAATGCCCTAGGGAACTTGGGGATGGAGAACTGAGAGGGATAAGGAGCATTTTGACTAGAGAACTTGAGGACAAGATGAAAGATGAGGAAGAGCCAGATGGGGAAGCACAAAATGGGTAAGCATGAGATGAGAAGAACCTGGATGAGACAGAATTAAGATGAGAGAATTAAGATTGAATTTAGAGGGAACAACAGATAAAGGGAGAGACAAGTCAGGCAAGAAAGGAGATGGGCATGAAAAGAGAACTGTAGCTATGTAGATAGGATTTTATCCCAGAGGTATAAAGTAGATAGACAAAGAGCTTGGTGTACTTAGATTCATTTCCTGAAAATACTTCCTGCCATTCATAGCTTCTCTTCTGGGCTCCTGGGAAGAACATTATTAAGGGTGGTCCTATAATAATATTCAAGAGGATCTCACCAAAAATCTCAACAGTAATTAGGTTGTCCTTGTAGAATCATGAGTTATGGAGGGGCAGGCTACTTCTTGGGATATAAAAAGCCATTTCCCAAGGAAAAAGGGCAATTTACTAAGGATATAGAGAAAACAATCACTTCTGGATTCTTTTGACATGGAATATATGTGAGTATATGTGCTTTTAAGCATACGTCTCATTATTGTGTACCTTTTATGTGCTCTCTCGCTCTCTCTCTCTCTCTCTCTCTCTCTCTCTCTCTCTCTGTCTCTCTCTCTCTGTGTGTGTGTGTGTGTGTGTGTGTGTGTGTGTGTGTGTGTGTGTATGGGTGTGTGTCTCTTAAGTGAATGTGTATAGATTTCTGTTCTTCAGTGTTTGACTGCATGTTTTTATACAGGAAGAATTACACACTTAACTATTTTCTCCATTTATTTTTCCCTTGCAATGGGTTCAAGTTTCCCTAAAGAAAAGAGTATAAATTGTTCTTGTCTTCCTTTGAGTGATAATGTGCTGAATAAGCCAGAGACAAGACTAGTGTTGAATCCCTTCTGGAAATATCAGAACTGTAGGAATGGAATATATGTATGTGCTCATCAATCTACTGGAATATCTTACTGATGCCTTCACTTACATGTGCACTAGGCAGAAGCCATAATAGATAGCTGTGTGATAGGAAAAGTAGGATTAGTTATAAATCAGAGGCAGACATTTTTCTTGGAATAAAGTAAATGAGTATATAGTGTGAGGTCCTGAGTGGGTGTGGTTGGGTAAGCATGGGGAGCTGTATTAGATTGGGATAGGCTGTTGCATCATAGTTGTTGCCTGGCTACCCTGGTGGAATTCTCTATGCCTTTATCATGGACCCAAGAAGTATGGAGTATCTGAGATGCACTGTAATCTTTGAATATTTAGTCTCCCAAGGTAAGTGCCAGTGTACAACCTTTAATGACAGAATAAAGTGAATATGAGTCTCCCAATCATCCCATAGATAAAGCCGTGGACATTGGCCAAGATGTGGAAATATTACCCAAGTCAAGGGTAATAATAATAAATGAATGTAGTCTGTGAAGAAGCACTTCAAAGACTTTTATTGGTGGACATCATTTTACATAAGTAAAACTTGAGTAGGAAACTTAAGGAATCAAAGTTTTCTACCAAAGGGAGACTTTTCCATTGTTATCCATGTTTAGCAATGTTTTGAAGCATTTCTTAGAATAGACTGAGGTTGATCTAGGTTGTGGTTTTCTCTAATTTAGCAGATGCCTAACAGTTTATCTGAAGGTCTTTAAAAGTGTGGATTCACAGTGTCATTACCCACTAAGAAAACTGAATTCATTATGTTTCAAATGGAGCCTGGGGTCCAGAAAATAGCTGAGGTCCTACATTACTCTCCATGATATTGTTGCATGCAGAGGCCTTGGGAAGTGCCTCTTGTCCTACTGTGAATGGATTGCTATCTGATGCTACTGTCCTACTGTCCACCTAAGAATATAGTCTCTGAGCACTGGGGTAGTAATTTTCACCAGAGGAGTGTTTGAGTTAATTGGAAATGACATTCCTGTCCAATCTTTAAACCAAAAATCATTAAATTGACTCAAGCTGTGAGAACCACCTGTGGTCAGAATAACATAAGATAGTGGGCATTCTGAAGTAGGCAGGTTAGGCAGTGTGCTTTTCAACATTGATCAAAGTGAGTGAACATAGGTAAAAGCAGCCTGACTTTCTAGGTGAAATGTTACCCTGACACAGAATTGTATTACTGATATTCTCAGTACTATTCTTGGTTCCCTTGCCAAGTTTGATGTGAATGCAGTCTTTTTGTTTGTTTGTTTTTCAAGACAGGGTTTCTCTGTGTAGTTTTGCGCCTTTCCTGGAACTCGCTTTGGAGACTAGGCTGGCCTTGAACTCCCGAGTGCTGGGATTAAAGGCATGCGCCACCACCGCCCGGCATCAATGCAGTCTTTATTCTCTAGGATAAGGGAGGGGTTCTTTCTGTTTTGAAGTCTAATGCAGTTTAAAGTCTATGGACAATGGAGAACAGAACAGTTTACAGAGGTATGAAGAACTCTAGAAATCTTTACCAAGAACAGACAGAAACCACAGTCTCCCAGAGTTTGGTGGCCAGGGTTAGTATTAAAGCAAAATTATAGATATCCAGCAGTCCATATGGCTATTGAGCAAGGAGAGATCTTGACAAAGCTCCCTTCATATCTTCTCAACATAGAACACAGAGACCTCAACTACACAGAGCCCCATAGAGTGTCCCTGGGGTTTCTGGTCTCTCCAAAATCTCACATTCCTGATATCCTGATGTCTCAACAGGTCCTGGTTACTCTGAGCTCTAACTTGGAATGAAGGGAACACCATTCTTTTGCACAAAATTTGTTAGTATTATTTTTGATATTATTACATGACTATGTTATTTCTCTCTGTGGACATCAAATCCTCAAAATTGCTGGGCAGTGGTGGTGCACGCCTTTAATCCCAGCACTCGGGAGGCAGAGCCAGGCAGATCTCTGTGAGTTCGAGGCCAGCCTGGTCTACAAAGTGAGTTCCAGGAAAGGCGCAAAAATACAGAGAAACCCTGTCTCGAAAAATGAAAAAAAAATCCTCAAAATTAAACCTGAATATTCTTTCTAGTCTTATAAAACGTTACCCTACGACAACTTTATCAAAGGCTGAAAAATTTGACAAGATGTGCAAAATTGTTTGAGAGAATCACCAACCAGGAGGCCTCAACCCTAGACAAAGAAGTAGAAGAAAATCAAGGGTTCTGAGAGTTGGAAAATTAGTCTTCAGAAAGAAATAGAACAATCCTTCAATGAGTATTAAAATTTCTTCCATTTTTAGATTCAATAATGATAATAATATAATAAACATCCTCCTCTTATGTGTCTTCCAGTCCAACTACATACCTTTCCTAGGATACTCTTCACCTCTTTTATCATTAATTTTTGTTAAATAAACTAATAAAGTTTTATATATGTAGGAAAATATACTTATATATGCATGTATAAATATGTATATATTTATATATACTAGGTAATGTAGCAACTATTAAGCCAAATATATTTATATACCTATGGATTAATATGCATCAGTAACTAAATAAATCCTACTTTCTTATTTATGTTTCCCTCCTAAATTAGGCCTTTGCCCCTTCTCTCCTACCTCCCTATTCTATCCCCACTAACCATCATTCATCTTCTTCTATTCCCTCCTACTCAGTTTCGGGTATATTTGCATTCATTTTCGAGTAGACTTCTTTCTTTGGTTTTTATTCTTCCTTCTTTCATTCCTTTCTTCCTCCCTTCATTTATTTCTTCCTTTCTTTTCTTTTTCCTTTTTTATTTGTAAATGTCCCTCTTCATGAGAGCTGAACATTGTTTCAGGGACCAAATTCAAGTCAGACAATGTTTCTGCAAGCAAACATGTCCATTGTCAATCCTTTATGATGGGATCCCTTTAGCTTGATGTACAGATTAAGCTTCTGGTTTTGCTAGTGGATTTGTCACATCAAGGAGGAAAATATGTGTCATCTCTCAGGGTGAACATAAGTAGAAGCAGAGACTTCCATGCTTGGGTGGAATAGGAAGAGTTTTATGTGACCAGGTTTTAATGACATTGTGACTTACTTAACAATTACATTGTGAAATACTAGGTTCTTTTTTAATTTTGTGACACTTCACCCCACCTTGCTCAAAATACCCTGGATAACTTAATGATCAAAATTTAGAAATCTTTCCATCCATGAATTTTGATATCTAGTGATTCTTTCTTGTAAAGATGCTGGATGATCACAGGAGGAAAAATGGGTAGCATAGGGCTGACTTATAATCTAAGATATGGCTTTTCCTCTAACCCTAACCCTAACCCTAACCCTAACCCTAACCCTAACCCTAACCCTAACCCTAACCCTAACCCTAACCCTAACCCATGAAATGGTAAGGGGAGAAAGCATCCTTGGTTTGTCCTCTTGAGAGTAAATCAAGCCTCAAAGATTCAGAAGATATCCTTTTGTGATTCTCGTATGTAGCAGATGTAGGATGTCATATGTACGATTAGGCTATCCAAGGTTTAGGAAGGAACAAAATGGGTCTATGGTGGAAGTCACATACAGACACAAGTCTAAAAAGTAGCTGAAGTTAGCACAGGTTATAATCCAGGGATCAGAAAAGAGACATATTTTCCCTTCTTAGGGTATTTATGTATTATATTGTGAGAATAGGTAAGACTGTTGCCTCAAATTGTTGACATTAAATATTCAGACATGAGTTTCATAACAAGCTCCTACTGAGAACTCACAGCTTATCCAAATGAACAAAGCAGTTTTCAGCAACAATGGGGCTACCTGGATTTTAGTTGGTATAGAGGAAAGATATCATGTCTCAAGCCTCAGAGAGGGTATTCTTTCTCCAGGGATCTCACCAAAAATCTCAACAAAAATTTGGTTGCTTTGTAGGCTCATTTGTTAGGGAATAGGAGGCTTCTTCTTGGTATGGAAAAATCATTTTCCAAGGGAAAAGTGCAATTTACTAAGAATCTAGGGAAAACTATCACTTTTTGTTACCTTTGGCATGGAATGTATGTGATCATGGGTGCTTCTGATCATGGGTGTTATTTTTTGTGTCCTCTATATGTGCTGTGTGTGTGTGTGTGTGTGTGACTTTGTGCATAGGTGTGTGTATGTGTGCATGCGCATCTTTTAAGTGAATGTTATTGTCTGTCCTTCAGTGTGTGCCTATTTGTGTCTGTTTTGGAGTAATTGTTCACTTCCCTACCATCCTCCATTTATTTTCAACTTGTCCTTGTTGTCAAGTTCCCCTGAAGAAAATAGGATTAAGGTAACTTGTCCTAATTTGAGTCCTATGGTCTGAGTAGGATAGAGGCACAAGAGTGGTCTTGTCTCCATTCTAGAGCTATGAGACCTACAGTATATGCAATATGTCTAAGTGCTCATCAACTTACTCGAATGGCATAATGATGCCTTCCCTTGCATCTGTGTTTTATTTCAGACATAGTAGGATGCTCTGTGGTAGGATAATTTTAAAAATTCACAATTTATATAGAGATACATATTAGTAGGAGGAAGTAAATTGAGATATAATATGAATTTGAGTTGGTTGAGGTAGGTTTAGAATGGGGAGGGTCATTATATTGTTACATCCTGTGAGATCATAATTGTTTCCTGGCAATCCCAGTGGGATTCATTCTGCCAATATTATATGCCCAACAAGCAGTGAGCAGCTGAGATGCAGGGTTTTCTGTGGATACTTTTCTAACACAAGGAAAGTGATGAGTACATCCTTTATTGTCATCACATTTGAGGGTTAATTCTTCCTATCAGTCCATTGCTAAAGCCTTGGACATTGACCAAGCAGCTGAAACAATTACTCAAGTGAATAATCTCAGTGAACACAGTCTGTTGAAATGCTTTTAAAAGACTTTTTGGTGGATGTTTTCCTCCTTAAGAATTAATACTCTGAATTAAGAAATTAAATGCCTCAGAAGTATCCACCAAATGGAGAATTTTCCATTGTTACCTTCCTTCAGAAATATTTCAAGCTATTTCTTAGACTAGAGTGAGTTTGATGTGTGCTGTGATTTTCTCTAACATGGCAGTTGCCCAACTCAATCTGTCTGAGGGCCTTTAAATATCTGGATCCATGGTGGCAGTACTGTTTTGGAAAACATATGTGTTATGGATCACCATTGAACCTGGGATCTGGATCAACGTGAAGTGTACTGAAGAATGTCCATGATAGGATGTTGCTCCTGTATACTGTGAGGACTTGGTCTCTGCCTCTGTTCCTGCTCTCAATGGATTTCTATCTATGGCTTCTGGACTATTAGCCACTAAGTAAGTGCTTTCATTTATATTTTTCTACATATGGTCTCTGAACACTGGTTTGGTGACATTTTCTTGAGAGGACTGCCTGAGTTCCTTAAATTTGACATATCCGTACAGTCTAAACCCATTCCACTGACTCAAGCTATGAGATTAATCTCTTGTCAGAATTGCCTAAGATAGTGGCAGTCTGTGGTAGGCATATAAATGGATAAGGGGCGTTTTTCAGCAGAGAACACAGTGAGTGAAAATAGGTTAAAACAACTTATGTTTTTTTAGGTGAAACACTACCCTAAAGAAGAATTGTTTTACTGTTACACTCAGTACTTTTCTTCATTTCCTTGTCAGAACTTGAACTGAATCTTGTCTCTAATCTTTAGGACATGGCAAGGGCTCTTTCTGTCTTGGAAATGAAAGGTAATATAAAGTCCATGGAATACAGTGGATAGTGCAGTTTCTAGAGACTTGTGGGGCTCAAGAATTCTTGACCATGTAGAAGCAGAAAGCACAATCTTATAGTTTCATTGACGGCCAGTGTTAGGAAGAAAGCAGAATTATAGCAGCCAATATCTTATTTCCTACAGCTCATGTCCTGATTTTCTGGGCTTTACCCATGTAGTTGAGGTCAAACTGTTCTTTATTGTTTTGGTAGTTGTTGCTGGTTTTATTGAGATTATTATATGAATATGTTATTTTTCTCTCTCTTCATGGATGCCAAATCCTCCCATTGACCACTGTTTGTTCTCTGTACTCTGACAAATTTTTCAGGATGATGCTTTAAACAAGAAATGAAAATCTGACAGTGGATTTCCAATGTGTATGGGGGAAGCACCAGGAGGCTTCAACACTAAAAAAAGATGTAGCAGAAATTCAGCAATGCTGACATTTGGAGAAATAACCTTTGAAAGAGAATGGAAAAATTCATTAACCAGTAGTATTCTTTCTTTCTTTTTTAGATTAAATATCAGTACAATGAAATCCTCCCTGCATGTGCCTTCAAAACCAAGTATATTTTCTTTCTTTCTCATTCACTGTTGTTGCAATGTTGGGTCTGTGGTCTCAAAATAATGGGGGACAGTCCATCAAAATCTTTTAAACAAGAAGCAAACTTTATTCCATAAAAATGAAAAATAAAATTATAAAGTACCACAGGGCACAAAAGCTTCTCAGCTAGCCACAGCCAATGTTGGAATTCTGAGACTGTGACAGCTGGATGGGGGCTATAGCTTCTTTTTATAATAGGGGGTAAGCATGAGACAAAGGAATTTTTACAAATTTAAAGTTAAACATATAGAGACAATTTTTTTTAGGTTTTTACAACTTTCCATTAACAAGGTTTTAGGGGGCTTTAGCTAAATAATATTTACATATCCCTACAGCCCTCCTTGACTCACTTAATTGATGTGTGTCTAAACATGCAACTCCTCCTGACATAGCTGGGTTCCCATAGGGAGGAATACAAAACAATGCAAGGCAGGTTGTCATGTAGACCTCATTAAAAGTTAACTTTGGTTTTGGTGATGCATGGTAGGGGTTATTAAAGGATAGCTAACCCCAGGGCTGCAATGGACAATCTTCAGTTAAAAACAAAAAACCCAACGTTTGGGTTGTGGACAGAGCTGTCCATCATAAAACATGGAGGGGCCCAGTTAAAGGTTCATGCTGTTTTTGCTAGCCAAGCTGATGGTGGTCATTTCTATTCTTTATGTGTATAATTTTATATTTCTGTATTCTTGGGCCCTTCAGCAGAAAGTAGTGTGTGTGTGTATGTGTTTGTGTGTGTGTGTGTGTGTGTGTGTGTGTGTGTGTGTGTGTGTGTGTGAATATGCATTCCTAACTAAATTAATACTACCTTCTTGGTTATCTGTTCTTCCTTTCATCATTCCTTCCATGCTTCTTCTTTCCTACCACCCTGTCTCGCAACCACTTTCCTTTCTTCATCTCTTATTAGTATCTTTTATTCATTTTCAGTTATGATTTTATTATGTTTTATTTTGCTACCTTTCATCTTTTCACTTTTTCCTTTTACTTTATTCTTTTCTTTTTCTTTCATTATTGCAATTTTAAATGTCCTACTTTAAAAGAGCTGAAGATTGAGTTCATGGACTATCTAAGCAAACCATATGCCCATCATCAATACAAGGTGGTGGGAGCCCTGCAGCTTGACATGCATATCAGGCATCTGATTTTGCTAGTAGATGTGCAGCATCAAGGAGCAAAAGAGTATGTCTTTACTCATGTTGAAAATTAAGGAAAACAGAAACTTCCATGTGAGAATAGAATCCTTTTGAAAACCAGTGAGATATGAATAGTTTCATGTGTCTAGGTCTCAGTGTTTTCATGTCCAGTTAACAAACGTGCATCCTGAAATATCTAATTTTTAAATTGGTGGCATTTTACTTTTCACTCTAATTTGCTAAAGTACCTTGGATACCTGTTAAGATCAAAATTTAGAAAGTCTTTTTGCCACCATTTTCCTTAGCTAAAGAGCCTTGGAAAAATGTTGTGTGATCACAGGTGGAATAATGGGTAGGTGAGGCCCTAATTGGAATGTACAATAGGGATTGGCTTCAGAAAGCTCATGAAATGGCAAGGGTCTGGTCCTATCAAACTCCTTTTCCCAAAATCTGGCATTTAGACAAAAGTCAGCACCCTTTCAGGAATCTGGGAAAATAGCTTCTACATGCTAAAAAGCAGCACTCCCCAGATCTTTTGCAAAAGTGACCTCTGACTCTTTTATTAACATACCCCTGTGGTGCTTGTCAGCACAACAATGTCATTGGTAGCTTCTTGGCTTCTTCACTGCTCATACACTTCAGAGTTCTCCACCACAACTAGCTAAAGTATAAGGAGGTACCTCCATGAAGATTGAGCATTTATGTTGAGATATGAAAAGTAATTCAAAAATTAAGAGGAAAATTTAATATGAATCAGAGAAAACTGTATGTTCTGGGTACCTGTGACATAGAACCCATAGGAGCATTATTGTTTGTAAATATCTTTGACATATTTGTGATATGTGTGTGTGTGTGTGTGTGTGTGTGTGTGTGTGTGTGTGTGTGCATGTAATTGTCTTTCTGATGTATCTGTGTCTGTCTGTACTGAAATAATTATTTAATTGCCTACTTTATCCACTTATATACACTTTCCCCTTGTGGTCAATTTACCCTAAAAATGTTAGAAGGAAGGAATCTGTTTTCACTTGAGTAACAGGGACTATCTAAGAGTCACAAGGGTGGTGTTATCTCCATTCTGGAAATATAAGAACTTGAGTATATGGAATATGTCTAAGTGTTCATCAATAGATTGTAATAGTATAGTGAAGCCTTAACTTGATTATATACTTACTTCAGCTATAGTAGGCAGCTATGCATTAGGGGAAGTAAAAAAATTACAAATGACAGAATGACTTTCATCCATAGGAAAAATTAATGAGGATATAATGTGGGGTCATAAGTGGATGATATTGACTTAGCATGGGGGGTTGAAAAATTGTGACAGACTGTGAGATTATAATTGTTGCCTGGCAATTCCAGTGGGATTATATCTGCCCATACCATGGGCCCAATGATCTTGGGGCAGCTGAGATGAACTGTTTTCTTCAGATATTTTATTATTCCAAGATGAGTAACCAGTGCAACCTTTAATGTCAGCATATGTTGGAGGTGATTTATCCAATCAGAACATGACTAAAACCTTGGAAATTGTTCTTAGAACTAGAAGTATTACTGTTGTGGGATGGTCTGTATGTCAAATATGTTGCTCTGATTGGTCAATAAATAAAACACTGATTGGCCAGTGGCCAAGCAGGAAGTATAGGCAGGACTGACAGAGAGGAGAATGGAGAGAACAGGAAGACAGAGGGAGACACTGCCATGACAAGCAGCATGTGAAGATGCCAGTAAGCCACAGGCCACATGGCAAGGTATAGATTTATAGAAATGGATTAATTTAAGATATAAGAAGAGTTAGCAAGAAGCCTGCCACGGCCATACAGTTTGTAAGCAATATAAGTCTGTGTGTTTACTTGGTTGGGTCTGAGCAGCTGTGGGACTGGTGGGTGACAGAGATTTGTCCTGACTGTGGGTCAGGCAGGAAAACTCTAGCTACAAATGGTGCCCAACGTGTTGGCAAAAGTTTCCACCTAAAACCTGAGAAAAAAAGATTCTAAAACAGAGCTAAAAACAGTTCCTAGTTGTCTCTTTCAAGTTAGCGGCAGCCTGTATATTTGAGCTACTATCTACTATGGCAGGTTCCTGGCATGAGCACTCAACCTGCAGTATGGCGGGAATGAGGCCTCTGCAAGTGGCACATTAACCTGCATGGTGGATTTAGCCTTTGCTAGTAGAAAACAAAAAGAGGTTTCTGGGCTACACGCTGCTCTGATAGAAGCATAGACCCACTGTTTCTGAGAGTTGATGGCTCCCAGAGCTGGCAGAAAATGTACCATTGCCATGTTGGGAAGCTGAAGTGGGAAGAGCCAGCAGCCCCAGTGCCGGTTCAGTCTTAGAATGGTGCAGTTTAAAGCAATAGGTTCACAATAAGACTGATTCAGATGGAATAGTTTACAATGTATGTAAAAATGTACGTAGGCTTGAAAGAGAGAGAAAAAGGACTATATAAAATTATATGAACAAATAGTTTTTAAAAATACAGTCTTTAAAGAAACATTAAAGGTAATAAGTCATGTAAAGATGGCTATCACACAGACAATCTGGATTATGATGTCTTTGATATTCATAACTGAAAAAAAACATTTGATTGTAAAAGCTGTTGAGTTATGTCAAAATGTATACTTTAAAGGTACCTTGACTTCAAAATTTGGATGTAAGGATATGTTGCTTTAGAAAGGAGGCTCTGCTTTTGTTTCCACAGAAAGACAGTGGCTATGGATTTGTTCCAGATTAAGATACATCATGTTTGACCAGCCAAGAGCCCCTGAAAGGTCTCTGATGACACCAAGGCCCAGATGATCCAACATTCAGAACCATTTCAAGGCAACTGGCTCAGACGATACATGTAGCTAGAGTTTTCCTGCCTGGACTACAGTCAGGACAAATCTCTGTCATCCGCCAGTCCCACAGCCGCTCAGACCCAACCAAGTAAACACAGCCTTATATTCCTTAAAAACTGTATGGCCGTGGCAGGCTTCTTGCTAATTGTTCTTATATCTTAAATTAATCCATTTCTATAAATCTATACCTTACCACGAGGCTTGTGGCTTACTGGCGTCTTCACATGCTGCTTGTCATGGCTGTGGCTGGCAGTGTCTTCCTCTACCTTCCTGTTCTCTCCATTCTTCTCTCTGTTAGTCCCGCCTATACTTCCTGCCTGACCACTGGCCAATCAGTGTTTTATTTATTGACCAATTAGAGCAATTTGACATACAGACCATCCCACAGCACTCCCCCTTTTCTTTTTTTTTAAAGGAACGTTTTAACTTTTACACATCCCCAAAGCCAGCTTGGGATATTTGGGAATTTGGATGTAGCTTCTCTTACTACTTCCTGTAGTTTTCTTACTACTTCCTGCTGGAGGGGCCCTCTGTATCTTATGGGGACACAATGAAAATTTTAGTATTATGGAGTAGTCTGTGAGGGTGTATCATCTGAGCAAGTTGCCTTGAAACGGTTCTAGATGTTGGATCATCTGGGCCACGGTGTCATCACAGACCTTTCAGGGTGTCTTGGCTGGTCAAACCTGATGTATCTTAATCTGGAACAAATCCATAGCCTCTGTCTTTCTGTGGAAACAAAAGCAGAGCCTCCTTTCCAAAGCAACATATCCTTACATCCAAATTTGATGTCACGGTACCTTTAAAATATACATCTTGGCATAACTCAACAGCCTTTGCAATCAAATGTTTTTCTTCAGTTATGAATATCAAAGAGAACATAATCCAGATTCTCTGTGTGGTAGCCATCTTTACGTGGCATATTTTTTATGTTACCTTGAACCTATAGCTTTAAATTGCAGCATTCTAAGACTGAAACGGAGCTGTGGTTGCTGGCTCCACCCACTTTAGCTTCCCAACATGGTGGTGGTATGTTTTCTGCCAGCTCTGGGAGCCATCAACTCTCAGAAATAGTGGGTCTATGCTTCTATGAAAGCAGTGTGTAGCCCAGAAACTTCTTTTTTTTTGTTTTGTACTAGCAAAGGCTAAATTGACCACGCAGTTTAATGTGCCACTTGTAGAGGCCTTATTCCTGCCACATGGCAGGAATCCCACCATAGTAGTTCAAACACGCAGGCTGCCACTAACTTGAGAGAAACAACTAGAAACAGTTTTTAGCTCTGTTTTTGAATCTTTTTCTCAGGTTCTAGGTGGAAACACTTGCCAACACATTGGGCACCATTTGTAGTTAGAGTTTTCCTGCCTGGCCCACAGTCAGGACAAATCTCTGTCACCCGCCAGTCCCACAGCCACTCAGACCCAACCAAGTAAACACAGCCTTATATTCCTTAAAAACTGTATGGCCGTGGCAGGCTTCTTGCTAACTGTTCTTATATCTTAAATTAATCCATTTCTATAAATCCATACCTTGCCATGTGGCCCATGGCTTACTGGCATCATCACATGCTGCCTGTCATGGCGGCAGCTGGCAATGTCTCTCTGACTGAGCCTTCCACTTCCCAGAATTCTCCTCTCTCCTTGTTCCGCCTATACTTCCTGCCTGGCCACTGGCCAATAGTGTTTTATTTATACAGAATGATATCCACAGTAATTGTCCATGGATTACAAGATGTAATAGGAAAATAAGAAAATGTCATATTAGTCAGAGAAGCACATTTAACATCACCTTGTGCATAAAGTAAATGTGTGAGTTTTTCTTCGACAAAGATAGTTTAGTTTTCCCTTGTAGAGATAGGTAATGTCTAATATCACGTTGTAAAGGAAGGAAAGGCCTGAGGATCCCTCTGACCCACATATAGATGGAAGATCACATATTAAAAAAAAGTGTATGGTGACTTTTTTGTAGAGGGAGTTCTGTAACCCCTTTGTCAGGGTAAAAAGCTATGAGACTAGCATGGGAAAGGGAATATTCCTGAAACTCTTTATTCAGAGGAGAAAATAGTCTAGCCACATTTTTCAGAATGTAGGATGCAATTCACCCTTGGCAACAGGTGAAAGCCCTAGGTGACCTTGGTTAGTGGGAGAAGATTTGGGCTCTACTTCTTTAAATTCTCAATATGCCGCCCAGTTACAGATATACATACCCTGAATCGAATGTTTGGGAGTCCAGAAAGAAATCAGAATTTTCTTCCAGAAGGATGTTGCTCTTCTGAGCAATGATGCTTCCACAAAAATTTGTTTGGCTTTATGGATAAAACAGAAAATTTTCATGTATGTTTACTACCTTCTAGGTTGATGAATACAATTCTCTTTCAAACTCTATATCATCTTCCCTGTTACATAGACCAGGGTGTTATGTGGCCCCATCTGGAGCAGACATTGAAGTGGCTGGCTCGGTCTGATGGGTGGGCTGTTATATGTAATGGTAAGTCACCATACAAAGCAAGGTCAGCTAAAAATATCAGAGGTATAGAACTGAAGTGTCTTTGAAGAGATGAGTATCTGCCTCCATGATCATAAGGAACACTTTGGAGTTTTCAATATCAGAGAATTATTCCCAAACTGCCAAAGAAAATATAGAATATCTATAGCCCTCTTATTTGCAAGTGACATTATAGATTCCCTAACCCCTGTGCAGTCTGGAAGCATCCAATATTTTTTTCTACACAGAAAGGGAGTATAAGGCTCCTTTCATCTCAGTCCCTGATACTGAGTAGGAAAATGATTTTGACCCAATTGTAAGAATGGACAAATGGGACTGCTTTTTAAACAAAATAAAAATATCAAAATACTTGGGCCAAAGGACAGAAGTCAGAGACAGCCTTTGTTCTAAGTGATGGGTCTGACATCTTATCTAGAAAGGAGAATCAGCTGGGCAGTGGTGGTGCATGCCTTTAATCCCAGCACTCGGAAGGCAGAGGCAGGCAGATCTTAATTTGTTTGAGGCCAGCCTGGTCTACAGAGCGAGATCCAGGAAAGGTCCAAAGCTACACAGGGAAACCCTGTCTCAAAAAATAAAATAAAAAGGAGAATGAGTGGGCTAATCATGGAATCATGGAGTACTTGACACCTGCTAGGAAAGAGAAACTATGAGGAACTCTTGAACAAAACTGAATATCAGAATCCCCTTGGTCAATGATAGGAAGAGACACATTTCCCTGTCTTAAAAGAGATCATTGGTAGAGAGATATCCCATCATGGCTCATCAGCTTCTGGAAATATTCATGCAGATGTTAGTATTTCCCTAAGTTCTCTTGAATCTGTGGGAGACTAGCTAGCACTCAAAAGCTGTTTGTAACAGCATGAATGACTGTCACTGGCAAGTTTGCCTCATCTATACTATGTTTTGAGCTCAGATGTCGGCATGAATGATGGATTGACTCAATGTTTGGTGACTGGCTTGAAGGTAGATGGCATGCATTTTAGATTCTGTTTGCAAATATTGGGCTCTGGGATACCCAGGTTGGATATTTTTTAGAGACGGAGTCTTTCAAAGATCCACATTGAAAAGATGATCAGAAAGCCATAAATCAAGGCCTAAGGGATCATGATCCAATTAGTGAACACGTTGAACATAATAGAGAAGAAAAGGGATATCCCTGAATACCTCAGGCAAAAAATAAAGATCCCAGTCTATCTTATGAAGGGTGGGATGATGCTGGAATGCAATATTAAATTCACTATTCCATTTATTCTAGAATACCCATTCTCAAAGTGTGAACCATGATCTTGGGAAAGGTCATACATAAAATATATTCCATATCAGATATTTCTATTAGAACTCAGAAGAGCTGCAATCTTCTAGTTATGAAGCAGCCACAAAATAATGTTATAGTTGGGTTCTGAAAATTCTTAGCCCTTGGGAGAAGATCTGATTCTCCTTTTAGTCAATGTTGGAAGAATGAGGAGCATAGTAGATAGGATTTCTGAGAGGGAGATGTCACTTGGCTATCAGGCATGCTATTTTACAAAGTGGAATTTTTACTTCCCTGGCCAGAAGAGGAAAATTGGATACCACTTTCAGCAGACATTTACAAACCTTGTAAGTGTGTTCTTCATAAGAGTTGCCCTGGTTGTGGTACCTCTTCACTGCAGTAGAAATACTAAGACCACTGCAGTATATTTCCATTGTATAAATGTAAAATTTGTATTCTTTCATGTTAAACTCCATGATGATTTTGTGACCACAGAAGGGTCAAAGAGCAGATGATGGAATCAGTGATGTGTGCTTCAGCAATGCACAGAAGTTCTCTGCTATGCATCTTTGATAGCCTTAAAATGTGCATACAGAAATTGTAATCTTCATTGTTTACAAAGTAACAAGCTCTACTCATTACAATTGGCTTCTTTAGACAGTTATATAAATCATGGTAGAATTTTTCCCCATTAAAATATTCAGTTCACCGTTAGGTCCATTTAACTGAGTGACTATCATAGGTTATTGCTCAGAACCTGTGAGTTTCTAATAATGCAAATAATAACAAAAATTAGCAATTTTAAAAGTCAAGTTTGAAATTGCTTCTCTATTATATAACAGACGACACAAGAGTACAGTCTCATCATTGTTTTTCAAAGTTATATAATGTGTTTCCTCTTGTATTTGACAATAATTCACGTCGTGGCAAAATTCCTAAAATAAAAATGTCAACAGTGTCAATCTAAGTCCTGGACTGACTGCCAAACAGGATACTCTGACAAATAAACAAGCTTCCAAAATGAACCACATTTTATATTGCATTCGATCCACAAAGGGAAACAGATGGAGAGTGTTTTAGTTGATCCTCTGTAACAACTGAAATATGGATCATTTCTCAAGAAGCTGGAAACCGAGACATAGAAAAATGAAGATTCTTCTGTTAACCGCTGTCATCGGCTTTGCTTGCACAGAAGAGGTACTTAATATTGGTTAAAATGTTTTTCCTAAAGCAGAGCAGCTTGTGATATTGTCATAGACAGGGCAGCAATCCATATCAATCAGTCTAAAGCTGCAGTTGTAGTCACAGTAATTATATCCATCAGAGAAAATGGATTTAACATCTTCTCATTTTAACAATGCTTGAGATTTTAATAATTCAGTACAAATATATGGTTTGTGTATTTGTATGGTTATACATGAAAGACATTGTGATAGTATGCATTTTATAATTTTTTTTAAAAAATAGAGCACAAGATATGTATAGGATTATTCAAATAAATATAAGTTCAATTTCTCCTCCTCTCCAAAAATGACTTGTAAGTTTGAATGGACATTTTAATTACAGTAATATTGCTGAAGTCTGTCTGTAGCAAGACCTTCTGTTGGATTTACTGAAAACACAATCATAAATTTAAAAACATAAAAACGTGTTCTAAAAGAAATGTATTTTAGTAAGGTTAGGTATAACATGTAGGTTCCTGTGCAGGAATGACATTTTGTCTCAAAACTTACAGTAAATAAAATTTACTTGTGGGGAAATGCTGGTAATAATAATGTGATCCTTTGTATTTGTGTCATTTGCTAGCACTGTGGTAACTCTTTTTTGCTGACTGGTAATTTTCAGAGAATCCCCCATTTTCAAATGCTAAATAGTTTAATTTTCTCCTCGTTTCAACCTAACAGTGTTGACTGGATGACTTCAATTATAAAATAATCATTAACTTCAGTGTCCTTTCTTATTGCTCTTGCTAATACTGTAAGTGCTTTATATTTCATTGGATGTATACTCATATTTTCTTTGCTCTGACAAGTAAACAATTATCTCTTCATATTTCTGGATATTTGGCAATAGATGAAACTTTTCTCAATACGATTGCTAGCCAGAACTTGGATGTTTGGAAAGACCACATAGTTTAGGGTGGTGACAGAGGAGATGCCATAGATGGAGATTTACATTAAAAGAGGTGCTACTTCTTTAACATGTGAAAAAAAATCTGAAATAATTGATTGATTTAATTTTTCAGTTGAAAGTACATGTCAGATCAGGGTTATGTTTATGATGCAAAGTGCCAATATTTATAATTTGATTATGCATTCACTATTAATTTGATATATATAATTTGATTATATATTATAATATATATTATAAATATATCTTATAATTATATTAATTTGATTATGAATTGCAAGGATATGGCTATTGATTCTACATCAAATCCTATCTTCCTGAACTAAATATTTTAATAAATATATATTAAGCTTGAATAATGGAAATCATTCAATGCACTAAATTATGCCATGTGAAATTTGGATTAATAGAAGTGGGAACTGTGCTGAAAATTATTTGAATGTTATTTCCAATATCTTACAAATAATTCAATAAAACACAGTATCCAAGAAATCTTAACATATTGTGACTTATATATAATGCATTCCTCAAAAAGCTTAATTCTTTCTGTCTCATGAAGTCTATGACAATTTAAATGAACACTTTTGAAATTCAGCAGGGCTGTTTCCAAAAATGCAACTGTCAAAAAATCTGGGGATGGCATATTTGAATTCAAAGAACTATGTTTATCATCAAAATAAATGTTTCTTTCATGCTATTTATTTTAGCTGTAATTAAGACTTTGATATTCTTAGGTGTTATTTTCAACTCTTCCTGTTTCTCATTGTTATAATTATTTTGTCTGTGAAGTTAGAGTTTTGTTATTATCCTTAATTTGCTTTTGTAAATTTTCATAGGAGAACATATCATCAATATAAATGTGAATATGTGCCATTACACATCATATCAGAAAAGTTCATTTTATTATTTTCTTTAATTTTATATTTTAAACATTTATCAAATATGCACATATACAGTTTTTTCATTAATTTAAATTAGATTATTTTCTCATAAAATGCATCCTGATTATAGTTTCCCTCCCCTCTACTCCTATCAGTTCCTCTCCACCTCCTCTCCATTCTGCACCCACAACATTTTGATCTCTTCCTAGAAAAGTAGAGGCTTTTAAGAGATAACCGAGCATAACAAAATAAAGTATAGTAAAATGGAGCAAAAAATATTGTTTTGGTTTTTGACATGACAAACCAACTGGAGAAAAAGTGTCCCAAGTGTAGGTAACTTGGGTTTCAGATGGCATAAATCTTTCTTCCAATAATTTTAATGTAATTAATGATATGTCCTTATTTGAAAATTTTACATTTACCTTCTACTTGTTCCTTCCAAATCCACTATTGCTCATTTACATATATATCTTTTCCCTCAATTTCTTAATTTTCTGTTTTCTTAAGACTATCAATCCAATTAGCATTGCTTATGTGTGTATGACATGGGCATAATATCCTACAGTAAGGAAAAAGTCCAACACCAGTCCAAGAAAGAAACTGGATCTCACTTCAGCTGCGGACATCAATGACCAATACCTCTTCAGCTAGGAATTATGCTTCTCATTTTTTTTGCCATTTGTATACTGTAATTAAAACTCTCTTCATCTTGAAAATTCTGGTGCAGGTAACATGGTCTTCTGCTCATTTATATGTGCATCACTGAAGTCATTTTATATCATGGTATTTCAAATGACTCCCCATTTCTCTGACAATTGCAACTTTTATAATGTCTTTGTAGATATTTTATCATATTTCTATTCTTGGGTGTGTTGTAAGAATGCAGAGTAGCTTATTTTAAGAATATTCTGCAGTTAGGTTGTTCTGCATTTGCTCATTACAAGTAAAGGTTTCTTATACCTAGGTGGAGATAAGCACTAACTTATGGATATGAATATCAATATTTAGAAGTCAGTTTGAAAACACAGCAATTTAGAAAAGTGAAAGTGGTCCTCCTCTAGAGTGCATGTCTTGTATGAGTTTTCACAAAATTTGGAATTCCAGACTTAAATTAACTCATGTGCACCAGACCACCTCAAGTTCAATCAAGAGAGCTGCTAATAGATCCCTTAAACACGTGTTGTATGGTTCACCAGGGGGTCATCTCAGACAGATGGTGAGTATTGAGGCCTGAGAGATCAAGTGAGACCTTTGGTGCCTTTTCTTCAGCAGTTGTTCGTGTAGCGTCTTCATAATTGTGAAAGCTAGCTGTAGAAGAGAATGCTTCCTTCTCATTTTTAAGCATTCTCCTTTTTTAAAATTTATTTATTCATATGTTTTATGTATAAGCCAGAATAAAGAATCTGATCCCATTACAGATGGCTGTGAGCCACCATGTGGTTGCTGGGAATTGAACTCAGGACCTCTGGAAGAGCAATCAATGCTCTTAAACACTGAGTCATCATCTCTCCAGCCCCTAAAAGCAAGTTTTGTTTTGTTTTTGTTGTTTGTTTCTCCCCCTGGAGCTGAGGACTGAACACAGGGCCTGGCACTTGCTAGGCAAGTGCTCTACCACTGAGCTAAATCTTCAACCCGCCCCTTCTATTCCCCACTACAAGGCCATATTAACCAGATTTTTATGTTTTTAATTCTTTATAAATTACAGAAACTAGTCTATTGCATTAGTGTCCCTGAAAAAATGGTTTCTTTCTCCGGTTTCTCTGACTCTCCATTCTATTGTGGATTTTCTTTAATGTAAATTGACTTTGTTTGGGGAGATGCCATTTCTCAATACTTGAGCTTTCTTCAATTATTTTTCTTGTTCCATTCACAACATCTTTACCCATAATTAGAAGTTCAAGGATAGTCAAAGAAATCCTTTTTTTTGTTCCAGTACTTGAAAGTTACTTATAAGTATATCACATAAGAATATCTACTAAAATAATTTAACTGACATTGAAACTGAAAACACAATATTTAACTCAGTGTTCAGAGTGCATATTCTCTTTCAGCCTTTAGAAAAATTTCATACTCTCTACATAGCAGCTGATAATTTAAAACTAATACAGGAGAATGGGCCACTAAGAATTCACGTACGTCATATTCTACCCGCACAATAATTATGCTGAAGTTGGCATCACATTTTATATCAGGTAAGTTAAACTCATTCAGATACAAGAAGCAAAATATTGAATATTAACTAGTAGTGCATGACCACAATTTCCTTGACATTGTGTGAAAATAGGTCAGTGATGTCAGATGGTTAATAATCACACATATATTGTATCTTAATATCATATCAACAGAGGTCATGTTGTGCTGATACGTTACTGCAGAATGCAGTAAAATACAAAGAAATTCATTGAGATACCAGTGTTGGAAAGTGGTTCACCACATCCTTCACTCTTCATAATTATTTTCATACAGTTTTGTTGTTAATCTCTCAGCTCCCAAGGATTTCTGCAGATACCAGGGAACATGCCTTGGATGTGATCTTGGTGGTATTCTTCAACATCACAGTTTCATGTTCTGCAAGGAGAACTCAGTCTCAGTAGGTAGAGGAGTATTCACTTGGACCCTAATCCTTATTCATCCATCTGATGAGATGTGGAATTACAGCCACACATCATCCCATCTATATATTCATGTCAGTTTAACATATGTCTTATCTCATAAAAAATTACATAAACACATCAATGCAAGATACCAAAACAAAGTCATGTTTATACTCACAGCAGTCAGTAGGAAGTTGTCAATTTCCAATATGCCAGCTTTTCACATAACCTGGGCTGGTGCACACAAGCCTACATGACAAAATACATTGTACTGCCAGTTACCTGTGTTTTTAAGCCAAAGGTTGCATACACAAGGTCAATGGGTGAAAATGGAGTTATTGTTATTTCGTGTTTAGGCAACAGGATGGATGCCAACTCTACACACTTCTGCTTCATAAATTTTTTACTTCCATCGTAAGCCCATCAGGTGAGTATCTTATGCTTTCAGGTGACTAAATATATATGCAATGCATTAAATTCATACAGTTGTGGCAGCTTTAACAAACTGTTTTGAAAAGTAAACTGATTCAGAAGAGGTTGATATTTGCATCATTGTTTCAGAAACATCGAGACCATTGCAGAGCCAAAGCCAGGGTAAAGATGCTTATGTGACAGCATTCACAATGTTCCCTGATAAGTTCTCGACTCTCCCAGAAAACTGGGCTCAAAGAGGAAAAAGTGTAACCAGAGGTGTGTGAAATATTAAATCTATTCTGTTAATGGTCCTTCTTTATCATTTTGGCTCCTCATCCTAAATTTCCACAGACATCACAACCAATGAACCATATGGGAATGTTTGCACATCCTGTTCATCTTAAGTGGATAGGAAGTTTCTAGAAGACGTTTTACAAGAGTTTGAAACAGAAACACTGAAAAATGCATGATGTTTAGTGAAATTATTATCAGCTGATTATATGGACAATCTTGGTAACTTGAGAGATTTCTAATACAGGATAAGATAGTTTTTGCATGAAGAAAACTAAATAACATATTTTGTCTAATGATACAGTAAGAAAGTCAGTGTTTGAGGTTCATGCCAGTCTGAAAATGTAGCAAGTGGTTTATGAAAATTATAAAAACTGTGATTGGGTTAAGTCACCTAAATTTTGCAAGAGTAGAAAATATGACCCTACATATTTCATTGGACAGTTATAAAATTTCAGTATTAAAGTTTGCTAAATGTTTTTTTAAAAGTCATATATAGAAAATTAAAATTAAAAATTTTTAGAGTGCTAGGTATCACACTTTTTAATGAAATATAAAAAATGCATAAACTTATATTTTAGAATTATTTATTTAGTCAAATCATGTACTATCATTTGTGTTTTTCAATTTTCATTTATCACATTTTATGTGATAAATGAATTTTATCACACACACATATATATAATTATTATTTCATAAACCCTAAAATCAATTAATTTATTAACAAATTTTTAAAGAACTTAAAAGTTAGAATGAATGTCTAAAATTTTATTTAATTCTCACAATGACTTCTTGATTGCCAGATAGTAATGATTGTCATTGGCAATTAATTCAGAACCTACAATGAATTTTAAAAATTTATTTATTCAGTTCTTTGATATTGGAATTCCTACTTTATGCAAACACAAAAACTTATAATCAAATCAAAGTAAA